>NC_133545.1:89290359-89596435 GCF_048773025.1 Camelus bactrianus | reverse complement strand
CCGGCACTAGGAAGCAGACTGAGAAAGCAGAGAAAAAGTGTCTCCTGCAACCCGTTCCCTTGGTGCTAGATGAACGAACGTCTCTCCACTTGCTCAGTTCTGAGAGATAAGTGTGTGTGAAAGCCGTCCTTCACCTAGCTTTTTGGGAACACAAAGTTTCTTTTCAGTTGCAAACTCCATTCCATACATATATATGGGGAGGTACAAACTCCAACTCGGTTTTACAGTGAAAACTGCAGGAACTTCAAACAGGCACTAGGAAACAGACTGAGAAAGCAGAGAAAAAGTGTCTCCTGCAACCCGTTCCCTTGGTGCTAGATGAACGAACGTCTCTCCACTTCCTCAGTTCTGAGAGATAAGTGTGTGTGAAAGCCGTCCTTCACCTAGCGTTTTGGGAACACAAAATTTCTTTTCAGTTGCAAACTCCATTCCATACATATATATGGGAGGTACAAGCTTCAACTCGGTTTTACATTGAAAACTGCAGGAACTTCAAAACGGCACTAGGAAACAGACTGAGAAAGCAGAGAAAAGTGTCTCCTCCAACCCGTTCCCTTCGTGGTAGATGAACGAACGTCTCTCCACTTCCTCAGTTCTGAGAGATAAGTGTGTGTGAAAGCCGTCCTTCACCTAGCTTGTTGGGAACACAAAGTTTCTTTTCAGTTGCAAACTCCATTCCATACATATATATGGGGAGGTACTAGCTCCAACTCGGTTTTACAGTGAAAACTGCAGGAACTTCAAACCGGCACTAGGAAGCAGACTGAGAAAGCAGAGAAAAAGTGCCTCCTGCAACCCGTTCCCTTGGTGCTAGATGAACGAACGTCTCTCCACTTGCTCAGTTCTGAGAGATAAGTGTGTGTGAAAGCCGTCCTTCACCTAGCTTGTTGGGAACACAAAGTTTCTTTTCAGTTGCAAACTCCATTCCATACATATATATGGGGAGGTACAAACTCCAACTCGGTTTTACAGTGAAAACTGCAGGAACTTCAAACCGGAACTAGGAAACAGACTGAGAAAGCAGAGAAAAATTGTCTCCTAAAACCCGTTCCCTTGGTGCTAGATGAACGAACGTCTCTCCACTTGCTCAGTTCTGAGAGATATGTGTGTGTGAAAGCCGTCCTTCACTTAGCTTGTTGGGAACACAAAGTTTCTTTTCAGTTGCAAACTCCATTCCATACATATATATGGGGAGGTACAAACTCCAACTCGGTTTTACAGTGAAAACTGCAGGAACTTCAAACCGGCACTAGGAAACAGACTGAGAAAGCAGAGAAAAAGTGTCTCCTGCAACCCGTTCCCTTGGTGCTAGATGAACGAACGTCTCTCCACTTGCTCAGTTCTGAGAGATAAGTGTGTGTGAATGCCGTCCTTCACCTTGCTTGTTGGGAACACAAAGTTTCTTTTCAGTTGCAAACTCCATTCCATACATATATATGGGGAGGTACAAACTCCAACTCGGTTTGACAGTGAAAACTGCAGGAACTTCAAACCGGCACTAGGAAACAGACTGAGAAAGCAGAGAAAAATTGTCTCCTGCAACCCGTTCCCCTGGTGCTAGATGAACGAACGTCTCTCCACTTGCTCAGTTCTGAGAGAAAAGTGTGTGTGAAAGCCGTCCTTCACCTAGCTTGTTGGGAACACAAAGTTTCTTTTCAGTTGCAAAATCCATTCCATACATATATATGGGGAGGTACAAACTCCAACTCGGTTTTACAGTGAAAACTGCAGGAACTTCAAACCGGCACTAGGAAACAGACTGAGAAAGCAGAGAAACATTGTCTCCTGCAACCCGTTCCCTTGGTGCTAGATGAACGAACGTCTCTCCACTTGCTCAGTTCTGAGAGATAAGTGTGTGTGAAAGCCGTACTTCACCTAGCTTGTTGGGAACACAAAGTTTCTTTTCAGTTGCAAACTCCATTCCATACATATATATGGGGAGGTACTAGCTCCAACTCGGTTTTACAGTGAAAACTGCAGGAACTTCAAACCGGCAGTAGGAAACAGACTGAGAAAGCAGAGAAAAATTGTCTCCTGCAACCCGTTCCCTTGGTGCTAGATGAACGAACGTCTCTCCACTTGCTCAGTTCTGAGAGATAATTGTGTGTGAATGCCGTCCTTCACCTAGCTTGTTGGGAACACAAAGTTCCTTTTCAGTTGCAAACTCCATTCCATACATATATATGGGGAGGTACTAGCCCCAACTCGGTTTGACAGTGAAAACTGCAGGAACTTCAAACCGGCACTAGGAAGCAGACTGAGAAAGCAGAGAAAAAGTGTCTCCTGCAACCCGTTCCCTTGGTGCTAGATGAACGAACGTCTCTCCACTTGCTCAGTTCTGAGAGATAAGTGTGTGTGAAAGCCGTCCTTCACCTAGCTTGTTGGGAACACAAAGTTTCTTTTCAGTTGCAAACTCCATTCCATACATATATATGGGGAGGTACAAACTCCAACTCGGTTTTACAGTGAAAACTGCAGGAACTTCAAACAGGCACTAGGAAACAGACTGAGAAAGCAGAGAAAAATTGTCTCCTGCAACCCGTTCCCTTGGTGCTAGATGAACGAACGTCTCTCCACTTGCTCAGTTCTGAGAGATAAGTGTGTGTGAAAGCCGTCCTACACCTAGCTTGTTGGGAACACAAAGTTTCTTTTCAGTTGCAAACTCCATTCCATACATATATATGGGGAGGTTCAAACTCCAACTCGGTTTTACAGTGAAAACTGCAGAAACTTCAAACCGGCACTAGGAAGCAGACTGAGAAAGCAGAGAAAAAGTGTCTCCTGCAACCCGTTCCCTTGGTGCTAGATGAACGAACGTCTCTCCACTTGCTCAGTTCTGAGAGATAAGTGTGTGTGAAAGCCGTCCTTCACCTAGCTTGTTGGGAACACAAAGTTTCTTTTCAGTAGCAAACTCCATTCCATACATATATATGGGGAGGTACAACTCCAACTCGGTTTGACAGTGAAAACTGCAGGAACTTCAAACCGGCACTAGGAAACAGACTGAGAAAGCAGAGAAAAAGTGTCTCCTGCAACCCGTTCCCTTGATGCTAGATGAACGAACGTCTCTCCACTTGCTCAGTTCTGAGAGATAAGTGTGTGTGAATGCCGTCCTTCACCTAGCTTGTTGGGAACACAAAGTTTCTTTTCAGTTGCAAACTCCATTCCATACATATATATGGGGAGGTACAAACTCCAACTCGGTTGTACAGTGAAAACTGCAGGAACTTCAAACCGGCACTAGGAAACAGACTGAGAAAGCAGAGAAAAAGTGTCTCCTGCAACCCGTTCCCTTGGTGCTAGATGAACGAACGTCTCTCCACTTCCTCAGTTCTGAGAGATAAGTGTGTGTGAAAGCCGTCCTTCACCTAGCTTGTTGGGAACACAAAGTTTCTTTTCAGTTGCAAACTCCATTCCATACATATATATGGGAGGTACAAGCTCCAACTCGGTTTTACAGTGAAAACTGCAGGAACTTCAAAACGGCACTAGGAAACAGACTGAGAAAGCAGAGAAAAGTGTCTCCTCCAACCCGTTCCCTTGGTGCTAGATAAACGAACGTCTCTCCACTTGCTCAGTTCTGAGAGATAAGTGTGTGTGAAAGCCGTCCTTCACCTAGCTTGTTGGGAACACAAAGTTTCTTTTCAGTAGCAAACTCCATTCCTTACATATATATGGGGAGGTACAAACTCCAACTCGGTTTCACAGTGAAAACTGCAGGAACTTCATACCGGCACTAGGAAACAGACTGAGAAAGCAGAGAAAAAGTGTCTCCTGCAACCCGTTCCCTTGGTGCTAGATGAATGAACGTCTCTCCACTTCCTCAGTTCTGAGAGATAAGTGTGTGTGAAAGCCGTACTTCACCTAGCTTGTTGGGAACACAAAGTTTCTTTTCAGTTGCAAACTCCATTCCATACATATATATGGGGAGGTACTAGCTCCAACTCGGTTTTACAGTGAAAACTGCAGGAACTTCAAACCGGCACTAGGAAACAGACTGAGAAAGCAGAGAAATAGTGTCTCCTGCAAACCGTTCCCTTGGTGCTAGATGAACGAACGTCTCTCCACTTGCTCAGTTCTGAGAGATAAGTGTGTGTGAATGCCGTCCTTCACCTTGCTTGTTGGGAACACAAAGTTTCTTTTCAGTTGCAAACTCCATTCCATACATATATATGGGGAGGTACAAGCTCCAACTCGGTTTGACAGTGAAAACTGCAGGAACTTCAAACCGGCACTAGGAAACACTCTGAGAAAGCACAGAAAAAGTGTCTCCTGCAACCCGTTCCCTTGGTGCTAGATGAACGAACGTCTCTCCACTTCCTCAGTTCTGAGAGATAAGTGTGTGTGAAAGCCGTCCTTCACCTAGCTTGTTGGGAACACAAAGTTTCTTTTCAGTAGCAAACTCCATTCCATACATATATATGGGGAGGTACAACTCCAACTCGGTTTCACAGTGAAAACTGCAGGAACTTCAAACCGGCACTAGGAAACAGACTGAGAAAGCAGAGAAAAAGTGTCTCCTGCAACCCGTTCCCTTGGTGCTAGATGAACGAATGTCTCTCCACTGCCTCAGTTCTGAGAGATAAGTGTGTGTGAATGCCGTCCTTCACCTAGCTTGTTGGGAACACAAAGTTTCTTTTCAGTTGCAAACTCCATTCCATACATATATATGGGGAGGTACTAGCTCCAACTCGGTTTGACAGTGAAAACTGCAGGAACTTCAAACCGGCACTAGGAAACAGACTGAGAAAGCAGAGAAAAAGTGTCTCCTGCAACCCGTTCCCTTGGTGCTAGATGAACGAATGTCTCTCCACTTCCTCAGTTCTGAGAGATAAGTGTGTGTGAATGCCGTCCTTCACCTAGCTTGTTGGGAACACAAAGTTTCTTTTCAGTTGCAAACTCCATTCCATACATATATATGGGGAGGTACTAGCTCCAACTCGGTTTGACAGTGAAAACTGCAGGAACTTCAAACCGGCACTAGGAAACAGACTGAGAAAGCAGAGAAAAAGTGTCTCCTGCAACCCGTTCCCTTGGTGCTAGATGAACGAACGTCTCTCCACTTGCTCAATTCTGAGAGATAAGTGTGTGTGAATGCCGTCCTTCACCTAGCTTGTTGGGAACACAAAGTTTCTTTTCAGTTGCAAACTCCATTCCATACATATATATGGGGAGGTACAAACTCCAACTCGGTTGTACAGTGAAAACTGCAGGAACTTCAAACCGGCACTAGGAAAAAGACTGAGAAAGCAGAGAAAAAGTGTCTCCTGCAACCCGTTCCCTTGGTGCTAGATGAACGAACGTCTCTCCACTTCCTCAGTTCTGAGAGATAAGTGTGTGTGAAAGCCGTCCTTCACCTAGCTTGTTGGGAACACAAAGTTTCTTTTCAGTAGCAAACTCCATTCCTTACATATATATGGGGAGGTACAAACTCCAACTCGGTTTCACAGTGAAAACTGCAGGAACTTCATACCGGCACTAGGAAACAGACTGAGAAAGCAGAGAAAAAGTGTCTCCTGCAACCCGTTCCCTTGGTGCTAGATGAACGAACGTCTCTCCACTTGCTCAGTTCTGAGAGATAAGTGTGTGTGAATGCCGTCCTTCACCTAGCTTGTTGGGAACACAAAGTTTCTTTTCAGTTGCAAACTCCATTCCATACATATATATGGGGAGGTACAAGCTCCAACTCGGTTTGACAGTGAAAACTGCAGGAACTCCAAACCGGCACTAGGAAACACACTGAGAAAGCACAGAAAAAGTGTCTCCTGCAACCCGTTCCCTTGGTGCTAGATGAACGAACGTCTCTCCACTTCCTCAGTTCTGAGAGATAAGTGTGTGTGAAAGCCGTCCTTCACCTAGCTTGTTGGGAACACAAAGTTTCTTTTCAGTTGCAAACTCCATTCCATACATATATATGGGGAGGTACAAACTCCAACTCGGTTTGACAGTGAAAACTGCAGGAACTTCAAACCGGCACTAGGAAACAGACTGAGAAAGCAGAGAAAAAGTGTCTCTGCAACCCGTTCCCTTGGTGCTAGATGAACGAAAGTCTCTCCACTTGCTCAGTTCTGAGAGATAAGTGTGTGTGAAAGCCGTCCTTCACCTAGCTTGTTGGGAACACAAAGTTTCTTTTCAGTTGCAAACTCCATTCCATACATATATATGGGAGGTAGAAGCTCCAACTCGGTTGTACAGTGAAAACTGCAGGAACTTCAAACCGGCACTAGGAAACAGACTGAGAAAGCAGAGAAAAATTGTCTCCTGCAACCCGTTCCCTTGGTGCTAGATGAACGAACGTCTCTCCACTTGCTCAGTTCTGAGAGATAAGTGTGTGTGAAAGCCGTCCTTCACCTATCTTGTTGGGAACACAAAGTTTCTTTTCAGTTGCAAACTCCATTCCATACATATATATGGGGAGGTACAAACTCCAACTCGGTTTTACAGTGAAAACTGCAGGAACTTCAAACCGGCACTAGGAAACAGACTGAGAAAGCAGAGAAAAAGTGTCTCCTGCAACCCGTTCCCTTGGTGCAAGATGAACGAACGTCTCTCCACTTGCTCAGTTCTGAGAGATAATTGTGTGTGAATGCCGTCCTTCACTTAGCTTGTTGTGAACACAAAGTTTCTTTTCAGTTGCAAACTCCATTCCATACATATATACGGGGAGGTACTAGCCCCAACTCGGTTTGACAGTGAAAACTGCAGGAACTTCAAACAGGCACTAGGAAGCAGACTGAGAAAGCAGAGAAAAAGTGTCTCCTGCAACCCGTTCCCTTGGTGCTAGATGAACGAACGTCTCTCCACTTGCTCAGTTCTGAGAGATAAGTGTGTGTGAAAGCCGTCCTTCACCTAGCTTGTTGGGAACACAAAGTTTCTTTTCAGTTGCAAACTCCATTCCATACATATATATGGGGAGGTACAAACTCCAACTCGGTTTTACAGTGAAAACTGCAGGAACTTCAAACCGGCACTAGGAAACAGACTGAGAAAGCAGAGAAAAAGTGTCTCCTGCAACCCGTTCCCTTGGTGCTAGATGAACGAACGTCTCTCCACTTGCTCAGTTCTGAGAGATAAGTGTGTGTGAAAGCCGTCATTCACCTAGCGTGTTGGGAACACAAAGTTTCTTTTCAGTTGCAAACTCCATTCCATACATATATATGGGGAGGTACAAGCTCCAACTCGGTTTTACAGTGAAAACTGCAGGAACTTCAAACCGGCACTAGGATACAGACAGAGAAAGCAGAGAAAAAGTGTCTCCTGCAACCCGTTCCCTTGGTGCTAGATGAACGAACGTCTCTCCACTTGTTCAGTTCTGAGAGATAAGTGTGTGTGAATGCCGTCCTTCACCTTGCTTGTTGGGAACACAAAGTTTCTTTTCAGTTGCAAACTCCATTCCATACATATATATGGGGAGGTACAAACTCCAACTCGGTTTGACAGTGAAAACTGCAGGAACTTCAAACCGGCACTAGGAAACAGACTGAGAAAGCAGAGAAAAATTGTCTCCTGCAACCCGTTCCCCTGGTGCTAGATGAACGAACGTCTCTCCACTTGCTCAGTTCTGAGAGAAATGTGTGTGTGAAAGCCGTCCTTCACCTAGCTTGTTGGGAACACAAAGTTTCTTTTCAGTTGCAAACAACATTCCATACATATATATGGGGAGGTACAAACTCCAACTCGGTTTTACAGTGAAAACTGCAGGAACTTCAAACCGGCACTAGGAAACAGACTGAGAAAGCAGAGAAAAATTGTCTACTGCAACCCGTTCCCTTGGTGCTAGATGAACGAACGTCTCTCCACTTGCTCAGTTCTGAGAGATAAGTGTGTGTGAAAGCCGTCCTTCACCTAGCTTGTTGGGAACACAAAGTTTCTTTTCAGTTGCAAACTCCATTCCATACATATATATGGGGAGGTACTAGCTCCAACTCGGTTTTACAGTGAAAACTGCAGGAACTTCAAACCGGCACTAGGAAACAGACTGAGAAAGCAGAGAAAAATTGTCTCCTGCAACCCGTTCCCCTGGTGCTAGATGAACGAACGTCTCTCCACTTGCTCAGTTCTGAGAGAAAAGTGTGTGTGAAAGCCGTCCTTCACCTAGCTTGTTGGGAACACAAAGTTTCTTTTCAGTTGCAAACTCCATTCCATACATATATATGGGGAGGTACAAACTCCAACTCGGTTTTACAGTGAAAACTGCAGGAACTTCAAACCGGCACTAGGAAACAGACTGAGAAAGCAGAGAAAAAGTGTCCCCTGCAACCCGTTCCCTTGGTGCTAGATGAACGAACGTCTCTCCACTTGCTCAGTTCTGAGAGATAATTGTGTGTGAATGTCGTCCTTCACCTAGCTTGTTGTGAACACAAAGTTTCTTTTCAGTTGCAAACTCCATTCCATACATATATAAGGGGAATTACTAGCCCCAAATCGGTTTGACAGTGAAAACTGCAGGAACTTCAAACCGGCACTAGGAAGCAGACTGAGAAAGCAGAGAAATAGTGTCTCCTGCAACCCGTTCCCTTGGTGCTAGATGAACGAACGTCTCTCCAGTTGCTCAGTTCTGAGAGATAAGTGTGTGTGAAAGCCGTCCTTCACCTAGCTTGTTGGGAACACAAAGTTTCTTTTCAGTTGCGAACTCCATTCCATACATATATATGGGGAGGTACAAACTCCAACTCGGTTTTACAGTGAAAACTGCAGGTACTTCAAACCGGCACTAGGAAACAGACTGAGAAAGCAGAGAAAAAGTGTCCCCTGCAACCCGTTCCCTTGGTGCTAGATGAACGAACGTCTCTCCACTTGCTCAGTTCTGAGAGATAATTGTGTGTGAATGCCGTCCTTCACCTAGCTTGTTGTGAACACAAAGTTTCTTTTCAGTTGCAAACTCCATTCCATACATATATATGGGGAGGTACTAGCCCCAACTCGGTTTGACAGTGAAAACTGCAGGAACTTCAAACCGGCACTAGGAAGCAGACTGAGAAAGCAGAGAAATGTGTCTCCTGCAACCCGTTCCCTTGGTGCTAGATGAACGAACGTCTCTCCACTTGCTCAGTTCTGAGAGATAATTGTGTGTGAAAGCCGTCCTTCACCTAGCTTGTTGGGAACACAAAGTTTCTTTTCAGTTGCAAACTCCATTCCATACATATATATGGGGAGGTACAAACTCCAACTCGGTTTTACAGTGAAAACTGCAGGAACTTCAAACAGGCACTAGGAAACAGACTGAGAAAGCAGAGAAAAAGTGTCTCCTGCAACCCGTTCCCTTGGTGCAAGATGAACGAACGTCTCTCCACTTGCTCAGTTCTGAGAGATAATTGTGTGTGAATGCCGTCCTTCACTTAGCTTGTTGTGAACACAAAGTTTCTTTTCAGTTGCAAACTCCATTCCATACATATATATGGGGAGGTACTAGCCCCAACTCGGTTTGACAGTGAAAACTGCAGGAACTTCAAACAGGCACTAGGAAGCAGACTGAGAAAGCAGAGAAAAAGTGTCTCCTGCAACCCGTTCCCTTGGTGCTAGATGAACGAACGTCTCTCCACTTGCTCAGTTCTGAGAGATAAGTGTGTGTGAAAGCCGTCCTTCACCTAGCTTGTTGGGAACACAAAGTTTCTTTTCAGTTGCAAACTCCATTCCATACATATATATGGGGAGGTACAAACTCCAACTCGGTTTTACAGTGAAAACTGCAGGAACTTCAAACCGGCACTAGGAAACAGACTGAGAAAGCAGAGAAAAAGTGTCTCCTGCAACCCGTTCCCTTGGTGCTAGATGAACGAACGTCTCTCCACTTGCTCAGTTCTGAGAGATAAGTGTGTGTGAAAGCCGTCATTCACCTAGCGTGTTGGGAACACAAAGTTTCTTTTCAGTTGCAAACTCCATTCCATACATATATATGGGGAGGTACAAGCTCCAACTCGGTTTTACAGTGAAAACTGCAGGAACTTCAAACCGGCACTAGGATACAGACAGAGAAAGCAGAGAAAAAGTGTCTCCTGCAACCCGTTCCCTTGGTGCTAGATGAACGAACGTCTCTCCACTTGTTCAGTTCTGAGAGATAAGTGTGTGTGAATGCCGTCCTTCACCTTGCTTGTTGGGAACACAAAGTTTCTTTTCAGTTGCAAACTCCATTCCATACATATATATGGGGAGGTACAAACTCCAACTCGGTTTGACAGTGAAAACTGCAGGAACTTCAAACCGGCACTAGGAAACAGACTGAGAAAGCAGAGAAAAATTGTCTCCTGCAACCCGTTCCCCTGGTGCTAGATGAACGAACGTCTCTCCACTTGCTCAGTTCTGAGAGAAATGTGTGTGTGAAAGCCGTCCTTCACCTAGCTTGTTGGGAACACAAAGTTTCTTTTCAGTTGCAAACTCCATTCCATACATATATATGGGGAGGTACAAACTCCAACTCGGTTTTACAGTGAAAACTGCAGGAACTTCAAACCGGCACTAGGAAACAGACTGAGAAAGCAGAGAAAAATTGTCTACTGCAACCCGTTCCCTTGGTGCTAGATGAACGAACGTCTCTCCACTTGCTCAGTTCTGAGAGATAAGTGTGTGTGAAAGCCGTCCTTCACCTAGCTTGTTGGGAACACAAAGTTTCTTTTCAGTTGCAAACTCCATTCCATACATATATATGGGGAGGTACTAGCTCCAACTCGGTTTTACAGTGAAAACTGCAGGAACTTCAAACCGGCACTAGGAAACAGACTGAGAAAGCAGAGAAAAATTGTCTCCTGCAACCCGTTCCCCTGGTGCTAGATGAACGAACGTCTCTCCACTTGCTCAGTTCTGAGAGAAAAGTGTGTGTGAAAGCCGTCCTTCACCTAGCTTGTTGGGAACACAAAGTTTCTTTTCAGTTGCAAACTCCATTCCATACATATATATGGGGAGGTACAAACTCCAACTCGGTTTTACAGTGAAAACTGCAGGAACTTCAAACCGGCACTAGGAAACAGACTGAGAAAGCAGAGAAAAAGTGTCCCCTGCAACCCGTTCCCTTGGTGCTAGATGAACGAACGTCTCTCCACTTGCTCAGTTCTGAGAGATAATTGTGTGTGAATGTCGTCCTTCACCTAGCTTGTTGTGAACACAAAGTTTCTTTTCAGTTGCAAACTCCATTCCATACATATATAAGGGGAATTACTAGCCCCAAATCGGTTTGACAGTGAAAACTGCAGGAACTTCAAACCGGCACTAGGAAGCAGACTGAGAAAGCAGAGAAATAGTGTCTCCTGCAACCCGTTCCCTTGGTGCTAGATGAACGAACGTCTCTCCAGTTGCTCAGTTCTGAGAGATAAGTGTGTGTGAAAGCCGTCCTTCACCTAGCTTGTTGGGAACACAAAGTTTCTTTTCAGTTGCGAACTCCATTCCATACATATATATGGGGAGGTACAAACTCCAACTCGGTTTTACAGTGAAAACTGCAGGTACTTCAAACCGGCACTAGGAAACAGACTGAGAAAGCAGAGAAAAAGTGTCCCCTGCAACCCGTTCCCTTGGTGCTAGATGAACGAACGTCTCTCCACTTGCTCAGTTCTGAGAGATAATTGTGTGTGAATGCCGTCCTTCACCTAGCTTGTTGTGAACACAAAGTTTCTTTTCAGTTGCAAACTCCATTCCATACATATATATGGGGAGGTACTAGCCCCAACTCGGTTTGACAGTGAAAACTGCAGGAACTTCAAACCGGCACTAGGAAGCAGACTGAGAAAGCAGAGAAATGTGTCTCCTGCAACCCGTTCCCTTGGTGCTAGATGAACGAACGTCTCTCCACTTGCTCAGTTCTGAGAGATAATTGTGTGTGAAAGCCGTCCTTCACCTAGCTTGTTGGGAACACAAAGTTTCTTTTCAGTTGCAAACTCCATTCCATACATATATATGGGGAGGTACAAACTCCAACTCGGTTTTACAGTGAAAACTGCAGGAACTTCAAACAGGCACTAGGAAACAGACTGAGAAAGCAGAGAAAAATTGTCTCCTGCAACCCGTTCCCTTGGTGCTAGATGAACGAACGTCTCTCCACTTGCTCAGTTCTGAGAGATAAGTGTGTGTGAAAGCCGTACTTCACCTAGCTTGTTGGGAACACAAAGTTTCTTTTCAGTTGCAAACTCCATTCCATACATATATATGGGGAGGTACAACTCCAACTCGGTTTCACAGTGAAAACTGCAGGAACTTCAAACCGGCACTAGGAAACAGACTGAGAAAGCAGAGAAAAAGTGTCTCCTGCAACCCGTTCCCTTGGTGCTAGATGAACGAACGTCTCTCCACTTCCTCAGTTCTGAGAGATAAGTGTGTGTGAAAGCCGTCCTTCACCTAGCTTGTTGGGAACACAAAGTTTCTTGCCAGTTGCAAACTCCATTCCATACATATATATGGGAGGTACAAGCTCCAACTCGGTTTTACAGTGAAAACTGCAGGAACTTCAAAACGGCACTAGGAAACAGACTGAGAAAGCAGAGAAAAGTGTCTCCTCCATCCCGTTCCCTTGGTGCTAGATGAATGAACGTCTCTCCTCTTCCTCAGTTCTGAGAGATAAGTGTGTGTGAAAGCCGTCATTCACCTAGCGTGTTGGGAACACAAAGTTTCTTTTCAGTTGCAAACTCCATTCCATACATATATATGGGGAGGTACAAGCTCCAACTCGGTTTTACAGTGAAAACTGCAGGAACTTCAAACCGGCACTAGGATACAGACAGAGAAAGCAGAGAAAAAGTGTCTCCTGCAACCCGTTCCCTTGGTGCTAGATGAACGAACGTCTCTCCACTTGTTCAGTTCTGAGAGATAAGTGTGTGTGAATGCCGTCCTTCACCTTGCTTGTTGGGAACACAAAGTTTCTTTTCAGTTGCAAACTCCATTCCATACATATATATGGGGAGGTACAAACTCCAACTCGGTTTGACAGTGAAAACTGCAGGAACTTCAAACCGGCACTAGGAAACAGACTGAGAAAGCAGAGAAAAATTGTCTCCTGCAACCCGTTCCCCTGGTGCTAGATGAACGAACGTCTCTCCACTTGCTCAGTTCTGAGAGAAATGTGTGTGTGAAAGCCGTCCTTCACCTAGCTTGTTGGGAACACAAAGTTTCTTTTCAGTTGCAAACTCCATTACATACATATATATGGGGAGGTACAAACTCCAACTCGGTTTTACAGTGAAAACTGCAGGAACTTCAAACCGGCACTAGGAAACAGACTGAGAAAGCAGAGAAAAATTGTCTACTGCAACCCGTTCCCTTGGTGCTAGATGAACGAACGTCTCTCCACTTGCTCAGTTCTGAGAGATAAGTGTGTGTGAAAGCCGTCCTTCACCTAGCTTGTTGGGAACACAAAGTTTCTTTTCAGTTGCAAACTCCATTCCATACATATATATGGGGAGGTACTAGCTCCAACTCGGTTTTACAGTGAAAACTGCAGGAACTTCAAACCGGCACTAGGAAACAGACTGAGAAAGCAGAGAAAAATTGTCTCCTGCAACCCGTTCCCCTGGTGCTAGATGAACGAACGTCTCTCCACTTGCTCAGTTCTGAGAGAAAAGTGTGTGTGAAAGCCGTCCTTCACCTAGCTTGTTGGGAACACAAAGTTTCTTTTCAGTTGCAAACTCCATTCCATACATATATATGGGGAGGTACAAACTCCAACTCGGTTTTACAGTGAAAACTGCAGGAACTTCAAACCGGCACTAGGAAACAGACTGAGAAACCAGAGAAAAAGTGTCCCCTGCAACCCGTTCCCTTGGTGCTAGATGAACGAACGTCTCTCCACTTGCTCAGTTCTGAGAGATAATTGTGTGTGAATGTCGTCCTTCACCTAGCTTGTTGTGAACACAAAGTTTCTTTTCAGTTGCAAACTCCATTCCATACATATATAAGGGGAATTACTAGCCCCAAATCGGTTTGACAGTGAAAACTGCAGGAACTTCAAACCGGCACTAGGAAGCAGACTGAGAAAGCAGAGAAATAGTGTCTCCTGCAACCCGTTCCCTTGGTGCTAGATGAACGAACGTCTCTCCAGTTGCTCAGTTCTGAGAGATAAGTGTGTGTGAAAGCCGTCCTTCACCTAGCTTGTTGGGAACACAAAGTTTCTTTTCAGTTGCGAACTCCATTCCATACATATATATGGGGAGGTACAAACTCCAACTCGGTTTTACAGTGAAAACTGCAGGTACTTCAAACCGGCACTAGGAAACAGACTGAGAAAGCAGAGAAAAAGTGTCCCCTGCAACCCGTTCCCTTGGTGCTAGATGAACGAACGTCTCTCCACTTGCTCAGTTCTGAGAGATAATTGTGTGTGAATGCCGTCCTTCACCTAGCTTGTTGTGAACACAAAGTTTCTTTTCAGTTGCAAACTCCATTCCATACATATATATGGGGAGGTACTAGCCCCAACTCGGTTTGACAGTGAAAACTGCAGGAACTTCAAACCGGCACTAGGAAGCAGACTGAGAAAGCAGAGAAATGTGTCTCCTGCAACCCGTTCCCTTGGTGCTAGATGAACGAACGTCTCTCCACTTGCTCAGTTCTGAGAGATAATTGTGTGTGAAAGCCGTCCTTCACCTAGCTTGTTGGGAACACAAAGTTTCTTTTCAGTTGCAAACTCCATTCCATACATATATATGGGGAGGTACAAACTCCAACTCGGTTTTACAGTGAAAACTGCAGGAACTTCAAACAGGCACTAGGAAACAGACTGAGAAAGCAGAGAAAAAGTGTCTCCTGCAACCCGTTCCCTTGGTGCTAGATGAACGAACGTCTCTCCACTTGCTCAGTTCTGAGAGATAAGTGTGTGTGAAAGCCGTACTTCACCTAGCTTGTTGGGAACACAAAGTTTCTTTTCAGTTGCAAACTCCATTCCATACATATATATGGGGAGGTACAACTCCAACTCGGTTTCACAGTGAAAACTGCAGGAACTTCAAACCGGCACTAGGAAACAGACTGAGAAAGCAGAGAAAAAGTGTCTCCTGCAACCCGTTCCCTTGGTGCTAGATGAACGAACGTCTCTCCACTTCCTCAGTTCTGAGAGATAAGTGTGTGTGAAAGCCGTCCTTCACCTAGCTTGTTGGGAACACAAAGTTTCTTGCCAGTTGCAAACTCCATTCCATACATATATATGGGAGGTACAAGCTCCAACTCGGTTTTACAGTGAAAACTGCAGGAACTTCAAAACGGCACTAGGAAACAGACTGAGAAAGCAGAGAAAAGTGTCTCCTCCATCCCGTTCCCTTGGTGCTAGATGAATGAACGTCTCTCCTCTTCCTCAGTTCTGAGAGATAAGTGTGTGTGAAAGCCGTCCTTCACCTAGCTTGTTGGGAACACAAAGTTTCTTTTCAGTTGCAAACTCCATTCCATACATATATATGGAGAGGTACTAGCTCCAACTCGGTTTTACAGTGAAAACTGCAGGAACTTCAAACCGGCACTAGGAAACAGACTGAGAAAGCAGAGAAATAGTGTCTCCTGTAAACCGTTCCCTTGGTGCTAGATGAACGAACGTCTCTCCACTTGCTCAGTTCTGAGAGATAAGTGTGTGTGAATGCCGTCCTTCACCTAGCTTGTTGGGAACACAAAGTTTCTTTTCAGTTGCAAACTCCATTCCATACATATATATGGGGAGGTACTAGCTCCAACTCGGTTTGACAGTGAAAACTGCAGGAACTTCAAACCGGCACTAGGAAACAGACTGAGAAAGCAGAGAAAAAGTGTCTCCTGCAACCCGTTCCCTTGGTGCTAGATGAACGAACGTCTCTCCACTTGCTCAGTTCTGAGAGATAAGTGTGTGTGAATGCCGTCCTTCACCTAGCTTGTTGGGAACACAAAGTTTCTTTTCAGTTGCAAACTCCATTCCATACATATATATGGGGAGGTACAAGCTCCAACTCGGTTTTACAGTGAAAACTGCAGGAACTTCAAACCGGCACTAGGAAACAGACTGAGAAAGCAGAGAAATAGTGTCTCCTGTAAACCGTTCCCTTGGTGCTAGATGAACGAACGTCTCTCCACTTGCTCAGTTCTGAGAGATAAGTGTGTGTGAATGCCGTCCTTCACCTTGCTTGTTGGGAACACAAAGTTTCTTTTCAGTTGCAAACTCCATTCCATACATATATATGGGGAGGTACTAGCTCCAACTCGGTTTGACAGTGAAAACTGCAGGAACTTCAAACCGGCACTAGGAAACAGACTGAGAAAGCAGAGAAAAAGTGTCTCCTGCAACCCGTTCCCTTGGTGCTAGATGAACGAACGTCTCTCCACTTGCTCAGTTCTGAGAGATAAGTGTGTGTGAATGCCGTCCTTCACCTAGCTTGTTGGGAACACAAAGTTTCTTTTCAGTTGCAAACTCCATTCCATACATATATATGGGGAGGTACAAACTCCAACTCGGTTGTACAGTGAAAACTGCAGGAACTTCAAACCGGCACTAGGAAACAGACTGAGAAAGCAGAGAAAAAGTGTCTCCTGCAACCCGTTCCCTTGGTGCTAGATGAACGAACGTCTCTCCACTTCCTCAGTTCTGAGAGATAAGTGTGTGTGAAAGCCGTCCTTCACCTAGCTTGTTGGGAACACAAAGTTTCTTGTCAGTTGCAAACTCCATTCCATACATATATATGGGAGGTACAAGCTCCAACTCGGTTTTACAGTGAAAACTGCAGGAACTTCAAAACGGCACTAGGAAACAGACTGAGAAAGCAGAGAAAAGTGTCTCCTCCAACCCGTTCACTTGGTGCTAGATGAACGAACGTCTCTCCACTTGCTCAGTTCTGAGAGATAAGTGTGTGTGAAAGCCGTCCTTCACCTAGCTTGTTGGGAACACAAAGTTTCTTTTCAGTAGCAAACTCCATTCCTTACATATATATGGGGAGGTACAAACTCCAACTCGGTTTCACAGTGAAAACTGCAGGAACTTCATACCGGCACTAGGAAACAGACTCAGAAAGCAGAGAAAAATTGTCTCCTTCAACCCGTTCCCTTGGTGCTAGATGAACGAACGTCTCTCCACTTGCTCAGTTCTGAGAGATAAGTGTGTGTGAATGCCGTCCTTCACCTTGCTTGTTGGGAACACAAAGTTCTTTTCAGTTGCAAACTCCATTCCATACATATATATGGGGAGGTACAAGCTCCAACTCGGTTTGACAGTGAAAACTGCAGGAACTTCAAACCGGCACTAGGAAACACACTGAGAAAGCACAGAAAATGTGTCTCCTTCAACCCGTTCCCTTGGTGCTAGATGAACGAACGTCTCTCCACTTGCTCAGTTCTGAGAGATAAGTGTGTGTGAATGCCGTCCTTCACCTAGCTTGTTGGGAACACAAAGTTTCTTTTCAGTTGCAAACTCCATTCCATACATATATATGGGGAGGTACAAGCTCCAACTCGGTTTGACAGTGAAAACTGCAGGAACATTAAACCGGCACTAGGAAACAGACTGAGAAAGCAGAGAAAAAGTGTCTCCTGCAACCCGTTCCCTTGGTGCTAGATGAACGAACGTCTCTCCACTTGCTCAGTTCTGAGAGATAAGTGGGTGTGAAAGCCGTCCTTCACCTAGCTTGTTGGGAACACAAAGTTTCTTTTCAGTTGCAAACTCCATTCCATACATATATATGGGGAGGTACAAACTCCAACTCGGTTTTACAGTGAAAACTGCAGAAACTTCAAACCGGCACTAGGAAACAGACTGAGAAAGCAGAGAAAAAGTGTCTCCTGCAACCCGTTCCCTTGGTGCTAGGTGAACGAACGTCTCTCCACTTCCTCAGTTCTGAGAGATAAGTGTGTGTGAAAGCCGTCCTTCACCTAGCGTGTTGGGAACACAAAGTTTCTTTTCAGTTGCAAACTCCATTCCATACATATATATGGGAGGTAGAAGCTCCAACTCGGTTTTACAGTGAAAACTGCAGGAACTTCATAACGGCACTAGGAAACAGACTGAGAAAGCAGAGAAAAGTGTCTCCTCCAACCCGTTCCCTTGGTGCTAGATGAACGAACGTCTCTCCACTTCCTCAGTTCTGAGAGATAAGTGTGTGTGAAAGCCGTCCTTCACCTAGCTTGTTGGGAACACAAAGTTTCTTTTAGGTTGCAAACTTCATTCCATACATATATATGGGGAGGTACTAGCTCCAACTCGGTTTTACAGTGAAAACTGCAGGAACTTCAAACCGGCACTAGGAAACAGACAGAGAAAGCAGAGAAAAAGTGTCTCCTGCAACCCGTTCCCTTGGTGCTAGATGAATGAACGTCTCTCCACTTGCTCAGTTCTGAGAGATAAGTGTGTGTGAAAGCCGTCCTTCACCTAGCTTGTTGGGAACACAAAGTTTCTTTTCAGTAGCAAACTCCATTCCATACATATATATGGGGAGGTACTAGCCCCAACTCGGTTTGACAGTGAAAACTGCAGGAACTTCAAACACGCACTAGGAAGCAGACTGAGAAAGCAGAGAAAAAGTGTCTCCTGCAACCCGTTCCCTTGGTGCTAGATGAACGAACGTCTCTCCACTTGCTCATTTCTGAGAGATAAGTGTGTGTGAAAGCCGTCCTTCACCTAGCTTGTTGGGAACACAAAATTTCTTTTCAGTTGCAAACTCCATTCCATACATATATATGGGGAGGTACAAACTCCAACTCGGTTTTACAGTGAAAACTGCAGGAACTTCAAACCGGCACTAGGAAACAGACTGAGAAAGCAGAGAAAAAGTGTCTCCTGCAACCCGTTCCCTTGGTGCTAGATGAACGAACGTCTCTCCACTTGCTCAGTTCTGAGAGATAAATGTGTGTGAATGCCGTCCTTCACCTAGCTTGTTGGGAACACAAAGTTTCTTTTCAGTTGCAAACTCCATTCCATACATATATATGGGGAGGTACAAGCTCCAACTCGGTTTGACAGTGAAAACTGCAGGAACTTCAAACCGGCACTAGGAAACAGACTGAGAAAGCAGAGAAAAAGTGTCTCCTGCAACCCGTTCCCTTGGTGGTAGATGAACGAACGTCTCTCCACTTGCTCAGTTCTGAGAGATAATTGTGTGTGAAAGCCGTCCTTCACCTAGCTTGTTGGGAACACAAAGTTTCTTTTCAGTTGCAAACTCCATTCCATACATATATATGGGGAGGTACAATCTCCAACTCGGTTTTACAGTGAAAACTGCAGGAACCTCAAACCGGCACTAGGAAACAGACTGAGAAAGCAGAGAAAAAGTGTCTCTGCAACCCGTTCCCTTGGTGCTAGATGAACGAACGTCTCTCCACTTCCTCAGTTCTGAGAGATAAGTGTGTGTGAAAGCCATCCTTCACCTAGCTTGTTGGGAACACAAAGATTCTTTTCAGTTGCAAACTCCATTCCATACATATATATGGGGAGATACTAGCTCCAACTCGGTTTTACAGTGAAAACTGCAGGAACTTCAAACCGGCACTAGGAAACAGACTGAGAAAGCAGAGAAAAAGTTTCTCCTGCAAGCCGTTCCCTTGGTGCTAGATGAACGAACGTCTCTCCACTTCCTCAGTTCTGAGAGATAAGTGTGTGTGAAAGCCGTCCTTCACCTAGCGTGTTGGGAACACAAAGTTTCTTTTCAGTTGCAAACTCCATTCCATACATATATATGGGGAGGTACTAGCTCCAACTCGGTTTTACAGTGAAAACTGCAGGAACTTCAAAGCGGCACTAGGATACAGACAGAGAAAGCAGAGAAAAGTGTCTCTTGCAAACCGTTCCCTTGGTGCTAGATGAACGAACGTCTCTCCACTTGCTCAGTTCTGAGAGATAACTGTGTGTGAATGCCGTCCTTCACCTAGCTTGTTGGGAACACAAAGTTTCTTTTCAGTTGCAAACTCCATTCCATACATATATATGGGGAGGTACAAGCTCCAACTCGGTTTGACAGTGAAAACTGCAGGAACTTCAAACCGGCACTAGGAAACACACTGAGAAAGCACAGAAAAAGTGTCTCCTGCAACCCGTTCCCTTGGTGGTAGATGAACGAACGTCTCTCCACTTGCTCAGTTCTGAGAGATAAGTGTGTGTGAAAGCCGTCCTTCACCTAGCTTGTTGGGAACACAAAGTTTCTTTTCAGTT
The DNA here is from genome assembly GCF_048773025.1 of Camelus bactrianus. Taxonomy (NCBI): domain Eukaryota; kingdom Metazoa; phylum Chordata; class Mammalia; order Artiodactyla; family Camelidae; genus Camelus; species Camelus bactrianus. Next base: position 89,576,370 of record NC_133545.1, on the reverse strand, counting down.
GCAAACTCCATTCCATACATATATATGGGGAGGTACAATCTCCAACTCGGTTTTACAGTGAAAACTGCAGGAACCTCAAACCGGCACTAGGAAACAGACTGAGAAAGCAGAGAAAAAGTGTCTCTGCAACCCGTTCCCTTGTTGCTAGATGAACGAACGTCTCTCCACTTCCTCAGTTCTGAGAGATAAGTGTGTGTGAAAGCCGTCCTTCACCTATCTTGTTGGGAACACAAAGTTTCTTTTCAGTTGCAAACTCCATTCCATACATATATATGGGGAGATACTAGCTCCAACTCGGTTTTACAGTGAAAACTGCAGGAACTTCAAACCGGCACTAGGAAACAGACTGAGAAAGCAGAGAAAAAGTGTCTCCTGCAAGCCGTTCCCTTGGTGCTAGATGAACGAACGTCTCTCCACTTCCTCAGTTCTGAGAGATAAGTGTGTTTGAAAGCCGTCCTTCACCTAGCGTGTTGGGAACACAAAGTTTCTTTTCAGTTGCAAACTCCATTCCATACATATATATGGGGAGGTACTAGCTCCAACTCGGTTTTACAGTGAAAACTGCAGGAACTTCAAACCGGCACTAGGATACAGACAGAGAAAGCAGAGAAAAAGTGACTCCTGCAACCCGTTCCCTTGGTGCTAGATGAACGAACGTCTCTCCACTTGCTCAGTTCTGAGAGATTAGTGTGTGTGAAAGCCGTCCTTCACCTAGCTTGTTGGGAACACAAAGTTTCTTTTCAGTTGCAAACTCCATTCCATACATATATATGGGGAGGTACAAACTCCAACTCGGTTTTACAGTGAAAACTGCAGGAACTTCAAACCGGCACTAGGAAACAGACTGAGAAAGCAGAGAAAAAGTGTCTCCTGCAACCCGTTCCCTTGGAGCTAGATGAACGAACGTCTCTCCACTTCCTAAGTTCTGAGAGATAAGTGTGTGTGAAAGCCGTCCTTCAACTAGCGTGTTGGGAACACAAAGTTTCTTTTCAGTTGCAAACTCCATTCCATACATATATATGGGGAGGTACAAGCTCCAGCTCGGTTTTACAGTGAAAACTGCAGGAACTTCAAACCGGCACTAGGATACAGACAGAGAAAGCAGAGAAAAAGTGTCTCCTGCAACCCGTTCCCTTGGTGCTAGATGAACGAACGTCTCTCCACTTGCTCAGTTCTGAGAGATAACTGTGTGTGAATGCCGTCCTTCAACTAGCTTGTTGGGAACACAAAGTTTCTTTTCAGTTGCAAACTCCATTCCATACATATATATGGGGAGGTACAAGCTCCAACTCGGTTTGACAGTGAAAACTGCAGGAACTTCAAAACGGCACTAGGAAACAGACTGAGAAAGCAGAGAAAAAGTGTCTCCTGCAACCCGTTCCCTTGGTGGTAGATGAACGAACGTCTCTCCACTTGCTCAGTTCTGAGAGATAAGTGTGTGTGAAAGCCGTCCTTCACCTAGCTTGTTGGGAACACAAAGTTTCTTTTCAGTTGCAAACTCCATTCCATACATATATATGGGGAGGTACAATCTCCAACTCGGTTTTACAGTGAAAACTGCAGGAACCTCAAACCGGCACTAGGAAACACACTGAGAAAGCACAGAAAATGTGTCTCCTGTAGCCGTTCCCTTGGTGCTAGATGAACGAACGTCTCTCCACTTCCTCAGTTCTGAGAGATAAGTGTGTGTGAAAGCCGTCCTTCACCTAGCGTGTTGGGAACACAAAGTTTCTTTTCAGTTGCAAACTCCATTCCATACATATATATGGGGAGGTACTAGCTCAAACTCGGTTTTACAGTGAAAACTGCAGGAACTTCAAACCGGCACTAGGATACAGACAGAGAAACAGAGAAAAGTGTCTCTTGCAAACCGTTCCCTTGGTGCTAGATGAACGAACGTCTCTCCACTTGCTCAGTTCTGAGAGATAACTGTGTGTGAATGCCGTCCTTCACCTAGCTTGTTGGGAACACAAAGTTTCTTTTCAGTTGCAAACTCCATTCCATACATATATATGGGGAGGTACAAGCTCCAACTCGGTTTGACAGTGAAAACTGCAGGAACTTCAAACCGGCACTAGGAAACACACTGAGAAAGCACAGAAAAAGTGTCTCCTGCAACCCGTTCCCTTGGTGGTAGATGAACGAACGTCTCTCCACTTGCTCAGTTTTGAGAGATAAGTGTGTGTGAAACCCGTCCTTCACCTAGCTTGTTGGGAACACAAAGTTTCTTTTCAGTTGCAAACTCCATTCCATACATATATATGGGGAGGTACAATCTCCAATTCGGTTTTACAGTGAAAACTGCAGGAACCTCAAACCGGCACTAGGAAACAGACTGAGAAAGCAGAGAAAAAGTGTCTCTGCAACCCGTTCCCTTGGTGCTAGATGAACGAACGTCTCTCCACGTCCTCAGTTCTGAGAGATAAGTGTGTGTGAAAGCCGTCCTTTACCTAGCTTGTTGGGAACACAAAGTTTCTTTTCAGTTGCAAGCTCCATTCCATACATATATATGGGGAGATACTAGCTCCAAATCGGTTTTACAGTGAAAACTGCAGGAACTTCAAACCGGCACTAGGAAACATACTGAGAAAGCAGAGAAAAAGTGTCTCCTGCAACCCGTTGCCTTGGTGCTAGATGAACGAACGTCTCTCCACTTGCTCAGTTCTGAGAGATAAGTGTGTGTGAAAGCCGTCCTTCACCTAGCGTGTTGGGAACACAAAGTTTCTTTTCAGTTGCAAACTCCATATCATACATATATATGGGGAGGTACTAGCTCCAACTCGGTTTTACAGTGAAAACTGCAGGAACTTCAAACCGGCACTAGGATACAGACAGAGAAAGCAGAGAAAAGTGTCTCTTGCAAACCGTTACCTTGGTGGTAGATGAACGAACGTCTCTCCACTTGCTCAGTTCTGAGAGATAACTGTGTGTGAATGCCGTCCTTCACCTAGCTTGTTGGGAACACAAAGTTTCTTTTCAGTTGCAAACTCCATTCCATACATATATATGGGGAGGTACTAGCCCCAACTCGGTTTGACAGTGAAAACTGCAGGAACTTCAAACCGGCACTAGGAAGCAGACTGAGAAAGCAGAGAAAAAGTGTCTCCTGCAACCCGTTCCCTTGGTGCTAGATGAACGAACGTCTCTCCACTTGCTCAGTTCTGAGAGATAAGTGTGTGTGAAAGCCGTCCTTCACCTAGCGTGTTGGGAACACAAAGTTTCTTTTCAGTTGCAAACTCCATTCCATACATATATATGGGGAGGTACAAGCTCCAACTCGGTTTTACAGTGAAAACTGCAGGAACTTGAAACCGGCACTAGGATACAGACAGAGAAAGCAGAGAAAAAGTGTCTCCTGCAACCCGTTCCCTTGGTGCTAGATGAACGAACGTCTCTCCACTTGCTCAGTTCTGAGAGATAACTGTGTGTGAATGCCGTCCTTCACCTAGCTTGTTGGGAACACAAAGTTTCTTTTCAGTTGCAAACTCCATTCCATACATATATATGGGTAGGTACAAGCTCCAACTCGGTTTGACAGTGAAAACTGCAGGAACTTCAAACCGGCACTAGGAAACAGACTGAGAAAGCACAGAAAAAGTGTCTCCTGCAACCCGTTCCCTTGGTGGTAGATGAACGAACGTCTCTCCACTTGCTCAGTTCTGAGAGATAATTGTGTGTGAAAGCCATCCTTCACCTAGCTTGTTGGGAACACAAAGATTCTTTTCAGTTGCAAACTCCATTCCATACATATATATGGGGAGATACTAGCTCCAACTCGGTTTTACAGTGAAAACTGCAGGAACTTCAAACCGGCACTAGGAAACAGACTGAGAAAGCAGAGAAAAAGTTTCTCCTGCAAGCCGTTCCCTTGGTGCTAGATGAACGAACGTCTCTCCACTTCCTCAGTTCTGAGAGATAAGTGTGTGTGAAAGCCGTCCTTCACCTAGCGTGTTGGGAACACAAAGTTTCTTTTCAGTTGCAAACTCCATTCCATACATATATATGGGGAGGTACTAGCTCCAACTCGGTTTTACAGTGAAAACTGCAGGAACTTCAAACCGGCACTAGGATACAGACAGAGAAAGCAGAGAAAAGTGTCTCTTGCAAACCGTTCCCTTGGTGCTAGATGAACGAACGTCTCTCCACTTGCTCAGTTCTGAGAGATAACTGTGTGTGAATGCCGTCCTTCACCTAGCTTGTTGGGAACACAAAGTTTCTTTTCAGTTGCAAACTCCATTCCATACATATATATGGGGAGGTACAAGCTCCAACTCGGTTTGACAGTGAAAACTGCAGGAACTTCAAACCGGCACTAGGAAACACACTGAGAAAGCACAGAAGAAGTGTCTCCTGCAACCCGTTCCCTTGGTGGTAGATGAACGAACGTCTCTCCACTTGCTCAGTTCTGAGAGATAAGTGTGTGTGAAAGCCGTACTTCACCTAGCTTGTTGGAAACACAAAGTTTCTTTTCAGTTGCAAACTCCATTCCATACATATATATGGGGAGGTACAATCTCCAACTCGGTTTTACAGTGAAAACTGCAGGAACCTCAAACCGGCACTAGGAAACAGACTGAGAAAGCAGAGAAAAAGTGTCTCTGCAACCCGTTCCCTTGGTGCTAGATGAACGAACGTCTCTCCACTTCCTCAGTTCTGAGAGATAAGTGTGTGTGAAAGCCGTCCTTCACCTATCTTGTTGGGAACACAAAGTTTCTTTTCAGTTGCAAACTCCATTCCATACATATATATGGGGAGATACTAGCTCCAACTCGGTTTTACAGTGAAAACTGCAGGAACTTCAAACCGGCACTAGGAAACAGACTGAGAAAGCAGAGAAAAAGTGTCTCCTGCAAGCCGTTCCCTTGGTGCTAGATGAACGAACGTCTCTCCACTTCCTCAGTTCTGAGAGATAAGTGTGTTTGAAAGCCGTCCTTCACCTAGCGTGTTGGGAACACAAAGTTTCTTTTCAGTTGCAAACTCCATTCCATACATATATATGGGGAGGTACTAGCTCCAACTCGGTTTTACAGTGAAAACTGCAGGAACTTCAAACCGGCACTAGGATACAGACAGAGAAAGCAGAGAAAAAGTGACTCCTGCAACCCTTTCCCTTGGTGCTAGATGAACGAACGTCTCTCCACTTGCTCAGTTCTGAGAGATTAGTGTGTGTGAAAGCCGTCCTTCACCTAGCTTGTTGGGAACACAAAGTTTCTTTTCAGTTGCAAACTCCATTCCATACATATATATGGGGAGGTACAAACTCCAACTCGGTTTTACAGTGAAAACTGCAGGAACTTCAAACCGGCACTAGGAAACAGACTGAGAAAGCAGAGAAAAAGTGTCTCCTGCAACCCGTTCCCTTGGAGCTAGATGAACGAACGTCTCTCCACTTCCTCAGTTCTGAGAGATAAGTGTGTGTGAAAGCCGTCCTTCACCTAGCGTGTTGGGAACACAAAGTTTCTTTTCAGTTGCAAACTCCATTCCATACATATATATGGGGAGGTACAAGCTCCAACCCGATTTTACAGTGAAAACTGCAATAACTTCTAACCGGCACTAGGAAACAGACTGAGAAAGCAGAGAAAAAGTGTCTCCTGCAACCCGTTCCCTTGGTGCTAGATGAACGAACGTCTCTCCACTTGCTCAGTTCTGAGAGATAAGTGTGTGTGAAAGCCGTCCTTCACGTATCTTGTTGGGAACACAAAGTTTCTTTTCAGTTGCAAACTCCATTCCATACATATTTATGGGGAGGTACTAGCTCCAAATCGGTTTTACAGTGAAAACTGAAGGAACTTCAAACCGGCACTAGGAAACAGACTGAGAAAGCAGAGAAAAAGTGTCTCCTGCAACCCATTCCCCCGGTGCTAGATGAACGAACGTCTCTCCACTTGCTCAGTTCTGAGAGATAAGTGTGTGTGAAAGCCGTCCTTCAGCTAGCTTGTTGGGAACACAAAGTTTCTTTTCAGTTGCAAACTCCATTCCATACATATATATGGGGAGGTACTAGCTCCAATTCGGTTTTACAGTGAAAACTGCAGGAACTTCAAACCGGCACTAGGAAACAGACTGAGAAAGCAGAGAAAAAGTGTCTCCTGCAACCCGTTCCCTTGGTGCTAGATGAACCAACGTCTCTCCACTTGCTCAGTTCTGAGAGATAAGTGTGTGTGAAAGCCGTCCTCTCCTAGCTTGTTGGGAACACAAAGTTTCTTTTCAGTTGCAAACTCCATTCCATAAATATATATGGGGAGGTACAAGCTCCAACCCGGTTTTACAGTGAAAACTGCAGGAACTTCTAACCGGCACTAGGAAACAGACTGAGAAAGCAGAGAAAAAGTGTCTCCTGCAACCCGTTCCCTTGGTGCTAGATGAACGAACGTCTCTCCACTTGCTCAGTTCTGAGAGATAAGTGTGTGTGAAAGCCGTCCTTCAGCTAGCTTGTTGGGAACACAAAGTTTCTTTTCAGTTGCAAACTCCATTCCATAAATATATATGGGGAGGTACTAGCTCCAACTCGGTTTGACAGTGAAAACTGCAGGAACTTCAAACCGGCACTAGGAAACAGACTGAGAAAGCAGAGAAAAAGTGTCTCCTGCAACCCGTTCCCTTGGTGCTAGATGAACGAACGTCTCTCCACTTGCTCAGTTCTGAGAGATAAGTGTGTGTGAAAGCCGTCCTCTCCTATCTTGTTGGGAACACAAAGTTTCTTTTCAGTTGCAAACTCCATTCCATAAATATATATGGGGAGGTACAAGCTCCAACCCGGTTTTACAGTGAAAACTGCAGGAACTTCTAACCGGCACTAGGAAACAGACTGAGAAAGCAGAGAAAATGTGTCTCCTGCAACCCGTTCCCTTGGTGCTAGATGAACGAACGTCTCTCCACTTGCTCAGTTCTGAGAGATAAGTGTGTGTGAAAGCCTTCCTTCAGCTAGCTTGTTGGGAACACAAAGTTTCTTTTCAGTTGCAAACTCCATTCCATAAATATATATGGGGAGGTACTAGCTCCAACTCGGTTTGACAGTGAAAACTGCAGGAACTTCAAACCGGCACCAGGAAACAGACTGAGAAAGCAGAGAAATAGTGTCTCCTGCAACCCATTCCCTTGGTGCTAGATGAACGAACGTCTCTCCACTTGCTCAGTTCTGAGAGATAAGTGTGTGTGAAAGCCGTTCTTCAGCTAGCTTGTTGGGAACACAAAGTTTCTTTTCAGTTGCAAACTCCATTCCATACATATATATGGGGAGGTACTAGCTCCAACTCGGTTTTACAGTGAAAACTGCAGGAACTTCAAACCGGCACTAGGAAACAGACTGAGAAAGCAGAGAAAATGTGTCTCCTGCAACCCGTTCCCTTGGTGCTAGATGAACGAACGTCTCTCCACTTGCTCAGTTCTGAGAGATAAGTGTGTGTGAAAGCCGTCCTTCACCTAGCTTGTTGGGAACACAAAGTTTGTTTTCAGTTGCAAACTCCATTCCATACATATATATGTGGAGGTACTAGCTCCAATTCGGTTTTACAGTGAAAACTGCAGGAACTTCAAACCGGCACTAGGAAACAGACTGAGAAAGCAGAGAAAAAGTGTCTCCTGCAACCCGTTCCCTTGGTGCTAGATGAACGAACGTCTCTCCACTTGCTCAGTTCTGAGAGATAAGTGTGTGTGAAAGCCGTCCTTCACGTAGCTTGTTGGGAACACAAAGTTTCTTTTCAGTTGCAAACTCCATTCCATACATATTTATGGGGAGGTACTAGCTCCAAATCGGTTTTACAGTGAAAACTGCAGGAACTTCAAACCGGCACTAGGAAACAGACTGAGAAAGCAGAGAAAAAGTGTCTCCTGCAACCCGTTCCCTTGGTGCTAGATGAACGAACGTCTCTCCACTTGCTCAGTTCTGAGAGATAAGTGTGTTTGAAAGCCGTCCTTCACCTAGCTTGTTGGGAACACAAAGTTTCTTTTCAGTTGCAAACTCCATTCCATACATATTTATGGGGAGGTACTAGCTCCAAATCGGTTTTACAGTGAAAACTGAAGGAACTTCAAACCGGCACTAGGAAACAGACTGAGAAAGCAGAGAAAAAGTGTCTCCTGCAACCCTTTCCCCCGGTGCTAGATGAAGGAACGTCTCTCCACTTGCTCAGTTCTGAGAGATAAGTGTGTGTGAAAGCCGTCCTTCACCTAGCTTGTTGGGAACACAAAGTTTGTTTTCAGTTGCAAACTCCATTCCATACATATATATGGGGAGGTACTAGCTCCAATTCGGTTTTACAGTGAAAACTGCAGGAACTTGAAACCGGCACTAGGAAACAGACTGAGAAAGCAGAGAAAAAGTGTCTCCTGCAACCAGTTCCCTTGGTGCTAGATGAACGAACGTCTCTCCACTTGCTCAGTTCTGAGAGATAAGTGTGAGTGAAAGCCGTCCTTCACCTAGCTTGTTGGGAACACAAAGTTTCTTTTCAGTTGCAAACTCCATTCCATAAATATATATGGGGAGGTACAAGCTCCAACCCGGTTTTACAGTGAAAACTGCAGGAACTTCTAACCGGCACTAGGAAACAGACTGAGAAAGCAGAGAAAAAGTGTCTCCTGCAACCCGTTCCCTTGGTGCTAGATGAACGAACGTCTCTCCACTTGCTCAGTTCTGAGAGATAAGTGTGTGTGAAAGCCGTCCTTCACTTAGCTTGTTGGGAACACAAAGTTTCTTTTCAGTTGCAAACTCCATTCCATAAATATATATGGGGAGGTACAAGCTCCAACTCGGTTTTACAGTGAAAACTGCAGGAACTTCAAACCGGCACTAGGAAACAGACTGAGAAAGCAGAGAAAAAGTGTCTCCTGCAACTCGTTCCCTTGGTGCTAGATGAACGAACGTCTCTCCACTTGCTCATTTCTGAGAGATTAGTGTGTGTGAAAGCCGTCCTTCAAATAGCTTGTTGGGAACACAAAGTTTCTTTTCAGTGGCAAACTCCATTCCATACATATATATGGGGAGGTACTAGCTCCAATTCGGTTTTACAGTGAAAACTGCAGGAACTTGAAACCGGCACTAGGAAACAGACTGAGAAAGCAGAGAAAAAGTGTCTCCTGCAACCCGTTCCCTTGGTGCTAGATGAACGAACGTCTCTCCACTTGCTCAGTTCTGAGAGATAAGTGTGAGTGAAAGCCGTCCTTCAGCTAGCTTGTTGGGAACACAAAGTTTCTTTTCAGTTGCAAACTCCATTCCATAAATATATATGGGGAGGTACTAGCTCCAACTCGGTTTGACAGTGAAAACTGCAGGAACTTCAAACGGGCACTAGGAAACAGACTGAGAAAGCAGAGAAATAGTGTCTCCTGCAACCCGTTCCCTTGGTGCTAGATGAACGAACGTCTCTCCACTTGCTCAGTTCTGAGAGATAAGTGTGTGTGAAAGCCGTCCTTCACCTAGCTTGTTGGGAACACAAAGTTTCTTTTCAGTTGCAAACTCCATTCCATACATATATATGGGGAGGTACAAGCTCCAACTCGGTTTTACAGTGAAAACTTCAGGAACTTCAAACCGGCACTAGGAAACAGACTGAGAAAGCAGAGAAAAAGTGTCTCCTGCAACTCGTTCCCTTGGTGCTAGATGAACGAACGTCTCTCCACTTGCTCATTTCTGAGAGATTAGTGTGTGTGAAAGCCGTCCTTCAAATAGCTTGTTGGGAACACAAAGTTTCTTTTCAGTTGCAAACTCCATTCCATACATATATATGGGGAGGTACTAGCTCCAACTCGGTTTGACAGAGAAAACTGCAGGAACTTCAAACCGGCACTAGAAAACAGACTGAGAAAGCAGAAAAAAGTGTCTCCTGCAACCCGTTCCCTTGGTGCTAGATGAACGAACGTCTCTCCACTTGCTCAGTTCTGAGAGATAAGTGTGTGTGAAAGCCGTCCTTCACTTAGCTTGTTGGGAACACAAAGTTTCTTTTCAGTTGCAAACTCCATTCCATACATATATATGGGGTGGTACTAGCTCCAACTCGGTTTTACAGTGAAAACTGCAGGAACTTGAAACCGGCACTAGGAAACAGACTGAGAAAGCAGAGAAAAAGTGTCTCCTGCAACCCGTTCCCTTGGTGCTAGATGAACGAACGTCTCTCCACTTGCTCAGTTCTGAGAGATAAGTGTGAGTGAAAGCCGTCCTTCACCTAGCTTGTTGGGAACACAAAGTTTCTTTTCAGTTGCAAACTCCATTCCATAAATATATATGGGGAGGTACAAGCTCCAACCCGGTTTTACAGTGAAAACTGCAGGAACTTCTAACCGGCACTAGGAAACAGACTGAGAAAGGAGAGAAAATGTGTCTCCTGCAACCCGTTCCCTTGGTGCTAGATGAACGAACGTCTCTCCACTTGCTTAGTTCTGAGAGATAAGTGTGTGTGAAAGCCGTCCTTCAGCTAGCTTGTTGGGAACACAAAGTTTCTTTTAAGTTGCAAACTCCATTCCATAAATATATATGGTGAGGTACTAGCTCCAACTCGGTTTGACTGTGAAAACTGCAGGAACTTCAAACGGGCACTAGGAAACAGACTGAGAAAGCAGAGAAAAAGTGTCTCCTGCCACCCGTTCCCTTGGTGCTTGATGAACGAACGTCTCTCCACTTGCTCAGTTCTGAGAGATAAGTGTGTGTGAAAGCCGTCCTTCACCTAGTTTATGGGAACACAAAGTTTCTTTTCAGTTGCAAACTCCATTCCATACATATTTATGGGGAGGTACTAGCTCCAAATCGGTTTTACAGTGAAAACTGAAGGAACTTCAAACCGGCACTAGGAAACAGACTGAGAAAGCAGAGAAAAAGTGTCTCCTGCAACCCATTCCCCCGGTGCTAGATGAACGAACGTCTCTCCACTTGCTCAGTTCTGAGAGATAAGTGTGTGTGAAAGCCGTCCTTCAGCTAGCTTGTTGGGAACACAAAGTTTCTTTTCAGTTGCAAACTCCATTCCATACATATATATGGGGAGGTACTAGCTCCAACTCGGTTTTACAGTGAAAACTGCAGGAACTTCAAACCGGCACTAGGAAACAGACTGAGAAAGCAGAGAAAAAGTGTCTCCTGCAACCCGTTCCCTTGGTGCTAGATGAACGAACGTCTCTCCACTTGCTCAGTTCTGAGAGATAAGTGTGTGTGAAAGCCGTCCTCTCCTAGCTTGTTGGGAACACAAAGTTTCTTTTCAGTTGCAAACTCCATTCCATAAATATATATGGGGAGGTACAAGCTCCAACCCGGTTTTACAGTGAAAACTGCAGGAACTTCTAACCGGCACTAGGAAACAGACTGAGAAAGCAGAGAAAAAGTGTCTCCTGCAACCCGTTCCCTTGGTGCTAGATGAACGAACGTCTCTCCACTTGCTCAGTTCTGAGAGATAAGTGTGTGTGAAAGCCGTCCTTCAGCTAGCTTGTAGGGAACACAAAGTTTCTTTTCAGTTGCAAACTCCATTCCATAAATATATATGGGGAGGTACTAGCTCCAACTCGGTTTGACAGAGAAAACTGCAGGAACTTCAAACCGGCACTAGAAAACAGACTGAGAAAGCAGAAAAAAGTGTCTCCTGCAACCCGTTCCCTTGGTGCTAGATGAACGAACGTCTCTCCACTTGCTCAGTTCTGAGAGATAAGTGTGTGTGAAAGCCGTCCTTCACTTAGCTTGTTGGGAACACAAAGTTTCTTTTCAGTTGCAAACTCCATTCCATACATATATATGGGGTGGTACTAGCTCCAACTCGGTTTTACAGTGAAAACTGCAGGAACTTGAAACCGGCACTAGGAAACAGACTGAGAAAGCAGAGAAAAAGTGTCTCCTGCAACCCGTTCCCTTGGTGCTAGATGAACGAACGTCTCTCCACTTGCTCAGTTCTGAGAGATAAGTGTGAGTGAAAGCCGTCCTTCACCTAGCTTGTTGGGAACACAAAGTTTCTTTTCAGTTGCAAACTCCATTCCATAAATATATATGGGGAGGTACAAGCTCCAACCCGGTTTTACAGTGAAAACTGCAGGAACTTCTAACCGGCACTAGGAAACAGACTGAGAAAGGAGAGAAAATGTGTCTCCTGCAACCCGTTCCCTTGGTGCTAGATGAACGAACGTCTCTCCACTTGCTCAGTTCTGAGAGATAAGTGTGTGTGAAAGCCGTCCTTCAGCTAGCTTGTTGGGAACACAAAGTTTCTTTTCAGTTGCAAACTCCATTCCATAAATATATATGGTGAGGTACTAGCTCCAACTCGGTTTGACTGTGAAAACTGCAGGAACTTCAAACGGGCACTAGGAAACAGACTGAGAAAGCAGAGAAAAAGTGTCTCCTGCCACCCGTTCCCTTGGTGCTTGATGAACGAACGTCTCTCCACTTGCTCAGTTCTGAGAGATAAGTGTGTGTGAAAGCCGTCCTTCACCTAGTTTATGGGAACACAAAGTTTCTTTTCAGTTGCAAACTCCATTCCATACATATTTATGGGGAGGTACTAGCTCCAAATCGGTTTTACAGTGAAAACTGAAGGAACTTCAAACCGGCACTAGGAAACAGACTGAGAAAGCAGAGAAAAAGTGTCTCCTGCAACCCATTCCCCCGGTGCTAGATGAACGAACGTCTCTCCACTTGCTCAGTTCTGAGAGATAAGTGTGTGTGAAAGCCGTCCTTCAGCTAGCTTGTTGGGAACACAAAGTTTCTTTTCAGTTGCAAACTCCATTCCATACATATATATGGGGAGGTACTAGCTCCAATTCGGTTTTAAAGTGAAAACTGCAGGAACTTCAAACCGGCACTAGGAAACAGACTGAGAAAGCAGAGAAAAAGTGTCTCCTGCAACCCGTTCCCTTGGTGCTAGATGAACGAACGTCTCTCCACTTGCTAAGTTCTGAGAGATAAGTGTGTGTGAAAGCCGTCCTCTCCTAGCTTGTTGGGAACACAAAGTTTCTTTTCAGTTGCAAACTCCATTCCATAAATATATATGGGGAGGTACAAGCTCCAACCCGGTTTTACAGTGAAAACTGCAGGAACTTCTAACCGGCACTAGGAAACAGACTGAGAAAGCAGAGAAAAAGTGTCTCCTGCAACCCGTTCCCTTGGTGCTAGATGAACGAACGTCTCTCCACTTGCTCAGTTCTGAGAGATAAGTGTGTGTGAAAGCCGTCCTTCAGCTAGCTTGTAGGGAACACAAAGTTTCTTTTCAGTTGCAAACTCCATTCCATAAATATATATGGGGAGGTACTAGCTCCAACTCGGTTTGACAGTGAAAACTGCAGGAACTTCAAACCGGCACTAGGAAACAGACTGAGAAAGCAGAGAAAAAGTGTCTCCTGCAACCCGTTCCCTTGGTGCTAGATGAACGAACGTCTCTCCACTTGCTCAGTTCTGAGAGATAAGTGTGTGTGAAAGCCGTCCTCTCCTATCTTGTTGGGAACACAAAGTTTCTTTTCAGTTGCAAACTCCATTCCATAAATATATATGGGGAGGTACAAGCTCCAACCCGGTTTTACAGTGAAAACTGCAGGAACTTCTAACCGGCACTAGGAAACAGACTGAGAAAGCAGAGAAAAAGTGTCTCCTGCAACCCGTTCCCTTGGTGCTAGATGAACGAACGTCTCTCCACTTGCTCAGTTCTGAGAGATAAGTGTGTGTGAAAGCCGTCCTTCAGCTAGCTTGTTGGGAACACAAAGTTTCTTTTCAGTTGCAAACTCCATTCCATAAATATATATGGGGAGGTACTAGCTCCAACTCGGTTTGACAGTGAAAACTGCAGGAACTTCAAACCGGCACTAGGAAACAGACTGAGAAAGCAGAGAAAAAGTGTCTCCTGCAACCCATTCCCTTGGTGCTAGATGAACGAACGTCTCTCCACTTGCTCAGTTCTGAGAGATAAGTGTGTGTGAAAGCCGTTCTTCAGCTAGCTTGTTGGGAACACAAAGTTTCTTTTCAGTTGCAAACTCCATTCCATACATATATATGGGGAGGTACTAGCTCCAACTCGGTTTTACAGTGAAAACTGCAGGAACTTCAAACCGGCACTAGGAAACAGACTGAGAAAGCAGAGAAAAAGTGTCTCCTGCAACCCGTTCCCTTGGTGCTAGATGAACGAAAGTCTCTCCACTTGCTCAGTTCTGAGAGATAAGTGTGTGTGAAAGCCGTCCTTCACCTAGCTTGTTGGGAACACAAAGTTTCTTTTCAGTTGCAAACTCCATTCCATACATATTTATGGGGAGGTACTAGCTCCAAATCGGTTTTACAGTGAAAACTGAAGGAACTTCAAACCGGCACTAGGAAACAGACTGAGAAAGCAGAGAAAAAGTGTCTCCTGCATCCCATTCCCCCGGTGCTAGATGAACGAACGTCTCTCCACTTGCTCAGTTCTGAGAGATAAGTGTGTGTGAAAGCCGTCCTTCAGCTAGCTTGTTGGGAACACAAAGTTTGTTTTCAGTTGCAAACTCCATTCCATACATATATATGTGGAGGTACTAGCTCCAATTCGGTTTTACAGTGAAAACTGCAGGAACTTCAAACCGGCACTAGGAAACAGACTGAGAAAGCAGAGAAAAATTGTCTCCTGCAACCCGTTCCCTTGGTGCTAGATGAACGAACGTCTCTCCACTTGCTCAGTTCTGAGAGATATGTGTGTGTGAAAGCCGTCCTTCACGTAGCTTGTTGGGAACACAAAGTTTCTTTTAAGTTGCAAACTCCATTCCATACATATTTATGGGGAGGTACTAGCTCCAAATCGGTTTTACAGTGAAAACTGCAGGAACTTCAAACCGGCACTAGGAAACAGACTGAGAAAGCAGAGAAAAAGTGTCTCCTGCAACCCGTTCCCTTGGTGCTAGATGAACGAACGTCTCTCCACTTGCTCAGTTCTGAGAGATAAGTGTGTTTGAAAGCCGTCCTTCACCTAGCTTGTTGGGAACACAAAGTTTCTTTTCAGTTGCAAACTCCATTCCATACATATTTATGGGGAGGTACTAGCTCCAAATCGGTTTTACAGTGAAAACTGAAGGAACTTCAAACCGGCACTAGGAAACAGACTGAGAAAGCAGAGAAAAAGTGTCTCCTGCAACCCTTTCCCCCGGTGCTAGATGAACGAACGTCTCTCCACTTGCTCAGTTCTGAGAGATAAGTGTGTGTGAAAGCCGTCCTTCACCTAGCTTGTTGGGAACACAAAGTTTGTTTTCAGTTGCAAACTCCATTCCATACATATATATGGGGAGGTACTAGCTCCAATTCGGTTTTACAGTGAAAACTGCAGGAACTTGAAACCGGCACTAGGAAACAGACTGAGAAAGCAGAGAAAAAGTGTCTCCTGCAACCCGTTCCCTTGGTGCTAGATGAACGAACGTCTCTCCACTTGCTCAGTTCTGAGAGATAAGTGTGAGTGAAAGCCGTCCTTCACCTATCTTGTTGGGAACACAAAGTTTCTTTTCAGTTGCAAACTCCATTCCATAAATATATATGGGTAGGTACAAGCTCCAACCCGGTTTTACAGTGAAAACTGCAGGAACTTCTAACCGGCACTAGGAAACAGACTGAGAAAGCAGAGAAAAAGTGTCTCCTGCAACCCGTTCCCTTGGTGCTAGATGAACGAACGTCTCTCCACTTGCTCAGTTCTGAGAGATAAGTGTGTGTGAAAGCCGTCCTTCACTTAGCTTGTTGGGAACACAAAGTTTCTTTTCAGTTGCAAACTCCATTCCATAAATATATATGGGGAGGTACTAGCTCCAACTCGGTTTGACAGTGAAAACTGCAGGAACTTCAAACGGGCACTAGGAAACAGACTGAGAAAGCAGAGAAAAAGTGTCTCCTGCAACCCGTTCCCTTGGTGCTAGATGAACGAACGTCTCTCCACTTGCTCAGTTCTGAGAGATAAGTGTGTGTGAAAGCCGTCCTTCACCTAGCTTGTTGGGAACACAAAGTTTCTTTTCAATTGCAAACTCCATTCCATAAATATATTTGGGGAGGTACAAGCTCCAACCCGGTTTTACAGTGAAAACTGCAGGAACATCAAACCGGCACTAGGAAACAGACTGAGAAAGCAGAGAAAAAGTGTCTCCTGCAACACGTTCCCTTCGTGCTAGGTGAACGAACGTCTCTCCACTTGCTCAGTTCTGAGAGATAAGTGTGTGTGAAAGCCGTCCTTCACCTAGCTTGTTGGGAACACAAAGTTTCTTTTCAGTTGCAAACTCCATTCCATACATATATATGGGGAGGTACAAGCTCCAACTCTGTTTTACAGTGAAAACTGCAGGAACTTCAAACCGGCACTAGGAAACAGACTGAGAAAGCAGAGAAAAAGTTATCCTGCAACCCATTCCCCCGGTGCTAGATGAACGAACGTCTCTCCACTTGCTCAGTTCTGAGAGATAATTGTGTGTGAAAGCCGTCCTTCACCTAGCTTGTTGGGAACACAAAGTTTCTTTTCAGTTGCAAACTCCATTCCATACATATATATGGGGAGGTACTAGCTCCAACTCGGTTTTACACTGAAAACTGCAGGAACTTCCAACCGGCACTAGGAAACAGACTGAGAAAGCAGAGAAAAACTGTCTCCTGCAACCCATTCCCTAGGTGCTAGATGAACGAACGTCTCTCCACTTGCTCAGTTCTGAGAAATAAGTGTGAGTGAAAGCCGTCCTTCACCTAGCTTGTTGGGAACACAAAGTTTCTTTTCAGTTGCAAACTCCATTCCATACATATATATGGGGAGGTACAAGCTCCAACTCTGTTTTACAGTGAAAACTGCAGGAACTTCAAACCGGCACTAGGAAACAGACTGAGAAAGCAGAGAAAAAGTGTCTCCTGCAACCCGTTCCCTTGGTGCTAGGTGAACGAACGTCTCTCCACTTGCTCAGTTCTGAGAGATAAGTGTGTGTGAAAGCGGTCCTTCAGCTAGCTTGTTGGGAACACAAAGTTTCTTTTCAGTTGCAAACTCCATTCCATACATATATATGGGGAGGTACTAGCTCCAACTCGGTTTTACAGTGAAAACTGCAGGAACTTCAAACCGGCACTAGGAAACAGACTGAGAAAGCAGAGAAAAAGTGTCTCCTGCAACCCGTTCCCCCGGTGCTAGATGAACGAACGTCTCTCCACTTGCTCAGTTCTGAGAGATAATTGTGTGTGAAAGCCGTCCTTCACCTAGCTTGTTGGGAACACAAAGTTTCTTTTCAGTTGCAAACTCCATTCCATGCATATATATGGGGAGGTACAAGCTCCAACTCGGTTTTACAGTGAAAACTGCAGGAACTTCAAACCGGCACTAGGAAACAGACTGAGAAAGCAGAGAAAAAGTGTCTCCTGCAACCCGTTCCCTTGGTGCTAGATGAACGAACGTCTCTCCACTTGCTCATTTCTGAGAGATTAGTGTGTGTGAAAGCCGTCCTTCAAATAGCTTGTTGGGAACACAAAGTTTCTTTTCAGTTGCAAACTCCATTCCATACATATATATGGGGAGGTACTAGCTCCAACTCGGTTTGACAGAGAAAACTGCAGGAACTTCAAACCGGCACTAGGAAATAGACTGAGAAAGCAGAGAAAAAGTGTCTCCTGCAACCCGTTCCCTTGGTGCTAGATGAACGAACGTCTCTCCACTTGCTCAGTTCTGAGAGATAAGTGTGTGTGAAAGCCGTCCTTCACCTAGCTTGTTGGGAACACAAAGTTTCTTTTCAGATGCAAACTCCATTCCATACATATATATGGGGAGGTATTAGCTCCAACACGGTTTTACAGTGAAAACTGCAGGAACTTCAAACCGGCACTAGGAAACAGACTGAGAAAGCAGAGAAAAAGTGTCTCCTGCAACCCGTTCCCTTGGTGCTAGATGAACGAACGTCTCTCCACTTGCTCATTTCTGAGAGATTAGTGTGTGTGAAAGCCGTCCTTCAAATAGCTTGTTGGGAACACAAAGTTTCTTTTCAGTTGCAAACTCCATTCCATACATATATATGGGGAGGTACTAGCTCCAACTCGGTTTTACAGTGAAAACTGCAGGAACTTCAAGCCGGCACTAGGAAACAGACTGAGAAAGCAGAGAAAAAGTGTCTCCTGCAACCCGTTCCCTTGGTGCTAGATGAACGAACGTCTCTCCATTTGCTCAGTTCTGAGAGATAAGTGTGAGTGAAAGTCGTCCTTCACCTAGCTTGTTGGGAACACAAAGTTTCTTTTCAATTGCAAACTCCATTCCATAAATATATATGGGGAGGTACAAGCTCCAACCCGGTTTTACAGTGAAAACTGCAGGAACTTCAAACCGGCACTAGGAAACAGACTGAGAAAGCAGAGAAAAAGTGTCTCCTGCAACCCGTTCCCTTGGTGCTAGGTGAACGAACGTCTCTCCACTTGCTCAGTTCTGAGAGATAAGTGTGTGTGAAAGCCGTCCTTCAGCTAGCTTGTTGGGAACACAAAGATTCTTTTCAGTTGCAAATTCCATTCCATACATATATATGGGGAGGTACTAGCTCCAACTCGTTTTGACAGTGAAAACTGCAGGAACTTCAAACCGGCACAAGGAAACAGACTGAGAAAGCAGAGAAAAAGTGTCTCCTGCAACGTGTTCCCTTGGTGCTAGATGAACGAACGTCTCTCCACTTGCTCAGTTCTGAGAGACAAGTGTGTGTGAAAGCCGTCCTTCACCTAGCTTGTTGGGAACACAAAGTTTCTTTTCAGTTGCAAACTCCATTCCATACATATATTTGGGGAGGTACAAGCTCCAACTCTGTTTTACAGTGAAAACTGCAGGAACTTCAAACCGGCACTAGGAAACAGACTGAGAAAGCAGAGAAAAACTGTCTCCTGCAACCCGTTCCCTTGGTGCTAGATGAACGAACGTCTCTCCACTTGCTCATTTCTGAGAGATTAGTGTGTGTGAAAGCCGTCCTTCAAATAGCTTGTTGGGAACACAAAGTTTCTTTTCAGTTGCAAACTCCATTCCATACATATATATGGGGAGGTACTAGCTCCAACTCGGTTTGACAGAGAAAACTGCAGGAACTTCAAACCGGCACTAGGAAATAGACTGAGAAAGCAGAGAAAAAGTGTCTCCTGCAACCCGTTCCCTTGGTGCTAGATGAACGAACGTCTCTCCACTTGCTCATTTCTGAGAGATTAGTGTGTGTGAAAGCCGTCCTTCAAATAGCTTGTTGGGAACACAAAGTTTCTTTTCAGTTGCAAACTCCATTCCATACATATATATGGGGAGGTACTAGCTCCAACTCGGTTTTACAGTGAAAACTGCAGGAACTTCAAACCGGCACTAGGAAACAGACTGAGAAAGCAGAGAAAAAGTGTCTCCTGCAACCCGTTCCCTTGGTGCTAGATGAACGAACGTCTCTCCATTTGCTCAGTTCTGAGAGATAAGTGTGAGTGAAAGTCGTCCTTCACCTAGCTTGTTGGGAACACAAAGTTTCTTTTCAATTGCAAACTCCATTCCATAAATATATATGGGGAGGTACAAGCTCCAACCCGGTTTTACAGTGAAAACTGCAGGAACTTCAAACCGGCACTAGGAAACAGACTGAGAAAGCAGAGAAAAAGTGTCTCCTGCAACCCGTTCCCTTGGTGCTAGGTGAACGAACGTCTCTCCACTTGCTCAGTTCTGAGAGATAAGTGTGTGTGAAAGCCGTCCTTCAGCTAGCTTGTTGGGAACACAAAGATTCTTTTCAGTTGCAAATTCCATTCCATACATATATATGGGGAGGTACTAGCTCCAACTCGTTTTGACAGTGAAAACTGCAGGAACTTCAAACCGGCACAAGGAAACAGACTGAGAAAGCAGAGAAAAAGTGTCTCCTGCAACGTGTTCCCTTGGTGCTAGATGAACGAACGTCTCTCAACTTGCTCAGTTCTGAGAGACAAGTGTGTGTGAAAGCCGTCCTTCACCTAGCTTGTTGGGAACACAAAGTTTCTTTTCAGTTGCAAACTCCATTCCATACATATATATGGGGAGGTAAAAGCTCCAACTCGGTTTTACAGTGAAAACTGCAGGAACTTCAAACCGGCACTAGGAAACAGACTGAGAAAGCAGAGAAAAATTGTCTCCTGCAACCCATTCCCCCGGTGCTAGATGAACGAACGTCTCTCCACTTGCTCAGTTCTGAGAGATAAGTGTGTGTGAAAGCCGTCCTTCACCTAGCTTGTTGGGAACACAAAGTTTCTTTTCAGTTGCAAACTCCATTCCATACATATATATGGGGAGGTACTAGCTCCAACTCGGTTTTACAGTGAAAACTGCAGGAACTTCAAACCGGCACTAGGTAACAGACTGAGAAAGCAGAGAAAAAGTGTCTACGGCAACCCGTTCCCCCGGTGCTAGATGAACGAACGTCTCTCCACTTGCTCAGTTCTAGAGAGATAATTGTGTGTGAAAGCCGACCTTCAGCTAGCTTGTTGGGAACACAAAGTTTCTATTCAGTTGCAAACTCCATTCCATACATATATATGGGGAGGTACTAGCTCCAACTCGGTTTTACAGTGAAAACTGCAGGAACTTCAAACCGGCACTAGGAAACAGACTGAGAAAGCAGAGAAAAAGTGTCTCCTGCAACCCGTTCCCTTGGTGCTAGATGAACGAACGTCTCTCCACTTGCTCAGTTCTGAGAAATAAGTGTGAGTGAAAGCCGTCCTTCATCTAGCTTGTTTGGAACACAAAGTTTCTTTTCAATTGCAAACTCCATTCCATAAATATATATGGGGAGGTACAAGCTCCAACCCGGTTTTACAGTGAAAACTGCAGGAACTTCAAACCGGCACTAGGAAACAGACTGAAAAAGCAGAGAAAAAGTGTCTCCTGCAACCCGTTCCCTTGGTGCTAGGTGAACGAACGTCTCTCCACTTGCTCAGTTCTGAGAGATAAGTGTGTGTGAAAGCCGTCCTTCAGCTAGCTTGTTGGGAACACAAAGTTTCTTTTCAGTTGCAAACTCCATTCCATACATATATATGGGGAGGTACTAGCTCCAACTCGGTTTTACAGTGAAAACTGCAGGAACTTCAAACCGGCACTAGGAAACAGACTGAGAAAGCAGAGAAAAAGTGTCTCCTGCAACCCGTTAGCTTGGTGCTAGATGAACGAACGTCTCTCCACTTGCTCAGTTCTAGAGAGATAATTGTGTGTGAAAGCCGTCCTTCACCTAGCTTGTTGGGAACACAAAGTTTCTATTCAGTTGCAAACTCCATTCCATACATATATATGGGGAGGTACTAGCTCCAACTCGGTTTTACAGTGAAAACTGCAGGAACTTCAAACCGGCACTAGGAAACAGACTGAGAAAGCAGAGAAAAAGTGTCTCCTGCAACCCGTTCCCTTGGTGCTAGATGAACGAACGTCTCTCCATTTGCTCAGTTCTGAGAGATAAGTGTGAGTGAAAGTCGTCCTTAACCTAGCTTGTTGGGAACACAAAGTTTCTTTTCAATTGCAAACTCCATTCCATAAATATATATGGGGAGGTACAAGCTCCCACCCGATTTTACAGTGAAAACTGCAGGAACTTCAAACCGGCACTAGGAAACAGACTGAGAAAGCAGAGAAATAGTGTCTTCTGCAACCCGTTCCCTTGGTGCTAGGTGAACGAACGTCTCTCCACTTGCTCAGTTCTGAGAGATAAGTGTGTGTGAAAGCCGTCCTTCACCTAGCTTGTTGGGAACACAAAGTTTCTTTTCAGTTGCAAACTCCATTCCATACATATATATGGGGAGGTACAAGCTCCAACTCTGTTTTACAGTGAAAACTGCAGGAACTTCAAACCGGCACTAGGAAACAGACTGAGAAAGCAGAGAAAAAGTGTCTCCTGCAACCCGTTCCCCCGGTGCTAGATGAACGAACGTCTCTCCACTTGCTCAGTTCTGAGAGATAATTGTGTGTGAAAGCCGTCCTTCACCTAGCTTGTTGGGAACACAAAGTTTCTTTTCAGTTGCAAACTCCATTCCATGCATATATATGGGGAGGTACAAACTCCAACTCGGTTTTACAGTGAAAACTGCAGGAACTTCAAACCGGCACTAGGAAACAGACTGAGAAAGCAGAGAAAAACTGTCTCCTGCAACCCGTTCCCTTGGTGCTAGATGAACGAACGTCTCTCCACTTGCTCATTTCTGAGAGATTAGTGTGTGTGAAAGCCGTCCTTCAAATAGCTTGTTGGGAACACAAAGTTTCTTTTCAGTTGCAAACTCCATTCCATACATATATATGGGGAGGTACTAGCTCCAACTCGGTTTGACAGAGAAAACTGCAGGAACTTCAAACCGGCACTAGGAAATAGACTGAGAAAGCAGAGAAAAAGTGTCTCCTGCAACCCGTTCCCTTGGTGCTAGATGAACGAACGTCTCTCCACTTGCACAGTTCTGAGAGATAAGTGTGTGTGAAAGCCGTCCTTCACTTAGCTTGTTGGGAACACAAAGTTTCTTTTCAGTTGCAAACTCCATTCCATACATATATATGGGGAGGTACTAGCTCCAACTCGGTTTTACACTGAAAACTGCAGGAACTTCATACCGGCACTAGGAAACAGACTGAGAAAGCAGAGAATAAGTGTCTCCTGCAACCCATTCCCTAGGTGCTAGATGAACGAACGTCTCTCCACTTGCTCAGTTCTGAGAGATAAGTGTGTGTGAAAGCCGTCCTTCACCTAGCTTGTTGGGAACACAAAGTTTCTTTTCAGTTGCAAACTCCATTCCATACATATATATGGGGAGGTACTAGCTCCAACTCGGTTTTACAGTGAAAACTGCAGGAACTTCAAACCGGCACTAGGAAACAGACTGAGAAAGCAGAGAAAAAGTGTCTCCTGCAACCCGTTCCCTTGGTGCTAGATGAACGAACGTCTCTCCACTTGCTCAGTTCTAGAGAGATAATTGTGTGTGAAAGCCGTCCTTCAGCTAGCTTGTTGGGAACACAAAGTTTCTATTCAGTTGCAAACTCCATTCCATACATATATATGGGGAGGTACTAGCTCCAACTCGGTTTTACAGTGAAAACTGCAGGAACTTCAAACCGGCACTAGGAAACAGACTGAGAAAGCAGAGAAAAGTGTCTCCTGCAACCCGTTCCCTTGGTGCTAGATGAACGAACGTCTCTCCACTTGCTCAGTTCTGAGAGATAAGTGTGTGTGAAAGCCGTCCTTCACCTAGCTTGTTGGGAACACAAAGTTTCTTTTCAATTGCAAACTCCATTCCATAAATATATATGGGGAGGTACAAGCTCCAACCCGGTTTTACAGTGAAAACTGCAGGAACTTCAAACCGGCACTAGGAAACAGACTGAGAAAGCAGAGAAAAAGTGTCTCCTGCATCCCGTTCCCTTGGTGCTAGATGAACGAACGTCTCTCCACTTGCTCAGTTCTAGAGAGATAATTGTGTGTGAAAGCCGTCCTTCACCTAGCTTGTTGGGAACACAAAGTTTCTATTCAGTTGCAAACTCCATTCCATACATATATATGGGGAGGTACTAGCTCCAACTCGGTTTTACAGTGAAAACTGCAGGAACTTCAAACCGGCACTAGGAAACAGACTGAGAAAGCAGAGAAAAAGTGTCTCCTGCAACCCGTTCCCTTGGTGTTAGATGAACGAACGTCTCTCCATTTGCTCAGTTCTGAGAGATAAGTGTGAGTGAAAGTCGTCCTTCACCTAGCTTGTTGGGAACACAAAGTTTCTTTTCAATTGCAAACTCCATTCCATAAATATATATGGGGAGGTACAAGCTCCAACCCGGTTTTACAGTGAAAACTGCAGGAACTTCAAACCGGCACTAGGAAACAGACTGAGAAAGTAGAGAAAAAGTGTCTCCTGCAACCCGTTCCCTTGGTGCTAGGTGAACGAACGTCTCTCCACTTGCTCAGTTCTGAGAGATAAGTGTGTGTGAAAGCCGTCCTTCAGCTAGCTTGTTGGGAACACAAAGTTTCTTTTCAGTTGCAAATTCCATTCCATACATATATATGGGGAGGTACTAGCTCCAACTCGTTTTGACAGTGAAAACTGCAGGAACTTCAAACCGGCACAAGGAAACAGACTGAGAAAGCAGAGAAAAAGTGCCTCCTGCAACCTGTTCCCTTGGTGCTAGATGAACGAACGTCTCTCCATTTGCTCATTTCTGAGAGACAAGTGTGTGTGAAAGCCGTCCTTCACCTAGCTTGTTGGGAACACAAAGTTTCTTTTCAGTTGCAAACTCCATTCCATACATATATTTGGGGAGGTACAAGCTCCAGCTCTGTTTTACAGTGAAAACTGCAGGAACTTCAAACCGGCACTAGGAAACAGACTGAGGAAGCAGAGAAAATGTGTCTCCTGCAACCCGTTCCCCCGGTGCTAGATGAACGAACGTCTCTCCACTTGCTCAGTTCTGAGAGATAAGTGTGTGTGAAAGCCGTCCTTCAGCTAGGTTGTTGAGAACACAAAGTTTCTTTTCAGTTGCAAACTCCATTCCATACATATATATGGGGAGGTACTAGCTCCAACTTGGTTTGACAGGGAAAACTGCAGGAACTTCAAACCGGCACTAGGAAACAGACTGAGAAAGCAGAGAAAAAGTGTCTAATGCAACCCGTTCCCTTGGTGCTAGATGAACGAACGTCTCTCCACTTGCTCAGTTCTGAGAGATAAGTGTGTGTGAAAGCCGTCCTTCACCTAGCTTGTTGGGAACACAAAGTTTCTTTTCAGTTGCAAACTCCATTCCATACATATATATGGGGAGGTACAAGCTCCAACTCGGTTTTACAGTGAAAACTGCAGGAACTTCAAACCGGCACTAGGAAACAGACTGAAAAAGCAGAGAAAAAGTGTCTCCTGCAACCCGTTCCCCCGGTGCTAGATGAACGAACGTCTCTCCACTTGCTCAGTTCTGAGAGATAAGTGTGTGTGAAAGCCGTCCTTCAGCTAGCTTGTTGGGAACACAAAGTTTCTTTTCAGTTGCAAACTCCATTCCATACATATATATGGGGAGGTACTAGCTCCAACTCGGTTTTACAGTGAAAACTGCAGGATTTTCAAACCGGCACTAGGAAACAGACTGAGAAAGCAGAGAAAAAGTGTCTCCTGCAACCCGTTCCCTTGGTGCTAGATGAACGAACGTCTCTCCACTTGCTCAGTTCTGAGAGATAAGTGTGTGTGAATGCCGTCCTTCACCTAGCTTGTTGGGAACACAAAGTTTCTTTTCAGTTGCAAACTCCATTCCATACATATATATGGGGAGGTACAAGCTCCAACTCGGTTTGACAGTGAAAACTGCAGGAACTTCAAACCGGCACTAGGAAACAGACTGAGAATGCAGAGAAATAGTGTCTCCTGCAACCCGTTCCCTTGGTGCTAGATGAACGAACGTCTCTCCACTTGCTCAGTTCTGAGAGATAAGTGTGTGTGAAAGCCGTCCTTCACCTAGCGTGTTGGGAACACAAAGTTTCTTTTCAGTTGCAAACTCCATTCCATACATATATATGGGAGGTACAAGCTCCAACTCGGTTTTACAGTGAAAACTGCAGGAACTTCAAACCGGCACTAGGAAACAGACTGAGAAAGCAGAGAAAAGCGTCTCCTCCAATCCGTTCCCTTGGTGCTAGATGAACGAACGTCTCTCCACTTCCTCAGTTCTGAGAGATAAGTGTGTGTGAAAGCCGTCCTTCACCTAGCTTGTTGGGAACACAAAGTTTCTTTTCAGTTGCAAACTCCATTCCATACATATATATGGGGAGGTACTAGCTCCAACTCGGTTTTACAGTGAAAACTGCAGGAACTTCAAACCGGCAGTAGGAAACACACAGAGAAAGCAGAGAAAAAGTGTCTCCTGCAACCCGTTCCCTTGGTGCTAGATGAACGAACGTCTCTCCACTTGCTCAGTTCTGAGAGATAAGTGTGTGTGAAAGCCGTCCTTCACCTAGCTTGTTGGGAACACAAAGTTTCTTTTCAGTTGCAAACTCCATTCCATACATATATATGGGGAGGTACTAGCTCCAACTCGGTTTGACAGGGAAAACTGCAGGAACTTCAAACCGGCACTAGGAAACAGACTGAGAAAGCAGAGAAAAAGTGTCTCCTGCAACCCGTTCCCTTGGTGCTATATGAACGAACGTCTCTCCACTTGCTCAGTTCTGAGAGATATGTGTGTGTGAAAGCCGTCCTTCACTTAGCTTGTTGGGAACACAAAGTTTCTTTTCAGTTGCAAACTCCATTCCATACATATATATGGGGAGGTACAAGCTCCAACTCGGTTTTACAGTGAAAACTGCAGGAACTTCAAACCGGCACTAGGAAACAGACTGAAAAAGCAGAGAAAAAGTGTCTCCTGCAACCCGTTCCCCCGGTGCTAGATGAACGAACGTCTCTCCACTTGCTCAGTTCTGAGAGATAATTGTGTGTGAAAGCCGTCCTTCACCTAGCTTGTTGGGAACACAAAGTTTCTTTTCAGTTGCAAACTCCATTCCATACATATATTTGGGGAGGTACAAGCTCCAACTCGGTTTTACAGTGAAAACTGCAGGCACTTCAAACCGGCACTAGGAAACAGACTGAGAAAGCAGAGAAAAAGTGTCTCCTGCAACCCATTCCCCCGGTGCTAGATGAACGAACGTCTCTCCACTTGCTCAGTTCTGAGAGATAAGTGTGTGTGAAAGCCGTCCTTCAGCTAGCTTGTTGGGAACACAAAGTTTCTTTTCAGTTGCAAACTCCATTCCATACATATATATGGGGAGGTACTAGCTCCAACTCGGTTTTACAGTGAAAACTGCAGGATTTTCAAACCGGCACTAGGAAACAGACTGAGAAAGCAGAGAAAAAGTGTCTCCTGCAACCCGTTCCCTTGGTGCTAGATGAACGAACGTCTCTCCACTTGCTCAGTTCTGAGAGATAAGTGTGTGTGAATGCCGTCCTTCACCTAGCTTGTTGGGAACACAAAGTTTCTTTTCAGTTGCAAACTCCATTCCATACATATATATGGGGAGGTACAAGCTCCAACTCGGTTTTACAGTGAAAACTGCAGGAACTTCAAACCGGCACTAAGAAACAGACTGAGAAAGCAGAGAAAAAGTGTCTCCTGCAACCCGTTCCCTTGGTGCTAGATGAACGAACGTCTCTCCACTTGCTCAGTTCTGAGAGATAAGTGTGAGTGAAAGCCGTCCTTCACCTAGCGTGTTGGGAACACAAAGTTTCTTTTCAGTTGCAAACTCCATTCCATACATATATATGGGAGGTACAAGCTCCAACTCGGTTTTACAGTGAAAACTGCAGGAACTTCAAACCGGCACTAGGAAACAGACTGAGAAAGCAGAGAAAAAGTGCCTCCTGCAACCCGTTCCCTTGGTGCTAGATGAACGAACGTCTCTCCACTTGCTCAGTTCTGAGAGATAAGTGTGTGTGAAAGCCGTCCTTCAGCTAGGTTGTTGGGAACACAAAGTTTCTTTTCAGTTGCAAACTCCATTCCATACATATATATGGGGAGGTACTAGCTCCAACTCGGTTTGACAGGGAAAACTGCAGGAACTTCAAACCGGCACTAGGAAACAGACTGAGAAAGCAGAGAAAAAGTGTCTCCTGCAACCCGTTCCCTTGGTGCTAGATGAACGAACGTCTCTCCACTTGCTCAGTTCTGAGAGATAAGTGTGTGTGAAAGCCGTCCTTCACTTAGCTTGTTGGGAACACAAAGTTTCTTTTCAGTTGCAAACTCCATTCCATACATATATATGGGGAGGTACAAGCTCCAACACGGTTTTACAGTGAAAATTGCAGGAACTTCAAACCGGCACTAGGAAACAGACTGAAAAAGCAGAGAAAAAGTGTCTCCTGCAACCCGTTCCCCCGGTGCTAGATGAACGAACGTCTCTCCACTTGCTCAGTTCTGAGAGATAAGTGTGTGTGAAAGCCGTCCTTCAGCTAGGTTGTTGGGAACACAAAGTTTCTTTTCAGTTGCAAACTCCATTCCATACATATATATGGGGAGGTACTAGCTCCAACTCGGTTTGACAGGGAAAACTGCAGGAACTTCAAACCGGCACTAGGAAACAGACTGAGAAAGCAGAGAAAAAGTGTCTCCTGCAACCCGTTCCCTTGGTGCTATATGAACGAACGTCTCTCCACTTGCTCAGTTCTGAGAGATAAGTGTGTGTGAAAGCCGTCCTTCACTTATCTTGTTGGGAACACAAAGTTTCTTTTCAGTTGCAAACTCCATTCCATACATATATATGGGGAGGTACAAGCTCCAACTCGGTTTTACAGTGAAAACTGCAGGAACTTCAAACCGGCACTAGGAAACAGACTGAAAAAGCAGAGAAAAAGTGTCTCCTGCAACCCGTTCCCCCGGTGCTAGATGAACGAACGTCTCTCCACTTGCTCAGTTCTGAGAGATAAGTGGGTGTGAAAGCCGTCCTTCACCTAGCTTGTTGGGAACACAAAGTTTCTTTTCAGTTGCAAACTCCATTCCATACATATATATGGGGAGGTACAAACTCCAACTCGGTTTTACAGTGAAAACTGCAGGAACTTCAAACCGGCACTAGGAAACAGACTGAGAAAGCAGAGAAAAAGTGTCTCCTGCAACCCGTTCATTGGTGCTAGATGAACGAACGTCTCTCCACTTCCTCAGTTCTGAGAGATAAGTGTGTGTGAAAGCCGTCCTTCACCTAGCTTGTTGGGAACACAAAGTTTCTTTTCAGTTGCAAACTCCATTCCATACATATATATGGGGAGGTACTAGCTCCAACTCGGTTTTACAGTGAAAACTGCAGGAACTTCAAACCGGCACTAGGAAACAGACAGAGAAAGCAGAGAAATAGTGTCTCCTGCAACCCGTTCCCTTGGTGCTATATGAACGAAAGTCTCTCCAATTGCTCAGTTCTGAGAGATAAGTGTGTGTGAAAGCCGTCCTTCACCTTGCTTGTTGGGAACACAAAGTTTCTTTTCAGTTGCAAACTCCATTCCATACATATATATGGGGAGGTACAAGCTCCAAATCGGTTTTACAGTGAAAACTGCAGGCACTTCAAACCGGCACTAGGAAACAGACTGAGAAAGCACAGAAAAAGTGTCTCCTGCAAACCATTCCCCCGGTGCTAGATGAACGAACGTCTCTCCACTTGCTCAGTTCTGAGAGATAAGTGTGTGTGAAAGCCGTCCTTCAGCTAGCTTGTTGGGAACACAAAGTTTGTTTTCATTTGCAAACTCCATTCCATACATATATATGGGGAGGTACTAGCTCCAACTCGGTTTTACAGTGAAACTGCAGGAACTTCAAACCGGCACTAGGAAACAGACTGAGAAAGCAGAGAAAAAGTGTCTCCTGCAACCCGTTCCCTTGGTGCTAGATGAACGAACGTCTCTCCACTTGCTCAGTTCTGAGAGATAAGAGTGTGTGAATGCCGTCCTTCACCTAGCTTGTTGGGAACACAAAGTTTCTTTTCAGTTGCAAACTCCATTCCATACATATATATGGGGAGGTACAAGCTCCAACTCGGTTTGACAGTGAAAACTGCAGGAACTTCAAACCGGCACTAAGAAACAGACTGAGAAAGCAGAGAAAAAGTGTCTCCTGCATCCCGTTCCCTTGGTACTAGATGAACGAACGTCTCTCCTCTTGCTCAGTTCTGAGAGATATGTGGGTGTGAAAGCCGTCCTTCACCTAGCTTGTTGGGAACACAAAGTTTCTTTTCAGTTGCAAACTCCATTCCATACATATATATGGGGAGGTACAAACTCCAACTCGGTTTTACAGTGAAAACTGCAGGAACTTCAAACCGGCACTAGGAAACAGACTGAGAAAGCAGAGAAATAGTGTCTCCTGCAACCCGTTCCCTTGGTGCTAGATGAACGAACGTCTCTCCACTTGCTCAGTTCTGAGAGATAAGTGTGTGTGAAAGCCGTCCTTCACCTAGCGTGTTGGGAACACAAACTTTCTTTTCAGTTGCAAACTCCATTCCATACATATATATGGGAGGTACAAGCTCCAACTCGGTTTGACAGAGAAAACTGCAGGAACTTCAAACCGGCACTAGGAAACAGACTGAAAGAGCAGAGAAAAGTGTCTCCTGCAACCCGTTCCCCCGGTGCTAGATGAACGAACGTCTCTCCTCTTGCTCAGTTCTGAGAGATAATTGTGTGTGAAAGCCGTCCTTCACCTAGCTTGTTGGGAACACAAAGTTTCTTTTCAGTTGCAAACTCCATTCCATACATATATATGGGGAGGTACAAGCTCCAACTCGGTTTTACAGTGAAAACTGCAGGCACTTCAAACCGGCACTATAAAACAGACTGAGAAAGCAGAGAAAAAGTGTCTCCTGCAACCCATTCCCCCGGTGCTAGATGAACGAACGTCTCTCCACTTGCTCAGTTCTGAGAGATAAGTGTGTGTTAAAGCCGTCCTTCAGCTAGCTTGTTGGGAACACAAAGTTTCTTTTCAGTTGCAAACTCCATTCCATACATATATATGGGGAGGTACTAGCTCCAACTCGGTTTTACAGTGAAAACTGCAGGATTTTCAAACCGGCACTAGGAAACAGACTGAGAAAGCAGAGAAAAAGTGTCTCCTGCAACCCGTTCCCTTGGTGCTAGATGAACGAACGTCTCTCCACTTGCTCAGTTCTGAGAGATAAGTGTGTGTGAATGCCGTCCTTCACCTAGCTTGTTGGGAACACAAAGTTTCTTTTCAGTTGCAAACTCCATTCCATACATATATGTGGGGAGGTACAAACTCCAACTCTGTTTTACAGTGAAAACTGCAGGAACTTCAAACCGGCACTAGGAAACAGACTGAGAAAGCAGAGAAATAGTGTCTCCTGCAACCCGTTCCCTTGGTGCTAGATGAACGAACGTCTCTCCACTTGCTCAGTTCTGAGAGATAAGTGTGTGTGAAAGCCGTCCTTCACCTAGCGTGTTGGGAACACAAAGTTTCTTTTCAGTTGCAAACTCCATTCCATACATATATATGGGAGGTACAAGCTCCAACTCGGTTTTACAGTGAAAACTGCAGGAACTTCAAACCGGCACTAGGAAACAGACTGAGAAAGCAGAGAAAAGCGTCTCCTCCAATCCGTTCCCTTGGTGCTAGATGAACGAACGTCTCTCCACTTCCTCAGTTCTGAGAGATAAGTGTGTGTGAAAGCCGTCCTTCAACTAGCTTGTTGGGAACACAAAGTTTCTTTTCAGTTGCAAACTCCATTCCATACATATATATGGGGAGGTACTAGCTCCAACTCGGTTTTACAGTGAAAACTGCAGGAACTTCAAACCGGCAGTAGGAAACACACAGAGAAAGCAGAGAAAAAGTGTCTCCTGCAACCCGTTCCCTTGGTGCTAGATGAAAGAACGTCTCTCCACTTGCTCAGTTCTGAGAGGTAAGTGTGTGTGAAAGCCGTCCTTCACCTAGCTTGTTGGGAACACAAAGTTTCTTTTCAGTTGCAAACTCCATTCCATACATATATATGGGGAGGTACTAGCTCCAACTCGGTTTTACAGTGAAAACTGCAGGAACTTCAAACCGGCAGTAGGAAACAGACAGCGAAAGCAGAGAAAAAGTGTCTCCTGCAACCCGTTCCCTTGGTGCTAGATGAACGAACGTCTCTCCACTTGCTCAGTTCTGAGAGATAAGTGTGTGTGAAAGCCGTCCTTCACCTACCTTGTTGGGAACACAAAGTTTCTTTTCAGTTGCAGACTCCATTCCATACATATATTTGGGGAGGTACAAGCTCCAACTCTGTTTTACAGTGAAAACTGCAGGAACTTCAAACCGGCACTAGGAAACAGACTGAGAAAGCAGAGAAAATGTGTCTCCTGCAACCCGTTCCCCCGGTGCTAGATGAACGAACGTCTCTCCACTTGCTCAGTTCTGAGAGATAATTGTGTGTGAAAGCCGTCCTTCACCTAGCTTGTTGGGAACACAAAGTTTCTTTTCAGTTGCAAACTCCATTCCATACATATATATGGGGAGGTACAAGCTCCAACTCGGTTTTACAGTGAAAACTGCAGGCACTTCAAACCGGCACTATGAAATAGACTGAGAAAGCAGAGAAAAAGTGTCTCCTGCAACCCATTCCCCCGGTGCTAGATGAACGAACGTCTCTCCACTTGCTCAGTTCTGAGAGATAAGTGTGTGTGAAAGCCGTCCTTCAGCTAGCTTGTTGGGAACACAAAGTTTCTTTTCAGTTGCAAACTCCATTCCATACATATATATGGGGAGGTACTAGCTCCAACTCGGTTTTACAGTGAAAACTGCAGGATTTTCAAACCGGCACTAGGAAACAGACTGTGAAAGCAGAGAAAAAGTGTCTCCTGCAACCCGTTCCCTTGGTGCTAGATGAACGAACGTCTCTCCACTTGCTCAGTTCTGAGAGATAAGTGTGTGTGAATGCCGTCCTTCACCTAGCTTGTTGGGAACACAAAGTTTCTTTTCAGTTGCAAACTCCATTCCATACATATATATGGGGAGGTACAAGCTCCAACTCGGTTTGACAGTGAAAACTGCAGGAACTTCAAACCGGCACTAAGAAACAGACTGAGAAAGCAGAGAAAAAGTGTCCCCTGCAACCCGTTCCCTTGGTGCTAGATGAACGAACGTCTCTCCACTTGCTCAGTTCTGAGAGATATGTGGGTGTGAAAGCCGTCCTTCACCTACCTTGTTGGGAACACAAAGTTTCTTTTCAGTTGCAAACTCCATTCCATACATATATATGGGGAGGTTCAAACTCCAACTCTGTTTTACACTGAAAACTGCAGGAACTTCAAACCGGCACTAGGAAACAGACTGAGAAAGCAGAGAAATAGTGTCTCCTGCAACCCGTTCCCTTGGTGCTAGATGAACGAACGTCTCTCCACTTGCTCAGTTCTGAGAGATAAGTGTGTGTGAAAGCCGTCCTTCACCTAGCGTGTTGGGAACACAAAGTTTCTTTTCAGTTGCAAACTCCATTCCATACATATATATGGGAGGTACAAGCTCCAACTCGGTTTTACAGTGAAAACTGCAGGAACTTCAAACCGGCACTAGGAAACAGACTGAGAAAGCAGAGAAAAGCGTCTCCTCCAATCCGTTCCCTTGGTGCTAGATGAACGAACGTCTCTCCACTTCCTCAGTTCTGAGAGATAAGTGTGTGTGAAAGCCGTCCTTCACCTAGCTTGTTGGGAACACAAAGTTTCTTTTCAGTTGCAAACTCCATTCCATACATATATATGGGGAGGTACTAGCTCCAACTCGGTTTTACAGTGAAAACTGCAGGAACTTCAAACCGGCAGTAGGAAACACACAGAGAAAGCAGAGAAAAAGTGTCTCCTGCAACCCGTTCCCTTGGTGCTAGATGAACGAACGTCTCTCCACTTGCTCAGTTCTGAGAGGTAAGTGTGTGTGAAAGCCGTCCTTCACCTAGCTTGTTGGGAACACAAAGTTTCTTTTCAGTTGCAAACTCCATTCCATACATATATATGGGGAGGTACTAGCTCCAACTCGGTTTTACAGTGAAAACTGCAGGAACTTCAAACCGGCAGTAGGAAACAGACAGAGAAAGCAGAGAAAAAGTGTCTCCTGCAACCCGTTCCCTTGGTGCTAGATGAACGAACGTCTCTCCACTTGCTCAGTTCTGAGAGATAAGTGTGTGTGAAAGCCGTCCTTCACCTAGCTTGTTGGGAACACAAAGTTTCTTTTCAGTTGCAGACTCCATTCCATACATATATTTGGGGAGGTTCAAGCTCCAACTCTGTTTTACAGTGAAAACTGCAGGAACTTCAAACCGGCACTAGGAAACAGACTGAGAAAGCAGAGAAAATGTGTCTCCTGCAACCCGTTCCCTTGGTGCTAGATGAACGAACGTCTCTCCACTTGCTCAGTTCTGAGAGATAATTGTGTGTGAAAGCCGTCCTTCACCTAGCTTGTTGGGAACACAAAGTTTCTTTTCAGTTGCAAACTCCATTCCATACATATATATGGGGAGGTAAAAGCTCCAACTCGGTTTTACAGTGAAAACTGCAGGAACTTCAAACCGGCACTAGGAAACAGACTGAGAAAGCAGAGAAAAAGTGTCTCCTGCAACCCATTCCCCCGGTGCTAGATGAACGAACGTCTCTCCACTTGCTCAGTTCTGAGAGATAAGTGTGTGTGAAAGCCGTCCTTCAGCTAGCTTGTTGGGAACACAAAGTTTCTTTTCAGTTGCAAACTCCATTCCATACATATGTATGGGGAGGTACTAGCTCCAACTCGGTTTTACAGTGAAACCTGCAGGAACTTCAAACCGGCACTAGGAAACAGACTGAGAAAGCAGAGAAAAAGTGTCTCCTGCAACCCGTTCCCTTGGTGCTAGATGAACGAACGTCTCTCCACTTGCTCAGTTCTGAGAGATAAGTGTGAGTGAAAGCCGTCCTTCATATAGCTTGTTGGGAACACAAAGTTTCTTTTCAGTTGCAAACTCCATTCCATAAATATATATGGGGAGGTAAAAGCTCCAACCCGGTTTTACAGTGAAAACTGCAGGAACTTCAAACCGGCACTAGGAAACAGACTGAGAAAGCAGAGAAAAAGTGTCTCCTGCAACCCGTTCCCTTGGTGCTAGATGAACGAACGTCTCTCCACTTGCTCAGTTCTGAGAGATAATTGTGAGTGAAAGCCGTCCTTCACCTAGCTTGTTGGGAACACAAAGTTTCTTTTCAGTTGCAAACTCCATTCCATAAATATATATGGGGAGGTAAAAGCTCCAACCCGGTTTTACAGTGAAAACTGCTGGAACTTCAAACCGGCACTAGGAAACAGACTGAGAAAGCAGAGAAAAAGTGTCTCCTGCAACCCGTTCCCTTGGTGCTAGATGAACGAACGTCTCTCCACTTGCTCAGTTCTGAGAGATAAGTGTGTGTGAAAGCCGTCCTTCAGCTAGGTTGTTGGGAACACAAAGTTTCTTTTCAGTTGCAAACTCCATTCCATACATATATATGGGGAGGTACTAGCTCCAACTCGGTTTGACAGGGAAAACTGCAGGAACTTCAAACCGGCACTAGGAAACAGACTGAGAAAGCAGAGAAAAAGTGTCTCCTGCAACCCGTTCCCTTGGTGCTAGATGAACGAACGTCTCTCCACTTGCTCAGTTCTGAGAGATATGTGTGTGTGAAAGCCGTCCTTCACTTAGCTTGTTGGGAACACAAAGTTTCTTTTCAGTTGCAAACTCCATTCCATACATATATATGGGGAGGTACAAGCTCCAACTCGGTTTTACAGTGAAAACTGCAGGAACTTCAAACCGGCACTAGGAAACAGACTGAAAAAGCAGAGAAAAAGTGTCTCCTGCAACCCGTTCCCCCGGTGCTAGATGAACGAACGTCTCTCCACTTGCTCAGTTCTGAGAGATAATTGTGTGTGAAAGCCGTCCTTCACCTAGCTTGTTGGGAACACAAAGTTTCTTTTCAGTTGCAAACTCCATTCCATACATATATATGGGGAGGTACAAGCTCCAACTCGGTTTTACAGTGAAAACTGCAGGCACTTCAAACCGGCACTAGGAAACAGACTGAGAAAGCAGAGAAAAAGTGTCTCCTGCAACCCGTTCCCTTGGTGCTAGATGAACGAACGTCTCTCCACTTGCTCAGTTCTGAGAGATAAGTGTGTGTGAATGCCGTCCTTCACCTAGCTTGTTGGGAACACAAAGTTTCTTTTCAGTTGCAAAGTCCATTCCATACATATATATGGGGAGGTACAAGCTCCAACTCGGTTTGACAGTGAAAACTGCAGGAACTTCAAACCGGCACTAAGAAACAGACTGAGAAAGCAGAGAAAAAGTGTCTCCTGCAACCCGTTCCCTTGGTGCTAGATGAACGAACGTCTCTCCACTTGCTCAGTTCTGAGAGATATGTGGGTGTGAAAGCCGTCCTTCACCTATCTTGTTGGGAACACAAAGTTTCTTTTCAGTTGCAAACTCCATTCCATACATATATATGGGGAGGTACAAACTCCAACTCTGTTTTACAGTGAAAACTGCAGGAACTTCAAACCGGCACTAGGAAACAGACTGAGAAAGCAGAGAAATAGTGTCTCCTGCAACCCGTTCCCTTGGTGCTAGATGAACGAACGTCTCTCCACTTGCTCAGTTCTGAGAGATAAGTGTGTGTGAAAGCCGTCCTTCACCTAGCGTGTTGGGAACACAAAGTTTCTTTTCAGTTGCAAACTCCATTCCATACATATATATGGGAGGTACAAGCTCCAACTCGGTTTTACAGTGAAAACTGCAGGAACTTCAAACCGGCACTAGGAAACAGACTGAGAAATCAGAGAAAAGTGTCTCCTCCAATCCGTTCCCTTGGTGCTAGATGAACGAACGTCTCTCCACTTCCTCAGTTCTGAGAGATAAGTGTGTGTGAAAGCCGTCCTTCAGCTAGCTTGTTGGGAACACAAAGTTTCTTTTCAGTTGCAAACTCCATTCCATACATATGTATGGGGAGGTACTAGCTCCAACTCGGTTTTACAGTGAAACCTGCAGGAACTTCAAACCGGCACTAGGAAACAGACTGAGAAAGCAGAGAAAAAGTGTCTCCTGCAACCCGTTCCCTTGGTGCTAGATGAACGAACGTCTCTCCACTTGCTCAGTTCTGAGAGATAAGTGTGTGTGAAAGCCGTACTTCAGCTAGCTTGTTGGGAACACAAAGTTTCTTTTCAGTTGCAAACTCCATTCCATACATATGTATGGGGAGGTACTAGCTCCAACTCGGTTTTACAGTGAAACCTGCAGGAACTTCAAACCGGCACTAGGAAACAGACTGAGAAAGCAGAGAAAAAGTGTCTCCTGCAACACGTTCCCTTGGTGCTAGATGAACGAACGTCTCTCCACTTGCTCAGTTCTGAGAGATAAGTGTGAGTGAAAGCCGTCCTTCATATAGCTTGTTGGGAACACAAAGTTTCTTTTCAGTTGCAAACTCCATTCCATAAATATATATGGGGAGGTAAAAGCTCCAACCCGGTTTTACAGTGAAAACTGCAGGAACTTCAAACCGGCACTAGGAAACAGACTGAGAAAGCAGAGAAAAAGTGTCTCCTGCAACCCGTTCCCTTGGTGCTAGATGAACGAACGTCTCTCCACTTGCTCAGTTCTGAGAGATAATTGTGAGTGAAAGCCGTCCTTCACCTAGCTTGTTGGGAACACAAAGTTTCTTTTCAGTTGCAAACTCCATTCCATAAATATATATGGGGAGGTAAAAGCTCCAACCCGGTTTTACAGTGAAAACTGCTGGAACTTCAAACCGGCACTAGGAAACAGACTGAGAAAGCAGAGAAAAAGTGTCTCCTGCAACCCGTTCCCTTGGTGCTAGATGAACGAACGTCTCTCCACTTGCTCAGTTCTGAGAGATAAGTGTGTGTGAAAGCCGTCCTTCAGCTAGGTTGTTGGGAACACAAAGTTTCTTTTCAGTTGCAAACTCCATTCCATACATATATATGGGGAGGTACTAGCTCCAACTCGGTTTGACAGGGAAAACTGCAGGAACTTCAAACCGGCACTAGGAAACAGACTGAGAAAGCAGAGAAAAAGTGTCTCCTGCAACCCGTTCCCTTGGTGCTAGATGAACGAACGTCTCTCCACTTGCTCAGTTCTGAGAGATAAGTGTGTGTGAAAGCCGTCCTTCACTTAGCTTGTTGGGAACACAAAGTTTCTTTTCAGTTGCAAACTCCATTCCATACATATATATGGGGAGTTACAAGCTCCAACTCGGTTTTACAGTGAAAACTGCAGGAACTTCAAACCGGCACTAGGAAACAGACTGAAAAAGCAGAGAAAAAGTGTCTCCTGCAACCCGTTCCCCCGGTGCTAGATGAACGAACGTCTCTCCACTTGCTCAGTTCTGAGAGATAATTGTGTGTGAAAGCCGTCCTTCACCTAGCTTGTTGGGAACACAAAGTTTCTTTTCAGTTGCAAACTCCATTCCATACATATATATGGGGAGGTACAAGCTCCAACTCGGTTTTACAGTGAAAACTGCAGGCACTTCAAACCGGCACTAGGAAACAGACTGAGAAAGCAGAGAAAAAGTGTCTCCTGCAACCCGTTCCCTTGGTGCTAGATGAACGAACGTCTCTCCACTTGCTCAGTTCTGAGAGATAAGTGTGTGTGAATGCCGTCCTTCACCTAGCTTGTTGGGAACACAAAGTTTCTTTTCAGTTGCAAAGTCCATTCCATACATATATATGGGGAGGTACAAGCTCCAACTCGGTTTGACAGTGAAAACTGCAGGAACTTCAAACCGGCACTAAGAAACAGACTGAGAAAGCAGAGAAAAAGTGTCTCCTGCAACCCGTTCCCTTGGTGCTAGACGAACGAACGTCTCTCCACTTGCTCAGTTCTGAGAGATATGTGGGTGTGAAAGCCGTCCTTCACCTATCTTGTTGGGAACACAAAGTTTCTTTTCAGTTGCAAACTCCATTCCATACATATATATGGGGAGGTACAAACTCCAACTCTGTTTTACAGTGAAAACTGCAGGAACTTCAAACCGGCACTAGGAAACAGACTGAGAAAGCAGAGAAATAGTGTCTCCTGCAACCCGTTCCCTTGGTGCTAGATGAACGAACGTCTCTCCACTTGCTCAGTTCTGAGAGATAAGTGTGTGTGAAAGCCGTCCTTCACCTAGCGTGTTGGGAACACAAAGTTTCTTTTCAGTTGCAAACTCCATTCCATACATATATATGGGAGGTACAAGCTCCAACTCGGTTTTACAGTGAAAACTGCAGGAACTTCAAACCGGCACTAGGAAACAGACTGAGAAAGCAGAGAAAAGTGTCTCCTCCAATCCGTTCCCTTGGTGCTAGATGAACGAACGTCTCTCCACTTCCTCAGTTCTGAGAGATAAGTGTGTGTGAATGCCGTCCTTCACCTAGCTTGTTGGGAACACAAAGTTTCTTTTCAGTTGCAAACTCCATTCCATACATATATATGGGGAGGTACTAGCTCCAACTCGGTTTTACAGTGAAAACTGCAGGAACTTCAAACCGGCAGTAGGAAACACACAGAGAAAGCAGAGAAAAAGTGTCTCCTGCAACCCGTTCCCTTGGTGCTAGATGAACGAACGTCTCTCCACTTGCTCAGTTCTGAGAGATAAGTGTGTGTGAAAGCCGTCCTT
The DNA here is from genome assembly GCF_048773025.1 of Camelus bactrianus. Taxonomy (NCBI): domain Eukaryota; kingdom Metazoa; phylum Chordata; class Mammalia; order Artiodactyla; family Camelidae; genus Camelus; species Camelus bactrianus. The sequence goes on along the minus strand of NC_133545.1, from coordinate 89,537,345 downwards.
CACCTAGCTTGTTGGGAACACAAAGTTTCTTTTCAGTAGCAAACTCCATTCCATAAATATATATGGGGAGGTACAAACTCCAACTCGGTTTCACAGTGAAAACTGCAGGAACTTCAAACCGGCACTAGGAAACAGACTGAGAAAGCAGAGAAAAAGTGTCTCCTGCAACCCGTTCCCTTGGTGCTAGATGAACGAACGTCTCTCCACTTGCTCAGTTCTGAGAGATAAGTGGGTGTGAAAGCCGTCCTTCACCTAGCTTGTTGGGAACACAAAGTTTCTTTTCAGTTGCAAACTCCATTCCATACATATATATGGGGAGGTACAAACTCCAACTCGGTTTTACAGTGAAAACTGCAGGAACTTCAAACCGGCACTAGGAAACAGACTGAGAAGTCAGAGAAAAAGTGTCTCCTGCAACCCGTTACCTTGGTGCTAGATGAACGAACGTCTCTCCACTTGCTCAGTTCTGAGAGATAAGAGTGTGTGAAAGCCGTCCTTCAACTAGCGTGTTGGGAACACAAAGTTTCTTTTCAGTTGCAAACTCCATTCCATACATATATATGGGAGGTACAAGCTCCAACTCGGATTTACAGTGAAAACTGCAGGAACTTCAAACCGGCACTAGGAAACAGACTGAGAAAGCAGAGAAAAGTGTCTCCTCCATCCCGTTCCCTTGGTGCTAGATGAACGAACGTCTCTCCACTTGCTCAGTTCTGAGAGATAAGTGTGTGTGAAAGCCGTCCTTCACCTAGATTGTTGGGAACACAAAGTTTCTTTTCAGTTGCAAACTCCATTCCATACATATATATGGGGAGGTACTAGCTCCAACTCGGTTTTACAGTGAAAACTGCAGGAACTTCAAACCGGCACTAGGAAACAGACAGAGAAAGCAGAGAAATAGTGTCTCCTGCAACCCGTTCCCTTGGTGCTAGATGAACGAAAGTCTCTCCACTTGCTCAGTTCTGAGAGATAAGTGTGTGTGAAAGCCGTCCTTCACCTTGCTTGTTGGGAACACAAAGTTTCTTTTCAGTTGCAAACTCCATTCCATACATATATATGGGGAGGTACAAGCTCCAAATCGGTTTTACAGTGAAAACTGCAGGCACTTCAAACCGGCACTAAGAAACAGACTGAGAAAGCACAGAAAAAGTGTCTCCTGCAACCCATTCCCCCGGTGCTAGATGAACGAACGTCTCTCCACTTGCTCAGTTCTGAGAGATAAGTGTGTGTGAAAGCCGTCCTTCAGCTAGCTTGTTGGGAACACAAAGTTTCTTTTCATTTGCAAACTCCATTCCATACATATATTTGGGGAGGTACTAGCTCCAACTCGGTTTTACAGTGAAACTGCAGGAACTTCAAACCGGCACTAGGAAACAGACTGAGAAAGCAGAGAAAAAGTGTCTCCTGCAACCCGTTCCCTTGGTGCTAGATGAACGAACGTCTCTCCACTTGCTCAGTTCTGAGAGATAAGTGTGTGTGAATGCCGTCCTTCACCGAGCTTGTTGGGAACACAAAGTTTCTTTTCAGTTGCAAACTCCATTCCATACATATATATGGGGAGGTACAAGCTCCAACTCGTTTTGACAGTGAAAACTGCAGGAACTTCAAACCGGCACTAAGAAACAGACTGAGAAAGCAGAGAAAAAGTGTCTCCTGCAATCCGTTCCCTTGGTGCTAGATGAACGAACGTCTCTCCACTTGCTCAGTTCTGAGAGATAAGTGTGTGTGAAAGCCGTCCTTCACCTAGCTTGTTGGGAACACAAAGTTTCTTTTCAGTTGCAAACTCCATTCCATACATATATATGGGGAGGTACAAGCTCCAACTCGTTTTGACAGTGAAAACTGCAGGAACTTCAAACCGGCACTAAGAAACAGACTGAGAAAGCAGAGAAAAAGTGTCTCCTGCAACCCGTTCCCTTGGTGCTAGATGAACGAACGTCTCTCCACTTGCTCAGTTCTGAGAGATATGTGGGTGTGAAAGCCGTCCTTCACCTAGCTTGTTGGGAACACAAAGTTTCTTTTCAGTTGCAAACTCCATTCCATACATATATATGGGGAGGTACAAACTCCAACTCGGTTTTACAGTGAAAACTGCAGGAACTTCAAACCGGCACTAGGAAACAGACTGAGAAAGCAGAGAAATAGTGTCTCCTGCAACCCGTTCCCTTGGTGCTAGATGAACGAACGTCTCTCCACTTGCTCAGTTCTGAGAGATAAGTGTGTGTGAAAGCCGTCCTTCACCTAGCGTGTTGGGAACACAAACTTTCTTTTCAGTTGCAAACTCCATTCCATACATATATATGGGAGGTACAAGCTCCAACTCGGTTTTACAGTGAAAACTGCAGGAACTTCAAACCGGCACTAGGAAACAGACTGAGAAAGCAGAGAAAAGTGTCTACTCCAACCCGTTCCCTTGGTGCTAGATGAACGAACGTCTCTCCACTTGCTCAGTTCTGAGAGATAAGTGTGTGTGAAAGCCGTCCTTCACCTAGCTTGTTGGGAACACAAAGTTTCTTTTCAGTAGCAAACTCCATTCCATACATATATATGGGGAGGTACAAACTCCAACTCGTTTTCACAGTGAAAACTGCAGGAATTTCAAACAGGCACTAGGAAACAGACTGAGAAAGCAGAGAAAAAGTGTCTCCTGCAACCCGTTCCCTTGGTGCTAGATGAACGAACGTCTCTCCACTTGCTCAGTTCTGAGAGATAAGTGTGTGTGAAAGCGGTCCTTCACCTAGCTTGTTGGGAACACAAAGTTTCTTTTCAGTTGCAAACTCCATTCCATACATATATATGGGGAGGTACAAACTCCAACTCGGTTTTACAGTGAAAACTGCAGGAACTTCAAACCGGCACTAGGAAACTGACTGAGAAATCAGAGAAAAAGTGTCTCCTGCAACCCGTTCCCTTGGTGCTAGATGAACGAACGTCTCTCCACTTCCTCAGTTCTGAGAGATAAGTGTGTGTGAAAGCCGTCCTTCACCTAGCGTGTTGGGAACACAAAGTTTCTTTTCAGTTGCAAACTCCATTCCATACATATATATGGGAGGTACTAGCTCCAACTCGGATTTACAGTGAAAACTGCAGGAACTTCAAACCGGCACTAGGAAACAGACAGAGAAAGCAGAGAAAAAGTGTCTCCTGCAACCCGTTCCCTTGGTGCTAGATGAACGAACGTCTCTCCACTTGCTCAGTTCTGAGAGATAAGTGTGAGTGAAAGCCGTCCTTCACCTAGCTTGTTGGGAACACAAAGTTTCTTTTCAGTAGCAAACTCCATTCCATACATATATATGGGGAGGTACTAGCTCCAACTCGGTGTTACAGTGAAAACTGCAGGAACTTCAAACCGGCACTAGGAAACAGACAGAGAAAGCAGAGAAAATGTGTCTCCTGCAACCCGTTCCCTTGGTGCTAGATGAACGAACGTCTCTCCACTTGCTCAGTTCTGAGAGATAAGTGTGAGTGAAAGCCGTCCTTCACCTAGCTTGTTGGGAACACAAAGTTTCTTTTCAGTAGCAAACTCCATTCCATACATATATATGGGGAGGTACAAACTCCAACTCGGTTTCACAGTGAAAACTGCAGGAACTTCATACCGGCACTAGGAAACAGAATGAGAAAGCAGAGAAAAAGTGTCTCCTGCAACCCGTTCCCTTGGTGCTAGATGAACGAACGTCTCTCCACTTGCTCATTTCTGAGAGATAAGTGTGTGTGAATGCCGTCCTTCACCTTGCTTGTTGGGAACATAAAGTTTCTTTTCAGTTGCAAACTCCATTCCATACATATATATGGGGAGGTACAAGCTCCAACTCGGTTTTACAGTGAAAACTGCAGGAACTTCAAACCGGCACTAGGAAACAGACTGAGAAAGCAGAGAAAAAGTGTCTCCTGCAACCCGTTCCCTTGGTGCTAGATGAACGAACGTCTCTCCACTTGCTCAGTTCTGAGAGATAAGTGTGTGTGAAAGCCGTCCTTCACCTAGCTTGTTGGGAACACAAAGTTTCTTTTCAGTTGCAAACTCCATTCCATACATATATATGGGGAGGTACAAACTCCAACTCGGTTTTACAGTGAAAACTGCAGGAACTTCAAACCGGCACTAGGAAACAGACTGAGAAAGCAGAGAAAAAGTGTCTCCTGCAACCCGTTCCCTTGGTGCTAGATGAACGAACGTCTCTCCACTTGCTCAGTTCTGAGAGATAATTGTGTGTGAATGCCGTCCTTCACCTAGCTTGTTGTGAACACAAAGTTTCTTTTCAGTTGCAAACTCCATTCCATACATATATATGGGGAGGTACTAGCCCCAACTCGGTTTGACAGTGAAAACTGCAGGAACTTGAAACCGGCACTAGGAAGCAGACTGAGAAAGCAGAGAAAAAGTGTCTCCTGCAACCCGATCCCTTGGTGCTAGATGAACGAACGTCTCTCCACTTGCTCAGTTCTGAGAGATAAGTGTGTGTGAAAGCCGTCCTTCACCTAGCTTGTTGGGAACACAAAGTTTCTTTTCAGTTGCAAACTCCATTCCATACATATATATGGGGAGGTACAAACTCCAACTCGGTTTTACAGTGAAAATTGCAGGAACTTCAAACCGGCACTAGGAAACAGACTGAGAAATCAGAGAAAAATTGTCTGCTGCAACCCGTTCCCTTGGTGCTAGATGAACGAACGTCTCTCCACTTGCTCAGTTCTGAGAGATAAGTGTGTGTGAAAGCCGTCCTTCACCTAGCTTGTTGGGAACACAAAGTTTCTTTTCAGTTGCAAACTCCATTCCATACATATATATGGGGAGGTACAAACTCCAACTCGGTTTTACAGTGAAAACTGCAGGAACTTCAAACCGGCACTAGGAAACAGACTGAGAAAGCAGAGAAAAAGTGTCTCCTGCAACCCGTTCCCTTGGTGCTAGATGAACGAACGTCTCTCCACTTGCTCAGTTCTGAGAGATAATTGTGTGTGAATGCCGTACTTCACCTAGCTTGTTGTGAACACAAAGTTCCTTTTCAGTTGCAAACTCCATTCCATACATATATATGGGGAGGTACTAGCCAGAACTCGGTTTGGCAGAGAAAACTGCAGGAACTTCAAACCGATACAAGGAAGCAGACTGAGAAAGCAGAGAAAAAGTGTCTCCTGCAACCCGTTCCCTTGGTGCTAGATGAACGAACGTCTCTCCACTTGCTCAGTTCTGAGAGATAAGTGTGTGTGAAAGCCGTCCTTCACCTAGCTTGTTGGGAACACAAAGTTTCTTTTCACTTGCAAACTCCATTCCATACATATATATGGGGAGGTACAAACTCCAACTCGGTTTTACAGTGAAAACTGCAGGAACTTCAAACCGGCACTAGGAAACAGACTGAGAAAGCAGAGAAAAAGTGTCTCCTGCAACCCGTTCCCTTTGTGTTAGATGAACGAACGTCTCTCCACTTGCTCAGTTCTGAGAGATAAGTGTGTGTGAATGCCGTCCTTCACCTAGCTTGTTGGGAACACAAAGTTTCTTTTCAGTTGCAAACTCCATTCCATACATATATAGGGGGAGGTACAAGCTCCAACTCGGTTTTACAGTGAAAACTGCAGGAACTTCAAACCGGCACTAAGAAACAGACTGAGAAAGCAGAGAAAAAGTGTCTCCTGCAACCCGTTCCCTTGGTGCTAGATGAACGAACGTCTCTCCACTTGCTCAGTTCTGAGAGATAATTGTGTGTGAATGCCGTCCTTCACTTAGCTTGTTGTGAACACAAAGTTTCTTTTCAGTTGCAAACTCCATTCCATACATATGTATGGGGAGGTACAAGCTCCAACTCTGTTTTACAGTGAAAACTGCAGGAACTTCAAACCGGCACTCGGAAACAGACTGAGAAAGCAGAGAAAAAGTGTCTCCTGCAACCCGTTCCCTTGGTGCTAGATGAACGAACGTCTCTCCACTTCCTCAGTTCTGAGAGATAAGTGTGTGTGAAAGCCGTCCTTCACCTAGCGTGTTGGGAACTCAAAGTTTCTTTTCAGTTGCAAACTCCATTCCATACATATATATGGGGAGGTACAAGCTCCAACTCGGTTTTACAGTGAAAACTGCAGGAACTTCAAACCGGCACTAGGATACAGACAGAGAAAGCTGAGAAAAAGTGTCTCCTGCAACCCGTTCCCTTGGTGCTAGATGAACGAACGTCTCTCCACTTGCTCAGTTCTGAGAGATAAGTGTGTGTGAAAGCCGTCCTTCACCTAGCGTGTTGGGAACACAAAGTTTCTTTTCAGTTGCAAACTCCTTTCCATACATATATATGGGAGGTACAAGCTCCAACTCGGTTTTACAGTGAAAACTGCAGGAACTTCAAACCGGCAGTAGGAAACAGACTGAGAAAGCAGAGAATAAGTGTCTCCTCCAACCCGTTCCCTTGGTGCTAGATGAACGAATGTCTCTCCACTTCCTCAGTTCTGAGAGATAAGTGTGTGTGAAAGCCGTCCTTCACCTAGCTTGTTGGGAACACAAAGTTTCTTTTCAGTTGCAAACTCCATTCCATACATATATATGGGGAGGTACTAGCTCCAACTCGGTTTTACAGTGAAAACTGCAGGAACTTCAAACCGGCACTAGGAAACAGACAGAGAAAGCAGAGAAAAAGTGTGTCCTGCAACCCGTTCCCTTGGTGCTAGATGAACGAACGTCTCTCCACTTCCTCAGTTCTGAGAGATAAGTGTGTGTGAAAGCCGTCCTTCACCTAGCTTGTTGGGAACACAAAGTTTCTTTTCAGTAGCAAACTCCATTCCATACATATATATGGGGAGGTACAACCCCAACTCGGTTTCACAGTGAAAACTGCAGGAACTTCAAAACGGCACTAGGAAACAGACTGAGAAAGCAGAGAAAAAGTGTCTCCTGCAACCCGTTCCCTTGGTGCTAGATGAACGAACGTCTCTCCACTTGCTCAGTTCTGAGAGATAAGTGTGTGTGAAAGCCGTCCTTCAGCTAGCTTGTTGGGAACACAAAGTTTCTATTCAGTTGCAAACTCCATTCCATACATATATATGGGGAGGTACTAGCTCCAACTCGGTTTTACAGTGAAAACTGCAGGAACTTCAAACCGGCACTAGGAAACAGACTGAGAAAGCAGAGAAAAAGTGTCTCCTGCAACCCGTTCCCTTGGTGCTAGGTGAACGAACGTCTCTCCACTTGCTCAGTTCTGAGAGATAAGTGTGTGTGAAAGCCGTCCTTCAGCTAGCTTGTTGGGAACACAAAGTTTCTATTCAGTTGCAAACTCCATTCCATACATATATATGGGGAGGTACTAGCTCCAACTCGGTTTTACAGTGAAAACTGCAGGAACTTCAAACCGGCACTAGGAAACAGACTGAGAAAGCAGAGAAAAAGTGTCTCCTGCAACCCGTTCCCTTGGTGCTAGGTGAACGAACGTCTCTCCACTTGCTCAGTTCTGAGAGATAAGTGTGTGTGAAAGCCGTCCTTCACCTAGCTTGTTGGGAACACAAAGTTTCTTTTCAGTTGCAAACTCCATTCCATACATATATATGGGGAGGTACTAGCCCCAACTCGGTTTGACAGTGAAAACTGCAGGAACTTAAAACCGGCACTAGGAAGCAGACTGAGAAAGCAGAGAAAAAGTGTCTCCTGCAACCCGTTCCCTTGGTGCTAGATGAACGAACGTCTCTCCACTTGCTCAGTTCTGAGAGATAAGTGTGTGTGAAAGCCGTCCTTCAGCTAGCTTGTTGGGAACACAAAGTTTCTTTTCAGTTGCAAACTCCATTCCATACATATATATGGGGAGGTACTAGCTCCAACTCGGTTTTACAGTGAAAACTGCAGGAACTTCAAACCGGCACTAGGAAACAGACTGAGAAAGCAGAGAAAAAGTGTCTCCTGCAACCCGTTCCCTTGGTGCTAGATGAACGAACGTCTCTCCACTTGCTCAGTTCTAGAGAGATTATTGTGTGTGAAAGCCGTCCTTCACCTAGCTTGTTGGGAACACAAAGTTTCTATTCAGTTGCAAACTCCATTCCATACATATATATGGGGAGGTACTAGCTCCAACTCGGTTTTACAGTGAAAACTGCAGGAACTTCAAACCGGCACTAGGAAACAGACTGAGAAAGCAGAGAAAATGTGTCTCCTGCAAACCGTTCCCTTGGTTCTAGATGAACGAACGTCTCTCCATTTGCTCAGTTCTGAGAGATAAGTGTTAGTGAAAGTCGTCCTTCACCTAGCTTGTTGGGAACACAAAGTTTCTTTTCAATTACAAACTCCATTCCATAAATATATATGGGGAGGTACAAGCTCCAACCCGGTTTTACAGTGAAAACTGCAGGAACTTCAAACCGGCACTAGGAAACAGACTGAGAAAGCAGAGAAAAAGTGTCTCCTGCAACCCGTTCCCCCGGTGCTAGATGAACGAACGTCTCTCCACTTGCTCAGTTCTGAGAGATAATTGTGTGTGAAAGCCGTCCTTCACCTAGCTTGTTGGGAACACAAAGTTTCTTTTCAGTTGCAAACTCCATTCCATGCATATATATGGGGAGGTACAAGCTCCAACTCGGTTTTACAGTGAAAACTGCAGGAACTTCAAACCGGCACTAGGAAACAGACTGAGAAAGCAGAGAAAAAGTGTCTCCTGCAACCCGTTCCCTTGGTGCTAGATGAACGAACGTCTCTCCACTTGCTCAGTTCTGAGAGATAATTGTGTGTGAATGCCGTACTTCACCTAGCTTGTTGTGAACACAAAGTTCCTTTTCAGTTGCAAACTCCATTCCATACATATATATGGGGAGGTACTAGCCAGAACTCGGTTTGGCAGAGAAAACTGCAGGAACTTCAAACCGATACAAGGAAGCAGACTGAGAAAGCAGAGAAAAAGTGTCTCCTGCAACCCGTTCCCTTGGTGCTAGATGAACGAACGTCTCTCCACTTGCTCAGTTCTGAGAGATAAGTGTGTGTGAAAGCCGTCCTTCACCTAGCTTGTTGGGAACACAAAGTTTCTTTTCACTTGCAAACTCCATTCCATACATATATATGAGGAGGTACAAACTCCAACTCGGTTTTACAGTGAAAACTGCAGGAACTTCAAACCGGCACTAGGAAACAGACTGAGAAAGCAGAGAAAAAGTGTCTCCTGCAACCCGTTCCCTTGGTGTTAGATGAACGAACGTCTCTCCACTTGCTCAGTTCTGAGAGATAAGTGTGTGTGAATGCCGTCCTTCACCTAGCTTGTTGGGAACACAAAGTTTCTTTTCAGTTGCAAACTCCATTCCATACATATATAGGGGGAGGTACAAGCTCCAACTCGGTTTTACAGTGAAAACTGCAGGAACTTCAAACCGGCACTAAGAAACAGACTGAGAAAGCAGAGAAAAAGTGTCTCCTGCAACCCGTTCCCTTGGTGCTAGATGAACGAACGTCTCTCCACTTGCTCAGTTCTGAGAGGTAAGTGTGTGTGAAAGCCGTCCTTCACCTAGCTTGTTGGGAACACAAAGTTTCTTTTCAGTTGCAAACTCCATTCCATACATATATATGGGGAGGTACAAACTCCAACTCGGTTTTACAGTGAAAACTGCAGGAACTTCAAACCGGCACTAGGAAACAGACTGAGAAAGCAGAGAAATAGTGTCTCCTGCAAACCGTTCCCTTGGTGCTAGATGAACGAACGTCTCTCCACTTGCTCAGTTCTGAGAGATAAGTGTGTGTGAAAGCCGTCCTTCACCTAGCGTGTTGGGAACACAAAGTTTCTTTTCAGTTGCAAACTCCTTTCCATACATATATATGGGAGGTACAAGCTCCAAATCGGTTTTACAGTGAAAACTGCAGGAACTTCAAACCGGCAGTAGGAAACAGACTGAGAAAGCAGAGAATAAGTGTCTCCTCCAACCCGTTCCCTTGGTGCTAGATGAACGAATGTCTCTCCACTTCCTCAGTTCTGAGAGATAAGTGTGTGTGAAAGCCGTCCTTCACCTAGCTTGTTGGGAACACAAAGTTTCTTTTCAGTTGCAAACTCCATTCCATACATATATATGGGGAGGTACTAGCTCCAACTCGGTTTTACAGTGAAAACTGCAGGAACTTCAAACCGGCACTAGGAAACAGACAGAGAAAGCAGAGAAAAAGTGTCTCCTGCAACCCGTTCCCTTGGTGCTAGATGAACGAACGTCTCTCCACTTCCTCAGTTCTGAGAGATAAGTGTGTGTGAAAGCCGTCCTTCACCTAGCTTGTTGGGAACACAAAGTTTCTTTTCAGTAGCAAACTCCATTCCATACATATATATGGGGAGGTACAACCCCAACTCGGTTTCACAGTGAAAACTGCAGGAACTTCAAAACGGCACTAGGAAACAGACTGAGAAAGCAGAGAAAAAGTGTCTCCTGCAACCCGTTCCCTTGGTGCTAGATGAACGAACGTCTCTCCACTTGCTCAGTTCTGAGAGATAAGTGTGTGTGAAAGCCGTCCTTCAGCTAGATTGTTGGGAACACAAAGTTTCTATTCAGTTGCAAACTCCATTCCATACATATATATGGGGAGGTACTAGCTCCAACTCGGTTTTACAGTGAAAACTGCAGGAACTTCAAACCGGCACTAGGAAACAGACTGAGAAAGCAGAGAAAAAGTGTCTCCTGCAACCCGTTCCCTTGGTGCTAGGTGAACGAACGTCTCTCCACTTGCTCAGTTCTGAGAGATAAGTGTGTGTGAAAGCCGTCCTTCAGCTAGCTTGTTGGGAACACAAAGTTTCTATTCAGTTGCAAACTCCATTCCATACATATATATGGGGAGGTACTAGCTCCAACTCGGTTTTACAGTGAAAACTGCAGGAACTTCAAACCTGCACTAGGAAACAGACTGAGAAAGCAGAGAAAAAGTGTCTCCTGCAACCCGTTCCCTTGGTGCTAGATGAACGAACGTCTCTCCACTTGCTCAGTTCTGAGAAATAAGTGTGAGTGAAAGCCGTCCTTCACCTAGCTTGTTGGGAACACAAAGTTTCTTTTCAGTTGCAAACTCCATTCCATACATATATATGGGGAGGTACTAGCCCCAACTCGGTTTGACAGTGAAAACTGCAGGAACTTAAAACCGGCACTAGGAAGCAGACTGAGAAAGCAGAGAAAAAGTGTCTCCTGCAACCCGTTCCCTTGGTGCTAGATGAACGAACGTCTCTCCACTTGCTCAGTTCTGAGAGATAAGTGTGTGTGAAAGCCGTCCTTCAGCTAGCTTGTTGGGAACACAAAGTTTCTTTTCAGTTGCAAACTCCATTCCATACATATATATGGGGAGGTACTAGCTCCAACTCGGTTTTACAGTGAAAACTGCAGGAACTTCAAACCGGCACTAGGAAACAGACTGAGAAAGCAGAGAAAAAGTGTCTCCTGCAACCCGTTCCCTTGGTGCTAGATGAACGAACGTCTCTCCACTTGCTCAGTTCTAGAGAGATTATTGTGTGTGAAAGCCGTCCTTCACCTAGCTTGTTGGGATCACAAAGTTTCTATTCAGTTGCAAACTCCATTCCATACATATATATGGGGAGGTACTCGCTCCAACTCGGTTTTACAGTGAAAACTGCAGGAACTTCAAACCGGCACTAGGAAACAGACTGAGAAAGCAGAGAAAATGTGTCTCCTGCAAACCGTTCCCTTGGTTCTAGATGAACGAACGTCTCTCCATTTGCTCAGTTCTGAGAGATAAGTGTTAGTGAAAGTCGTCCTTCACCTAGCTTGTTGGGAACACAAAGTTTCTTTTCAATTGCAAACTCCATTCCATAAATATATATGGGGAGGTACAAGCTCCAACCCGGTTTTACAGTGAAAACTGCAGGAACTTCAAACCGGCACTAGGAAACAGACTGAGAAAGCAGAGAAAAAGTGTCTCCTGCAACCCGTTCCCCCGGTGCTAGATGAACGAACGTCTCTCCACTTGCTCAGTTCTGAGAGATAATTGTGTGTGAAAGCCGTCCTTCACCTAGCTTGTTGGGAACACAAAGTTTCTTTTCAGTTGCAAACTCCATTCCATGCATATATATGGGGAGGTACAAGCTCCAACTCGGTTTTACAGTGAAAACTGCAGGAACTTCAAACCGGCACTAGGAAACAGACTGAGAAAGAAGAGAAAAACTGTCTCCTGCAACCCGTTCCCTTGGTGCTAGATGAACGAACGTCTCTCCACTTGCTCATTTCTGAGAGATTAGTGTGTGTGAAAGCCGTCCTTCAAATAGCTTGTTGGGAACACAAAGTTTCTTTTCAGTTGCAAACTCCATTCCATACATATATATGGGGAGGTACTAGCTCCAACTCGGTTTGACAGAGAAAACTGCAGGAACTTCAAACCGGCACTAGGAAACAGACTGAGAAAGCAGAGAAAAAGTGTCTCCTGCAACCCGTTCCCTTGGTGCTAGATGAACGAACGTCTCTCCACTTGCTCATCTCTGAGAGATAAGTGTGTGTGAAAGCCGTCCTTCACTTAGCTTGTTGGGAACACAAAGTTTCTTTTCAATTGCAAACTCCATTCCATACATATATATGGGGAGGTACTAGCTCCAACTCGGTTTTACACAGAAAACTGCAGGAACTTCATACCGGCACTAGGAAACAGTGTGAGAAAGCAGAGAATAAGTGTCTCCTGCAACCCATTCCCTAGGTGCTAGATGAACGAACGTCTCTCCACTTGCTCAGTTCTGAGAGATAAGTGTGTGTGAAAGCCGTCCTTCACCTAGCTTGTTGGGAACACAAAGTTTCTTTTCAATTGCAAACTCCATTCCATAAATATATATGGGGAGGTACAAGCTCCAACCCGGTTTTACAGTGAAAACTGCAGGAACTTCAAACCGGCACTAGGAAACAGACTGAGAAAGCAGAGAAAAAGTGTCTCCTGCAACCCGTTCCCTTGGTGCTAGGTGAACGAACGTCTCTCCACTTGCTCAGTTCTGAGAGATAAGTGTGTGTGAAAGCCGTCCTTCAGCTAGCTTGTTGGGAACACAAAGTTTCTTTTCAGTTGCAAACTCCATTCCATACATATATATGGGGAGGTACTAGCTCCAACTCGGTTTTACAGTGAAAACTGCAGGAACTTCAAACCGGCACTAGGAAACAGAATGAGAAAGCAGAGAAAAAGTGTCTCCTGCAACCCGTTCCCTTGGTGCTAGATGAACGAACGTCTCTCCATTTGCTCAGTTCTGAGAGATAAGTGTGAGTGAAAGTCGTCCTTCACCTAGCTTGTTGGGAACACAAAGTTTCTTTTCAATTGCAAACTCCATTCCATAAATATATATGGGGAGGTACAAGCTCCAACCCGGTTTTACAGTGAAAACTGCAGGAACTTCAAACCGGCACTAGGAAACAGACTGAGAAAGCAGAGAAAAAGTGTCTCCTGCAACCCGTTCCCTTGGTGCTAGGTGAACGAACGTCTCTCCACTTGCTCAGTTCTGAGAGATAAGTGTGTGTGAAAGCCGTCCTTCAGCTAGCTTGTTGGGAACACAAAGTTTCTTTTCAGTTGCAAACTCCATTCCATACATATATATGGGGAGGTACTAGCTCCAACTCGGTTTTACAGTGAAAACTGCAGGAACTTCAAACCGGCACTAGGAAACAGACTGAGAAAGCAGAGAAAAAGTGTCTCCTGCAACCCGTTCCCTTGGTGCTAGATGAACGAACGTCTCTCCATTTGCTCAGTTCTGAGAGATAAGTGTGAGTGAAAGTCGTCCTTCACCTAGCTTGTTGGGAACACAAAGTTTCTTTTCAATTGCAAACTCCATTCCATAAATATATATGGGGAGGTACAAGCTCCAACCCGGTTTTACAGTGAAAACTGCAGGAACTTCAAACCGGCACTAGGAAACAGACTGAGAAAGCAGAGAAAAAGTGTCTCCTGCAACCCGTTCCCTTGGTGCTAGGTGAACGAACGTCTCTCCAATTGCTCAGTTCTGAGAGATAAGTGTGTGTGAAAGCCGTCCTTCAGCTAGCTTGTTGGGAACACAAAGTTTCTTTTCAGTTGCAAACTCCATTCCATACATATATATGGGGAGGTACAAGCTCCAACTCGGTTTTACAGTGAAAAATGCAGGAACTTCAAACCGGCACTAGGAAACAGACTGAGAAAGCAGAGAAAAAGTGTCTCCTGCAACCCGTTCCCTTGGTGCTAGATGAACGAACGTCTCTCCATTTGCTCAGTTCTGAGAGATAAGTGTGAGTGAAAGTCGTACTTCACCTAGCTTGTTGGGAACACAAAGTTTCTTTTCAATTGCAAACTCCATTCCATAAATATATATGGGGAGGTACAAGCTCCAACCCGGTTTTACAGTGAAAACTGCAGGAACTTCAAACCGGCACTAGGAAACAGACTGAGAAAGCAGAGAAATAGTGTCTCCTGCAACCCGTTCCCTTGGTGCTAGATGAACGAACGTCTCTCCACTTGCTCAGTTCTGAGAGATAAGTGTGTGTGAAAGCCGTCCTTCACCTAGCGTGTTGGGAACACAAAGTTTCTTTTCAGTTGCAAACTCCTTTCCATACATATATATGGGAGGTACAAGCTCCAACTCGGTTTTACAGTGAAAACTGCAGGAACTTCAAACCGGCAGTAGGAAACAGACTGAGAAAGCAGAGAATAAGTGTCTCCTCCAACCCGTTCCCTTGGTGCTAGATGAACGAATGTCTCTCCACTTCCTCAGTTCTGAGAGATAAGTGTGTGTGAAAGCCGTCCTTCACCTAGCTTGTTGGGAACACAAAGTTTCTTTTCAGTTGCAAACTCCATTCCATACATATATATGGGAAGGTACTAGCTCCAACTCGGTTTTACAGTGAAAACTGCAGGAACTTCAAACCGGCACTAGGAAACAGACAGAGAAAGCAGAGAAAAAGTGTCTCCTGCAACCCGTTCCCTTGGTGCTAGATGAACGAACGTCTCTCCACTTCCTCAGTTCTGAGAGATAATTGTGTGTGAAAGCCGTCCTTCACCTAGCTTGTTGGGAACACAAAGTTTCTTTTCAGTAGCAAACTCCATTCCATACATATATATGGGGAGGTACAACCCCAACTCGGTTTCACAGTGAAAACTGCAGGAACTTCAAAACGGCACTAGGAAACAGACTGAGAAAGCAGAGAAAAAGTGTCTCCTGCAACCCGTTCCCTTGGTGCTAGATGAACGAACGTCTCTCCACTTGCTCAGTTCTGAGAGATAAGTGTGTGTGAAAGCCGAACTTCAGCTAGCTTGTTGGGAACACAAAGTTTCTATTCAGTTGCAAACTCCATTCCATACATATATATGGGGAGGTACTAGCTCCAACTCGGTTTTACAGTGAAAACTGCAGGAACTTCAAACCGGCACTAGGAAACAGACTGAGAAAGCAGAGAAATAGTGTCTCCTGCAACCCGTTCCCTTGGTGCTAGGTGAACGAACGTCTCTCCACTTGCTCAGTTCTGAGAGATAAGTGTGTGTGAAAGCCGTCCTTCAGCTAGCTTGTTGGGAACACAAAGTTTCTATTCAGTTGCAAACTCCATTCCATACATATATATGGGGAGGTACTAGCTCCAACTCGGTTTTACAGTGAAAACTGCAGGAACTTCAAACCGGCACTAGGAAACAGACTGAGAAAGCAGAGAAAAAGTGTCTCCTGCAACCCGTTCCCTTGGTGCTAGATGAACGAACGTCTCTCCACTTGCTCAGTTCTGAGAAATAAGTGTGAGTGAAAGCCGTCCTTCACCTAGCTTGTTGGGAACACAAAGTTTCTTTTCAGTTGCAAACTCCATTCCATACATATATATGGGGAGGTACTAGCCCCAACTCGGTTTGACAGTGAAAACTGCAGGAACTTAAAACCGGCACTAGGAAGCAGACTGAGAAAGCAGAGAAAAAGTGTCTCCTGCAACCCGTTCCCTTGGTGCTAGATGAACGAACGTCTCTCCACTTGCTCAGTTCTGAGAGATAAGTGTGTGTGAAAGCCGTCCTTCAGCTAGCTTGTTGGGAACACAAAGTTTCTTTTCAGTTGCAAACTCCATTCCATACATATATATGGGGAGGTACTAGCTCCAACTCGGTTTTACAGTGAAAACTGCAGGAACTTCAAACCGGCACTAGGAAACAGACTGAGAAAGCAGAGAAAAAGTGTCTCCTGCAACCCGTTCCCTTGGTGCTAGATGAACGAACGTCTCTCCACTTGCTCAGTTCTAGAGAAATTATTGTGTGTGAAAGCCGTCCTTCACCTAGCTTGTTGGGAACACAAAGTTTCTATTCAGTTGCAAACTCCATTCCATACATATATATGGGGAGGTACTAGCTCCAACTCGGTTTTACAGTGAAAACTGCAGGAACTTCAAACCGGCACTAGGAAACAGACTGAGAAAGCAGAGAAAATGTGTCTCCTGCAACCCGTTCCCTTGGTTCTAGATGAACGAACGTCTCTCCATTTGCTCAGTTCTGAGAGATAAGTGTTAGTGAAAGTCGTCCTTCACCTAGCTTGTTGGGAACACAAAGTTTCTTTTCAATTGCAAACTCCATTCCATAAATATATATGGGGAGGTACAAGCTCCAACCCGGTTTTACAGTGAAAACTGCAGGAACTTCAAACCGGCACTAGGAAACAGACTGAGAAAGCAGAGAAAAAGTGTCTCCTGCAACCCGTTCCCTTGGTGCTAGGTGAACGAACGTCTCTCCACTTGCTCAGTTCTGAGAGATAAGTGTGTGTGAAAGCCGTCCTTCACCTAGCTTGTTGGGAACACAAAGTTTCTTTTCAGTTGCAAACTCCATTCCATACATATATATGGGGAGGTACAAGCTCCAACTCTGTTTTACAGTGAAAACTGCAGGAACTTCAAACCGGCACTAGGAAACAGACTGAGAAAGCAGAGAAAAAGTGTCTCCTGCAACCCGTTCCCCCGGTGCTAGATGAACGAACGTCTCTCCACTTGCTCAGTTCTGAGAGATAAGTGTGAGTGAAAGTCGTCCTTCACCTAGCTTGTTGGGAACACAAAGTTTCTTTTCAATTGCAAACTCCATTCCATAAATATATATGGGGAGGTACAAGCTCCAACCCGGTTTTACAGTGAAAACTGCAGGAACTTCAAACCGGCACTAGGAAACAGACTGAGAAAGCAGAGAAAAAGTGTCTCCTGCAACCCGTTCCCTTGGTGCTAGGTGAACGAACGTCTCTCCACTTGCTCAGTTCTGAGAGATAAGTGTGTGTGAAAGCCGTCCTTCAGCTAGCTTGTTGGGAACACAAAGTTTCTTTTCAGTTGCAAACTCCATTCCATACATATATATGGGGAGGTACTAGCTCCAACTCGGTTTTACAGTGAAAACTGCAGGAACTTCAAACCGGCACTAGGAAACAGACTGAGAAAGCAGAGAAAAAGTGTCTCCTGCAACCCGTTCCCTTGGTGCTAGATGAACGAACGTCTCTCCATTTGCTCAGTTCTGAGAGATAAGTGTGAGTGAAAGTCGTCCTTCACCTAGCTTGTTGGGAACACAAAGTTTCTTTTCAATTGCAAACTCCATTCCATAAATATATATGGGGAGGTACAAGCTCCAACCCGGTTTTACAGTGAAAACTGCAGGAACTTCAAACCGGCACTAGGAAACAGACTGAGAAAGCAGAGAAAAAGTGTCTCCAGCAACCCGTTCCATTGGTGCTAGGTGAACGAACGTCTCTCCACTTGCTCAGTTCTGAGAGATAAGTGTGTGTGAAAGCCGTCCTTCAGCTAGCTTGTTGGGAACACAAAGTTTCTTTTCAGTTTCAAACTCCATTCCATACATATATATGGGGAGGTACTAGCTCCAACTCGGTTTTACAGTGAAAACTGCAGGAACTTCAAACCGGCACTAGGAAACAGACTGAGAAAGCAGAGAAAAAGTGTCTCCTGCCACCCGTTCCCTTGGTGCTAGATGAACGAACGTCTCTCCATTTGCTCAGTTCTGAGAGTTAAGTGTGAGTGAAAGTCGTACTTCACCTAGCTTGTTGGGAACACAAAGTTTCTTTTCAATTGCAAACTCCATTCCATAAATATATATGGGGAGGTACAAGCTCCAACCCGGTTTTACAGTGAAAACTTCAGGAACTTCAAACCGGCACTAGGAAACAGACTGAGAAAGCAGAGAAAAAGTGTCTCCTGCAACCCGTTCCCTTGGTGCTAGGTGAACGAACGTCTCTCCACTTGCTCAGTTCTGAGAGATAAGTGTGTGTGAAAGCCGTCCTTCACCTAGCTTGTTGGGAACACAAAGTTTCTTTTCAGTTGCAAACTCCATTCCATACATATATATGGGGAGGTACAAACTCCAACTCTGTTTTACAGTGAAAACTGCAGGAACTTCAAACCGGCACTAGGAAACAGACTGAGAAAGCAGAGAAAAAGTGTCTCCTGCATCCCGTTCCCCCGGTGCTAGATGAACGAACGTCTCTCCACTTGCTCAGTTCTGAGAGATAATTGTGTGTGAAAGCCGTCCTTCACCTAGCTTGTTGGGAACACAAAGTTTCTTTTCAGTTGCAAACTCCATTCCATGCATATATTTGGGGAGGTATAAGCTCCAACTCGGTTTTAAGTGAAAACTGCAGGAACTTCAAACCGGCACTAGGAAACAGACTGAGAAAGCAGAGAAAAACTTTCTCCTGCAACCCGTTCCCTTGGTGCTAGATGAACGAACGTCTCTCCACTTGCTCATTTCTGAGAGATTAGTGTGTGTGAAAGCCGTCCTTCAAATAGCTTGTTGGGAACACAAAGTTTCTTTTCAGTTGCAAACTCCATTCCATACATATATATGGGGAGGTACTAGCTCCAACTCGGTTTGACAGAGAAAACTGCAGGAACTTCAAACCGGCACTAGGAAACAGACTGAGAAAGCAGAGAAAAAGTGTCTCCTGCAACCCGTTCCCTTGGTGCTAGATGAACGAACGTCTCTCCACTTGCTCATCTCTGAGAGATAAGTGTGTGTGAAAGCCGTCCTTCACTTAGCTTGTTGGGTACACAAAGTTTCTTTTCAGTTGCAAACTCCATTCCATACATATATATGGGGAGGTACTAGCTCCAACTCGGTTTTACACTGAAAACTGCAGGAACTTCATACCGGCACTAGGAAACAGACTGAGAAAGCAGAGAATAAGTGTCTCCTGCAACCCATTCCCTAGGTGCTAGATGAACGAACGTCTCTCCACTTGCTCAGTTCTGAGAGATAAGTGTGTGTGAAAGCCGTCCTTCACCTAGCTTGTTGGGAACACAAAGTTTCTTTTCAGTTGCAAACTCCATTCCATACATATATATGGGGAGGTACTAGCTCCAACTCGGTTTTACAGTGAAAACTGCAGGAACTTCAAACCGGCACTAGGAAACAGACTGAGAAAGCAGAGAAAAAGTGTCTCCTGCAATCCGTTCCCTTGGTGCTAGATGAACGAACGTCTCTCCACTTGCTCAGTTCTAGAGAGATAATTGTGTGTGAAAGCCGTCCTTCAGCTAGCTTGTTGGGAACACAAAGTTTCTATTCAGTTGCAAACTCCATTCCATACATATATATGGGGAGGTACTAGCTCCAACTCGGTTTTACAGTGAAAACTGCAGGAACTTCAAACCGGCACTAGGAAACAGACTGAGAAAGCAGAGAAAAAGTGTCTCCTGCAACCCGTTCCCTTGGTGCTAGATGAACGAACGTCTCTCCACTTGCTCAGTTCTGAGAAATAAGTGTGAGTGAAAGCCGTCCTTCACCTAGCTTGTTGGGAACACAAAGTTTCTTTTCAATTGCAAACTCCATTCCATAAATATATATGGGGAGGTAAAAGCTCCAACCCGGTTTTACAGTGAAAACTGCAGGAACTTCAAACCGGCACTAGGAAACAGACTGAGAAAGCAGAGAAAAAGTGTCTCCTGCAACCCGTTCCCTTGGTGCTAGGTGAACGAACGTCTGTCCACTTGCTCAGTTCTGAGAGATAAGTGTGTGTGAAAGCCGTCCTTCAGCTAGCTTGTTGGGAACACAAAGTTTCTTTTCAGTTGCAAACTCCATTCCATAAATATATATGGGGAGGTACTAGCTACAACTCGGTTTTACAGTGAAAACTGCAGGAACTTCAAACCGGCACTAGGAAACAGACTGAGAAAGCAGAGAAAAAGTGTCTCCTGCAACCCGTTCCCTTGGTGCTAGATGAACGAACGTCTCTCCATTTGCTCAGTTCTGAGAGATAAGTGTGAGTGAAAGTCGTCCTTCACCTAGCTTGTTGGGAACACAAAGTTTCTTTTCAATTGCAAACTCCATTCCATAAATATATATGGGGATGTACAAGCTCCAACCCGGTTTTACAGTGAAAACTGCAGGAACTTCAAACCGGCACTAGGAAACAGACTGAGAAAGCAGAGAAATAGTGTCTCCTGCAACCCGTTCCCTTGGTGCTAGGTGAACGAACGTCTCTCCACTTGCTCAGTTCTGAGAGATAAGTGTGTGTGAAAGCCGTCCTTCAGCTAGCTTGTTGGGAACACAAAGATTCTTTTCAGTTGCAAATTCCATTCCATACATATATATGGGGAGGTACTAGCTCCAACTCGTTTTGACAGTGAAAACTGCAGGAACTTCAAACCGGCACAAGGAAACAGACTGAGAAAGCAGAGAAAAAGTGTCTCCTGCAACCTGTTCCCTTTGTGCTAGATGAACGAACGTCTCTCCACTTGCTCAGTTCTGAGAGACAAGTGTGTGTGAAAGCCGTCCTTCACCTAGCTTGTTGGGAACACAAAGTTTCTTTTCAGTTGCAAACTCCATTCCATACATATATTTGGGGAGGTACAAGCTCCAACTCTGTTTTACAGTGAAAACTGCAGGAACTTCAAACCGGCACTAGGAAACAGACTGAGAAAGCAGAGAAAATGTGTCTCCTGCAACCCGTTCCCCCGGTGCTAGATGAACGAACGTCTCTCCACTTGCTCAGTTCTGAGAGATAATTGTGTGTGAAAGCCGTCCTTCACCTAGCTTGTTGGGAACACAAAGTTTCTTTTCAGTTGCAAACTCCATTCCATACATATATATGGGGAGGTAAAAGCTCCAACTCGGTTTTACAGTGAAAACTGCAGGAACTTCAAAACGGCACTAGGAAACAGACTGAGAAAGCAGAGAAAAATTGTCTCCTGCAACCCGTTCCCTTGGTGCTAGATGAACGAACGTCTCTCCACTTGCTCAGTTCTGAGAGATAAGTGTGTGTGAAAGCCGTCCTTCACCTAGCTTGTTGGGAACACAAAGTTTCTTTTCAGTTGCAAACTCCATTCCATACATATATATGGGGAGGTACTAGCTCCAACTCGGTTTTACAGTGAAAACTGCAGGAACTTCAAACCGGCACTAGGAAACAGACTGAGAAAGCAGAGAAAAAGTGTCTACTGCAACCCGTTCCCTTGGTGCTAGATGAACGAACGTCTCTCCACTTGCTCAGTTCTAGAGAGATAATTGTGTGTGAAAGCCGTCCTTCAGCTAGCTTGTTGGGAACACAAAGTTTCTATTCAGTTGCAAACTCCATTCCATACATATATATGGGGAGGTACTAGCTCCAACTCGGTTTTACAGTGAAAACTGCAGGAACTTCAAACCGGCACTAGGAAACAGACTGAGAAAGCAGAGAAAAAGTGTCTCCTGCAACCCGTTCCCTTGGTGCTAGATGAACGAACGTCTCTCCACTTGCTCAGTTCTGAGAAATAAGTGTGAGTGAAAGCCGTCCTTCACCTAGCTTGTTGGGAACACAAAGTTTCTTTTCAATTGCAAACTCCATTCCATAAATATATATGGGGAGGTACAAGCTCCAACCCGGTTTTACAGTGAAAACTGCAGGAACTTCAAACCGGCACTAGGAAACAGACTGAGAAAGCAGAGAAAAAGTGTCTCCTGCAACCCGTTCCCTTGGTGCTAGGTGAACGAACGTCTCTCCACTTGCTCAGTTCTGAGAGATAAGTGTGTGTGAAAGCCGTCCTTCAGCTAGCTTGTTGGGAACACAAAGTTTCTTTTCAGTTGCAAACTCCATTCCATACATATATATGGGGAGGTACTAGCTCCAACTCGGTTTTACAGTGAAAACTGCAGGAACTTCAAACCGGCACTAGGAAACAGACTGAGAAAGCAGAGAAAAAGTTTCTCCTGCAACCCGTTCCCTTGGTGCTAGATGAACGAACGTCTCTCCACTTGCTCAGTTCTAGAGAGATAATTGTGTGTGAAAGCCGTCCTTCACCTAGCTTGTTGGGAACACAAAGTTTCTATTCAGTTGCAAACTCCATTCCATACATATATATGGGGAGGTACTAGCTCCAACTCGGTTTTACAGTGAAAACTGCAGGAACTTCAAACCGGCACTAGGAAACAGACTGAGAAAGCAGAGAAAAAGTGTCTCCTGCAACCCGTTCCCTTGGTGCTAGATGAACGAACGTCTGTCCATTTGCTCAGTTCTGAGAGATAAGTGTGAGTGAAAGCCGTCCTTCACCTAGCTTGTTGGGAACACAAAGTTTCTTTTCAGTTGCAAACTCCATTCCATGCATATATATGGGGAGGTACAAACTCCAACTCTGTTTTACAGTGAAAACTGCAGGAACTTCAAACCGGCACTAGGAAACAGACTGAGAAAGCAGAGAAAAACTGTCTCCTGCAACCCGTTCCCTTGGTGCTAGATGAACGAACGTCTCTCCACTTGCTCATTTCTGAGAGATTAGTGTGTGTGAAAGCCGTCCTTCAAATAGCTTGTTGGGAACACAAAGTTTCTTTTCAGTTGCAAACTCCATTCCATACATATATATGGGGAGGTACTAGCTCCAACTCGGTTTGACAGAGAAAACTGCAGGAACTTCAAACCGGCACTAGGAAATAGACTGAGAAAGCAGAGAAAAAGTGTCTCCTGCAACCCGTTCCCTTGGTGCTAGATGAACGAACGTCTCTCCACTTGCTCAGTTCTGAGAGATAAGTGTGTGTGAAAGCCGTCCTTCACCTAGCTTGTTGGGAACACAAAGTTTCTTTTCAGAGGCAAACTCCATTCCATACATATATATGGGGAGGTACAAGCTCCAACACGGTTTTACAGTGAAAACTGCAGGAACTTCAAACCGGCACTAGGAAACAGACTGAGAAAGCAGAGAAAAAGTGTCTCCTGCAACCCGTTCCCTTGGTGCTAGATGAACGAACGTCTCTCCACTTGCTCAGTTCTAGAGAGATAATTGTGTGTGAAAGCCGTCCTTCACCTAGCTTGTTGGGAACACAAAGTTTCTATTCAGTTGCAAACTCCATTCCATACATATATATGGGGAGGTACTAGCTCCAACTCGGTTTTACAGTGAAAACTGCAGGAACTTCAAACCGGCACTAGGAAACAGACTGAGAAAGCAGAGAAAAAGTGTCTCCTGCAACCCGTTCCCTTGGTGCTAGGTGAACGAACGTCTCTCCACTTGCTCAGTTCTGAGAGATAAGTGTGTGTGAAAGCCGTCCTTCACCTAGCTTGTTGGGAACACAAAGTTTCTTTTCAGTTGCAAACTCCATTCCATACATATATATGGGGAGGTACAAGCTCCAACTCTGTTTTACAGTGAAAACTGCAGGAACTTCAAACCGGCACTAGGAAACAGACTGAGAAAGCAGAGAAAAAGTGTCTCCTGCAACCCGTTCCCCCGGTGCTAGATGAACGAACGTCTCTCCACTTGCTCAGTTCTGAGAGATAATTGTGTGTGAAAGCCGTCCTTCACCTAGCTTGTTGGGAACACAAAGTTTCTTTTCAGTTGCAAACTCCATTCCATGCATATATATGGGGAGGTACAAACTCCAACTCGGTTTTACAGTGAAAACTGCAGGAACTTCAAACCGGCACTAGGAAACAGACTGAGAAAGCAGAGAAAAACTGTCTCCTGCAACCCGTTCCCTTGGTGCTAGATGAACGAACGTCTCTCCACTTGCTCATTTCTGAGAGATTAGTGTGTGTGAAAGCCGTCCTTCAAATAGCTTGTTGGGAACACAAAGTTTCTTTTCAGTTGCAAACTCCATTCCATACATATATATGGGGAGGTACTAGCTCCAACTCGGTTTGACAGAGAAAACTGCAGGAACTTCAAACCGGCACTAGGAAATAGACTGAGAAAGCAGAGAAAAAGTGTCTCCTGCAACCCGTTCCCTTGGTGCTAGATGAACGAACGTCTCTCCACTTGCTCAGTTCTGAGAGATAAGTGTGTGTGAAAGCCGTCCTTCACCTAGCTTGTTGGGAACACAAAGTTTCTTTTCAGATGCAAACTCCATTCCATACATATATATGGGGAGGTACAAGCTCCAACACGGTTTTACAGTGAAAACTGCAGGAACTTCAAACCGGCACTAGGAAACAGACTGAGAAAGCAGAGAAAAAGTGTCTCCTGCAACCCGTTCCCTTGGTGCTAGATGAACGAACGTCTCTCCACTTGCTCATTTCTGAGAGATTAGTGTGTGTGAAAGCCGTCCTTCAAATAGCTTGTTGGGAACACAAAGTTTCTTTTCAGTTGCAAACTCCATTCCATACATATATATGGGGAGGTACTAGCTCCAACTCGGTTTGACAGAGAAAACTGCAGGAACTTCAAACCGGCAATAGGAAACAGACTGAGAAAGCAGAGAAAAAGTGTCTCCTGCAACACGTTCCCTTGGTGCTAGATGAAGGAACGTCTCTCCACTTGCTCTGTTCTGAGAGATAAGTGTGTGTGAAAGCCGTCCTTCACTTAGCTTGTTGGGAACACAAAGTTTCTTTTCAGTTGCAAACTCCATTCCATACATATATATGGGGAGGTACTAGCTCCAACTCGGTTTTACACTGAAAACTGCAGGAACTTCATACCGGCACTAGGAAACAGACTGAGAAAGCAGAGAATAATTGTCTACTGCAACCCATTCCCTAGGTGCTAGATGAACGAACGTCTCTCCACTTGCTCAGTTCTGAGAGATAAGTGTGTGTGAAAGCCGTCCTTCACCTAGCTTGTTGGGAACACAAAGTTTCTTTTCAGTTGCAAACTCCATTCCATACATATATATGGGGAGGTACTAGCTCCAACTCGGTTTTACAGTGAAAACTGCAGGAACTTCAAACCGGCACTAGGAAACAGACTGAGAAAGCAGAGAAAAAGTGTCTCCTGCAACCCGTTCCCTTGGTGCTAGATGAACGAACGTCTCTCCACTTGCTCAGTTCTAGAGAGGTAATTGTGTGTGAAAGCCGTCCTTCAGCTAGCTTTTTGGGAACACAAAGTTTCTATTCAGTTGCAAACTCCATTCCATACATATATATGGGGAGGTACTAGCTCCAACTCGGTTTTACAGTGAAAACTGCAGGAACTTCAAACCGGCACTAGGAAACAGACTGAGAAAGCAGAGAAAAAGTGTCTCCTGCAACCCGTTCCCTTGGTGCTAGATGAACGAACGTCTCTCCACTTGCTCAGTTCTGAGAAATAAGTGTGAGTGAAAGCCGTCCTTCACCTAGCTTGTTGGGAACACAAATTTTCTTTTCAATTGCAAACTCCATTCCATAAATATATATGGGGAGGTACAAGCTCCAACACGGTTTGACAGTGAAAACTGCAGGAACTTCAAACCGGCACTAGGAAACAGACTGAGAAAGCAGAGAAAAAGTGTCTCCTGCAACCCGTTCCCTTGGTGCTAGATGAACGAACGTCTCTCCACTTGCTCAGTTCTGAGAAATAAGTGTGAGTGAAAGCCGTCCTTCACCTAGCTTGTTGGGAACACAAATTTTCTTTTCAATTGCAAACTCCATTCCATAAATATATATGGGGAGGTACAAGCTCCAACCCGGTTTTACAGTGAAACCTGCAGGAACTTCAAACCGGCACTAGGAAACAGACTGAGAAAGCAGAGAAAAAGTGTCTCCTGCAACCCGTTCCCTTGGTGCTAGGTGAACGAACGTCTCTCCACTTGCTCAGTTCTGAGAGATAAGTGTGTGTGAAAGCCGTCCTTCAGCTAGCTTGTTGGGAACACAAAGTTTCTTTTCAGTTGCAAACTCCATTCCATACATATATATGGGGAGGTACTAGCTCCAACTCGGTTTGACAGAGAAAACTGCAGGAACTTCAAACCGGCACTAGGAAACAGACTGAGAAAGCAGAGAAAAAGTGTCTCCTGCAACCCGTTCCCTTGGTGCTAGATGAACGAACGTCTCTCCACTTGCTCAGTTCTGAGAGATAAGTGTGTGTGAAAGCCGTCCTTCACCTAGCTTGTTGGGAACACAAAGTTTCTTTTCAGATGCAAACTCCATTCCATACATATATATGGGGAGGTACAAGCTCCAACACGGTTTTACAGTGAAAACTGCAGGAACTTCAAACCGGCACTAGGAAACAGACTGAGAAAGCAGAGAAAAAGTGTCTCCTGCAACCCGTTCCCTTGGTGCTAGATGAACGAACGTCTCTCCACTTGCTCATTTCTGAGAGATTAGTGTGTGTGAAAGCCGTCCTTCAAATAGCTTGTTGGGAACACAAAGTTTCTTTTCAGTTGCAAACTCCATTCCATACATATATATGGGGAGGTACTAGCTCCAACTCGGTTTGACAGAGAAAACTGCAGGAACTTCAAACCGGCACTAGGAAACAGACTGAGAAAGCAGAGAAAAAGTGTCTCCTGCAACCCGTTCCCTTGGTGCTAGATGAAGGAACGTCTCTCCACTTGCTCTGTTCTGAGAGATAAGTGTGTGTGAAAGCCGTCCTTCACTTAGCTTGTTGGGAACACAAAGTTTCTTTTCAGTTGCAAACTCCATTCCATACATATATATGGGGAGGTACTAGCTCCAACTCGGTTTTACACTGAAAACTGCAGGAACTTCATACCGGCACTAGGAAACAGACTGATAAAGCAGAGAATAAGTGTCTCCTGCAACCCATTCCCTAGGTGCTAGATGAACGAACGTCTCTCCACTTGCTCAGTTCTGAGAGATAAGTGTGTGTGAAAGCCGTCCTTCACCTAGCTTGTTGGGAACACAAAGTTTCTTTTCAGTTGCAAACTCCATTCCATACATATATATGGGGAGGTACTAGCTCCAACTCGGTTTTACAGTGAAAACTGCAGGAACTTCAAACCGGCACTAGGAAACAGACTGAGAAAGCAGAGAAAAAGTGTCTCCTGCAACCCGTTCCCTTGGTGCTAGATGAACGAACGTCTCTCCACTTGCTCAGTTCTAGAGAGATAATTGTGTGTGAAAGCCGTCCTTCAGCTAGCTTGTTGGGAACACAAAGTTTCTATTCAGTTGCAAACTCCATTCCATACATATATATGGGGAGGTACTAGCTCCAACTCGGTTTTACAGTGAAAACTGCAGGAACTTCAAACCGGCACTAGGAAACAGACTGAGAAAGCAGAGAAAAAGTGTCTCCTGCAACCCGTTCCCTTGGTGCTAGATGAACGAACGTCTCTCCACTTGCTCAGTTCTGAGAAATAAGTGTGAGTGAAAGCCGTCCTTCACCTAGCTTGTTGGGAACACAAAGTTTCTTTTCAATTGCAAACTCCATTCCATAAATATATATGGGGAGGTACAAGCTCCAACCCGGTTTTACAGTGAAAACTGCAGGAACTTCAAACCGGCACTAGGAAACAGACTGAGAAAGCAGAGAAAAAGTGTCTCCTGCAACCCGTTCCCTTGGTGCTAGATGAACGAACGTCTCTCCACTTGCTCAGTTGTAGAGAGATAATTGTGTGTGAAAGCCGTCCTTCACCTAGCTTGTTGGGAACACAAAGTTTCTATTCAGTTGCAAACTCCATTCCATACATATATATGGGGAGGTACTAGCTCCAACTCGGTTTTACAGTGAAAACTGCAGGAACTTCAAACCGGCACTAGGAAACAGACTGAGAATGCAGAGAAAAAGTGTCTCCTGCAACCCGTTCCCTTGGTGCTAGGTGAACGAACGTCTCTCCACTTGCTCAGTTCTGAGAGATAAGTGTGTGTGAAAGCCGTCCTTCACCTAGCTTGTTGGGAACACAAAGTTTCTTTTCAGTTGCAAACTCCATTCCATACATATATATGGGGAGGTACAAGCTCCAACTCTGTTTTACAGTGAAAACTGCAGGAACTTCAAACCGGCACTAGGAAACAGACTGAGAAAGCAGAGAAAAAGTGTCTCCTGCAACCCGTTCCCCCGGTGCTAGATGAACGAACGTCTCTCCACTTGCTCAGTTCTGAGAGATAATTGTGTGTGAAAGCCGTCCTTCACCTAGCTTGTTGGGAACACAAAGTTTCTTTTCAGTTGCAAACTCCATTCCATGCATATATATGGGGAGGTACAAACTCCAACTCGGTTTTACAGTGAAAACTGCAGGAACTTCAAACCGGCACTAGGAAACAGACTGAGAAAGCAGAGAAAAAGTGTCTCCTGCAACCCGTTCCCTTGGTGCTAGGTGAACGAACGTCTCTCCACTTGCTCAGTTCTGAGAGATAAGTGTGTGTGAAAGCCGTCCTTCACCTAGCTTGTTGGGAACACAAAGTTTCTTTTCAGTTGCAAACTCCATTCCATACATATATATGGGGAGGTACAAGCTCCAACTCTGTTTTACAGTGAAAACTGCAGGAACTTCAAACCGGCACTAGGAAACAGACTGAGAAAGCAGAGAAAAAGTGTCTCCTGCAACCCGTTCCCCCGGTGCTAGATGAACGAACGTCTCTCCACTTGCTCAGTTCTGAGAGATAATTGTGTGTGAAAGCCTTCCTTCACCTAGCTTGTTGGGAACACAAAGTTTCTTTTCAGTTGCAAACTCCATTCCATGCATATATATGGGGAGGTACAAACTCCAACTCGGTTTTACAGTGAAAACTGCAGGAACTTCAAACCGGCACTAGGAAACAGACTGAGAAAGCAGAGAAAAACTGTCTCCTGCAACCCGTTCCCTTGGTGCTAGATGAACGAACGTCTCTCCACTTGCTCATTTCTGAGAGATTAGTGTGTGTGAAAGCCGTCCTTCAAATAGCTTGTTGGGAACACAAAGTTTCTTTTCAGTTGCAAACTCCATTCCATACATATATATGGGGAGGTACTAGCTCAAACTCGGTTTGACAGAGAAAACTGCAGGAACTTCAAACCGGCACTAGGAAACAGACTGAGAAAGCAGAGAAAAAGTGTCTCCTGCAACCCGTTCCCTTGGTGCTAGATGAAGGAACGTCTCTCCACTCGCTCTGTTCTGAGAGATAAGTGTGTGTGAAAGCCGTCCTTCACTTAGCTTGTTGGGAACACAAAGTTTCTTTTCAGTTGCAAACTCCATTCCATACATATATATGGGGAGGTACTAGCTCCAACTCGGTTTTACACTGAAAACTGCAGGAACTTCATACCGGCACTAGGAAACAGACTGAGAAAGCAGAGAATAAGTGTCTCCTGCAACCCATTCCCTAGGTGCTAGATGAACGAACGTCTCTCCACTTGCTCAGTTCTGAGAGATAAGTGTGTGTGAAAGCCGTCCTTCACCTAGCTTGTTGGGAACACAAAGTTTCTTTTCAGTTGCAAACTCCATTCCATACATATATATGGGGAGGTACAAGCTCCAACCCGGTTTTACAGTGAAAACTGCAGGAACTTCAAACCGGCACTAGGAAACAGACTGAGAAAGCAGAGAAAAAGTGTCTCCTGCAACCCGTTCCCTTGGTGCTAGGTGAACGAACGTCTCTCCACTTGCTCAGTTCTAGAGAGATAATTGTGTGTGAAAGCCGTCCTTCACCTAGCTTGTTGGGAACACAAAGTTTCTATTCAGTTGCAAACTCCATTCCATACATATATATGGGGAGGTACTAGCTCCAACTCGGTTTTACAGTGAAAACTGCAGGAACTTCAAACCGGCACTAGGAAACAGACTGAGAAAGCAGAGAAAAAGTGTCTCCTGCAACCCGTTCCCTTGGTGCTAGGTGAACGAACGTCTCTCCACTTGCTCAGTTCTGAGAGATATGTGTGTGTGAAAGCCGTCCTTCACCTAGCTTGTTGGGAACACAAAGTTTCTTTTCAGTTGCAAACTCCATTCCATACATATATATGGGGAGGTACAAGCTCCAACTCTGTTTTACAGTGAAAACTGCAGGAACTTCAAACCGGCACTAGGAAACAGACTGAGAAAGCAGAGAAAAAGTGTCTCCTGCAACCCGTTCCCCCGGTGCTAGATGAACGAACGTCTCTCCACTTGCTCAGTTCTGAGAGATATTTGTGTGTGAAAGCCGTCCTTCACCTAGCTTGTTGGGAACACAAAGTTTCTTTTCAGTTGCAAACTCCATTCCATGCATATATATGGGGAGGTACAAACTCCAACTCGGTTTTACAGTGAAAACTGCAGGAACTTCAAACCGGCACTAGGAAACAGACTGAGAAAGCAGAGAAAAACTGTCTCCTGCAACCCGTTCCCTTGGTGCTAGATGAACGAACGTCTCTCCACTTGCTCATTTCTGAGAGATTAGTGTGTGTGAAAGCCGTCCTTCAAATAGCTTGTTGGGAACACAAAGATTCTTTTCAGTTGCAAACTCCATTCCATACATATATATGGGGAGGTACTAGCTCAAACTCGGTTTGACAGAGAAAACTGCAGGAACTTCAAACCGGCACTAGGAAACAGACTGAGAAAGCCGAGAAAAAGTGTCTCCTGCAACCCGTTCCCTTGGTGCTAGATGAAGGAACGTCTCTCCACTTGCTCTGTTCTGAGAGATAAGTGTGTGTGAAAGCCGTCCTTCACCTAGCTTGTTGGGAACACAAAGTTTCTTTTCAGTTGCAAATTCCATTCCATACATATATATGGGGAGGTACAAGCTCCAACTCGGTTTTACAGTGAAAACTGCAGGAACTTCAAACCGGCACTAGGAAACAGACTGAGAAAGCAGAGAAAAAGTGTCTCCTGCAACCCGTTCCCCCGGTGCTAGATGAACGAACGTCTCTCCACTTGCTCAGTTCTGAGAGATAATTGTGTGTGAAAGCCGTCCTTCACCTAGCTTGTTGGGAACACAAAGTTTCTTTTCAGTTGCAAACTCCATTCCATGCATATATATGGGGAGGTACAAACTCCAACTCGGTTTTACAGTGAAAACTGCAGGAACTTCAAACCGGCACTAGGAAACAGACTGAGAAAGCAGAGAAAAACTGTCTCCTGCAACCCGTTCCCTTGGTGCTAGATGAACGAACGTCTCTCCACTTGCTCATTTCTGAGAGATTAGTGTGTGTGAAAGCCGTCCTTCAAATAGCTTGTTGGGAACACAAAGATTCTTTTCAGTTGCAAACTCCATTCCATACATATATATGGGGAGGTACTAGCTCAAACTCGGTTTGACAGAGAAAACTGCAGGAACTTCAAACCGGCACTAGGAAACAGACTGAGAAAGCCGAGAAAAAGTGTCTCCTGCAACCCGTTCCCTTGGTGCTAGATGAAGGAACGTCTCTCCACTTGCTCTGTTCTGAGAGATAAGTGTGTGTGAAAGCCGTCCTTCACCTAGCTTGTTGGGAACACAAAGTTTCTTTTCAGTTGCAAATTCCATTCCATACATATATATGGGGAGGTACAAGCTCCAACTCGGTTTTACAGTGAAAACTGCAGGAACTTCAAACCGGCACTAGGAAACAGACTGAGAAAGCAGAGAAAAAGTGTCTCCTGCAACCCGTTCCCCCGGTGCTAGATGAACGAACGTCTCTCCACTTGCTCAGTTCTGAGAGATAATTGTGTGTGAAAGCCGTCCTTCACCTAGCTTGTTGGGAACACAAAGTTTCTTTTCAGTTGCAAACTCCATTCCATGCATATATATGGGGAGGTACAAACTCCAACTCGGTTTTACAGTGAAAACTGCAGGAACTTCAAACCGGCACTAGGAAACAGACTGAGAAAGCAGAGAAAAACTGTCTCCTGCAACCCGTTCCCTTGGTGCTAGATGAACGAACGTCTCTCCACTTGCTCATTTCTGAGAGATTAGTGTGTGTGAAAGCCGTCCTTCAAATAGCTTGTTGGGAACACAAAGTTTCTTTTCAGTTGCAAACTCCATTCCATACATATATATGGGGAGGTACTAGCTCAAACTCGGTTTGACAGAGAAAACTGCAGGAACTTCAAACCGGCACTAGGAAACAGACTGAGAAAGCAGAGAAAAAGTGTCTCCTGCAACCCGTTCCCTTGGTGCTAGATGAAGGAACGTCTCTCCACTTGCTCTGTTCTGAGAGATAAGTGTGTGTGAAAGCCGTCCTTCACTTAGCTTGTTGGGAACACAAAGTTTCTTTTCAGTTGCAAACTCCATTCCATACATATATATGGGGAGGTACTAGCTCCAACTCGGTTTTACACTGAAAACTGCAGGAACTTCATACCGGCACTAGGAAACAGACTGAGAAAGCAGAGAATAAGTGTCTCCTGCAACCCATTCCCTAGGTGCTAGATGAACGAACGTCTCTCCACTTGCTCAGTTCTGAGAGATAAGTGTGTGTGAAAGCCGTCCTTCACCTAGCTTGTTGGGAACACAAAGTTTCTTTTCAGTTGCAAACTCCATTCCATACATATATATGGGGAGGTACAAGCTCCAACCCGGTTTTACAGTGAAAACTGCAGGAACTTCAAACCGGCACTAGGAAACAGACTGAGAAAGCAGAGAAAAAGTGTCTCCTGCAACCCGTTCCCTTGGTGCTAGGTGAACGAACGTCTCTCCACTTGCTCAGTTCTAGAGAGATAATTGTGTGTGAAAGCCGTCCTTCACCTAGCTTGTTGGGAACACAAAGTTTCTTTTCAGTTGCAAACTCCATTCCATACATATATATGGGGAGGTACTAGCTCCAACTCGGTTTTACAGTGAAAACTGCAGGAACTTCAAACCGGCACTAGGAAACAGACTGAGAAAGCAGAGAAAAAGTGTCTCCTGCAACCCGTTCCCTTGGTGCTAGGTGAACGAACGTCTCTCCACTTGCTCAGTTCTGAGAGATAAGTGTGTGTGAAAGCCGTCCTTCACCTAGCTTGTTGGGAACACAAAGTTTCTTTTCAGTTGCAAACTCCATTCCATACATATATATGGGGAGGTACAAGCTCCAACTCTGTTTTACAGTGAAAACTGCAGGAACTTCAAACCGGCACTAGGAAACAGACTGAGAAAGCAGAGAAAAAGTGTCTCCTGCAACCCGTTCCCCCGGTGCTAGATGAACGAACGTCTCTCCACTTGCTCAGTTCTGAGAGATATTTGTGTGTGAAAGCCGTCCTTCACCTAGCTTGTTGGGAACACAAAGTTTCTTTTCAGTTGCAAACTCCATTCCATGCATATATATGGGGAGGTACAAACTCCAACTCGGTTTTACAGTGAAAACTGCAGGAACTTCAAACCGGCACTAGGAAACAGACTGAGAAAGCAGAGAAAAACTGTCTCCTGCAACCCGTTCCCTTGGTGCTAGATGAACGAACGTCTCTCCACTTGCTCATTTCTGAGAGATTAGTGTGTGTGAAAGCCGTCCTTCAAATTGCTTGTTGGGAACACTAAGATTCTTTTCAGTTGCAAACTCCATTCCATACATATATATGGGGAGGTACTAGCTCAAACTCGGTTTGACAGAGAAAACTGCAGGAACTTCAAACCGGCACTAGGAAACAGACTGAGAAAGCCGAGAAAAAGTGTCTCCTGCAACCCGTTCCCTTGGTGCTAGATGAAGGAACGTCTCTCCACTTGCTCTGTTCTGAGAGATAAGTGTGTGTGAAAGCCGTCCTTCACCTAGCTTGTTGGGAACACAAAGTTTCTTTTCAGTTGCAAATTCCATTCCATACATATATATGGGGAGGTACTAGCTCCAACTCGGTTTTACAGTGAAAACTGCAGGAACTTCAAACCGGCACTAGGAAACAGACTGAGAAAGCAGAGAAAAAGTGTCTCCTGCAACCCGTTCCCTTGGTGCTAGATGAACGAACGTCTCTCCACTTGCTCAGTTCTAGAGAGATAATTGTGTGTGAAAGCCGTCCTTCAGCTAGCTTGTTGGGAACACAAAGTTTCTATTCAGTTGCAAACTCCATTCCATACATATATATGGGGAGGTACTAGCTCCAACTCGGTTTTACAGTGAAAACTGCAGGAACTTCAAACCGGCACTAGGAAACAGACTGAGAAAGCAGAGAAAAAGTGTCTCCTGCAACCCGTTCCCTTGGTGCTAGATGAACGAACGTCTCTCCACTTGCTCAGTTCTGAGAAATAAGTGTGAGTGAAAGCCGTCCTTCACCTAGCTTGTTGGGAACACAAAGTTTCTTTTCAATTGCAAACTCCATTCCATAAATATATATGGGGAGGTACAAGCTCCAACCCGGTTTTACAGTGAAAACTGCAGGAACTTCAAACCGGCACTAGGAAACAGACTGAGAAAGCAGAGAAAAAGTGTCTCCTGCAACCCGTTCCCTTGGTGCTAGATGAACGAACGTCTCTCCACTTGCTCAGTTCTAGAGAGATAATTGTGTGTGAAAGCCGTCCTTCACCTAGCTTGTTGGGAACACAAAGTTTCTATTCAGTTGCAAACTCCATTCCATACATATATATGTGGAGGTACTAGCTCCAACTCGGTTTTACAGTGAAAACTGCAGGAACTTCAAACCGGCACTAGGAAACAGACTGAGAAAGCAGAGAAAAAGTGTCTCCTGCAACCCGTTCCCTTGGTGCTAGGTGAACGAACGTCTCTCCACTTGCTCAGATCTGAGAGATAAGTGTGTGTGAAAGCCGTCCTTCACCTAGCTTGTTGGGAACACAAAGTTTCTTTTCAGTTGCAAACTCCATTCCATACATATATATGGGGAGGTACAAGCTCCAACTCTGTTTTACAGTGAAAACTGCAGGAACTTCAAACCGGCACTAGGAAACAGACTGAGAAAGCAGAGAAAAATTGTCTCCTGCAACCCGTTCCCCCGGTGCTAGATGAACGAACGTCTCTCCACTTGCTCAGTTCTGAGAGATAATTGTGTGTGAAAGCCGTCCTTCACCTAGCTTGTTGGGAACACAAAGTTTCTTTTCATTTGCAAACTCCATTCCATGCATATATATGGGGAGGTACAAACTCCAACTCGGTTTTACAGTGAAAACTGCAGGAACTTCAAACCGGCACTAGGAAACAGACTGAGAAAGCAGAGAAAAACTGTCTCCTGCAACCCGTTCCCTTGGTGCTAGATGAACGAACGTCTCTCCACTTGCTCATTTCTGAGAGATTAGTGTGTGTGAAAGCCGTCCTTCAAATAGCTTGTTGGGAACACAAAGTTTCTTTTCAGTTGCAAACTCCATTCCATATATATATATGGGGAGGTACTAGCTCCAACTCGGTTTGACAGAGAAAACTGCAGGAACTTCAAACCGGCACTAGGAAACAGACTGAGAAACCAGAGAAAAAGTGTCTCCTGCAACCCGTTCCCTTGGTGCTAGATGAAGGAACGTCTCTCCACTTGCTCTGTTCTGAGAGATAAGTGTGTGTGAAAGCCGTCCTTCACTTAGCTTGTTGGGAACACAAAGTTTCTTTTCAGTTGCAAACTCCATTCCATGCATATATATGGGGAGGTACAAACTCCAACTCGGTTTTACAGTGAAAACTGCAGGAACTTCAAACCGGCACTAGGAAACAGACTGAGAAAGCAGAGAAAAACTGTCTCCTGCAACCCGTTCCCTTGGTGCTAGATGAACGAACGTCTCTCCACTTGCTCATTTCTGAGAGATTAGTGTGTGTGAAAGCCGTCCTTCAAATAGCTTGTTGGGAACACAAAGATTCTTTTCAGTTGCAAACTCCATTCCATACATATATATGGGGAGGTACTAGCTCAAACTCGGTTTGACAGAGAAAACTGCAGGAACTTCAAACCGGCACTAGGAAACAGACTGAGAAAGCCGAGAAAAAGTGTCTCCTGCAACCCGTTCCCTTGGTGCTAGATGAAGGAACGTCTCTCCACTTGCTCTGTTCTGAGAGATAAGTGTGTGTGAAAGCCGTCCTTCACCTAGCTTGTTGGGAACACAAAGTTTCTTTTCAGTTGCAAATTCCATTCCATACATATATATGGGGAGGTACAAGCTCCAACTCGGTTTTACAGTGAAAACTGCAGGAACTTCAAACCGGCACTAGGAAACAGACTGAGAAAGCAGAGAAAAAGTGTCTCCTGCAACCCGTTCCCCCGGTGCTAGATGAACGAACGTCTCTCCACTTGCTCAGTTCTGAGAGATAATTGTGTGTGAAAGCCGTCCTTCACCTAGCTTGTTGGGAACACAAAGTTTCTTTTCAGTTGCAAACTCCATTCCATGCATATATATGGGGAGGTACAAACTCCAACTCGGTTTTACAGTGAAAACTGCAGGAACTTCAAACCGGCACTAGGAAACAGACTGAGAAAGCAGAGAAAAACTGTCTCCTGCAACCCGTTCCCTTGGTGCTAGATGAACGAACGTCTCTCCACTTGCTCATTTCTGAGAGATTAGTGTGTGTGAAAGCCGTCCTTCAAATAGCTTGTTGGGAACACAAAGATTCTTTTCAGTTGCAAACTCCATTCCATACATATATATGGGGAGGTACTAGCTCAAACTCGGTTTGACAGAGAAAACTGCAGGAACTTCAAACCGGCACTAGGAAACAGACTGAGAAAGCCGAGAAAAAGTGTCTCCTGCAACCCGTTCCCTTGGTGCTAGATGAAGGAACGTCTCTCCACTTGCTCTGTTCTGAGAGATAAGTGTGTGTGAAAGCCGTCCTTCACCTAGCTTGTTGGGAACACAAAGTTTCTTTTCAGTTGCAAATTCCATTCCATACATATATATGGGGAGGTACAAGCTCCAACTCGGTTTTACAGTGAAAACTGCAGGAACTTCAAACCGGCACTAGGAAACAGACTGAGAAAGCAGAGAAAAAGTGTCTCCTGCAACCCGTTCCCCCGGTGCTAGATGAACGAACGTCTCTCCACTTGCTCAGTTCTGAGAGATAATTGTGTGTGAAAGCCGTCCTTCACCTAGCTTGTTGGGAACACAAAGTTTCTTTTCAGTTGCAAACTCCATTCCATGCATATATATGGGGAGGTACAAACTCCAACTCGGTTTTACAGTGAAAACTGCAGGAACTTCAAACCGGCACTAGGAAACAGACTGAGAAAGCAGAGAAAAACTGTCTCCTGCAACCCGTTCCCTTGGTGCTAGATGAACGAACGTCTCTCCACTTGCTCATTTCTGAGAGATTAGTGTGTGTGAAAGCCGTCCTTCAAATAGCTTGTTGGGAACACAAAGTTTCTTTTCAGTTGCAAACTCCATTCCATACATATATATGGGGAGGTACTAGCTCAAACTCGGTTTGACAGAGAAAACTGCAGGAACTTCAAACCGGCACTAGGAAACAGACTGAGAAAGCAGAGAAAAAGTGTCTCCTGCAACCCGTTCCCTTGGTGCTAGATGAAGGAACGTCTCTCCACTTGCTCTGTTCTGAGAGATAAGTGTGTGTGAAAGCCGTCCTTCACTTAGCTTGTTGGGAACACAAAGTTTCTTTTCAGTTGCAAACTCCATTCCATACATATATATGGGGAGGTACTAGCTCCAACTCGGTTTTACACTGAAAACTGCAGGAACTTCATACCGGCACTAGGAAACAGACTGAGAAAGCAGAGAATAAGTGTCTCCTGCAACCCATTCCCTAGGTGCTAGATGAACGAACGTCTCTCCACTTGCTCAGTTCTGAGA
The DNA here is from genome assembly GCF_048773025.1 of Camelus bactrianus. Classification (NCBI taxonomy): domain Eukaryota; kingdom Metazoa; phylum Chordata; class Mammalia; order Artiodactyla; family Camelidae; genus Camelus; species Camelus bactrianus. The sequence continues at coordinate 89,499,771 of NC_133545.1, read as the reverse complement.
GATAAGTGTGTGTGAAAGCCGTCCTTCACCTAGCTTGTTGGGAACACAAAGTTTCTTTTCAGTTGCAAACTCCATTCCATACATATATATGGGGAGGTACAAGCTCCAACCCGGTTTTACAGTGAAAACTGCAGGAACTTCAAACCGGCACTAGGAAACAGACTGAGAAAGCAGAGAAAAAGTGTCTCCTGCAACCCGTTCCCTTGGTGCTAGGTGAACGAACGTCTCTCCACTTGCTCAGTTCTAGAGAGATAATTGTGTGTGAAAGCCGTCCTTCACCTAGCTTGTTGGGAACACAAAGTTTCTATTCAGTTGCAAACTCCATTCCATACATATATATGGGGAGGTACTAGCTCCAACTCGGTTTTACAGTGAAAACTGCAGGAACTTCAAACCGGCACTAGGAAACAGACTGAGAAAGCAGAGAAAAAGTGTCTCCTGCAACCCGTTCCCTTGGTGCTAGGTGAACGAACGTCTCTCCACTTGCTCAGTTCTGAGAGATAAGTGTGTGTGAAAGCCGTCCTTCACCTAGCTTGTTGGGAACACAAAGTTTCTTTTCAGTTGCAAACTCCATTCCATACATATATATGGGGAGGTACAAGCTCCAACTCTGTTTTACAGTGAAAACTGCAGGAACTTCAAACCGGCACTAGGAAACAGACTGAGAAAGCAGAGAAAAAGTGTCTCCTGCAACCCGTTCCCCCGGTGCTAGATGAACGAACGTCTCTCCACTTGCTCAGTTCTGAGAGATATTTGTGTGTGAAAGCCGTCCTTCACCTAGCTTGTTGGGAACACAAAGTTTCTTTTCAGTTGCAAACTCCATTCCATGCATATATATGGGGAGGTACAAACTCCAACTCGGTTTTACAGTGAAAACTGCAGGAACTTCAAACCGGCACTAGGAAACAGACTGAGAAAGCAGAGAAAAACTGTCTCCTGCAACCCGTTCCCTTGGTGCTAGATGAACGAACGTCTCTCCACTTGCTCATTTCTGAGAGATTAGTGTGTGTGAAAGCCGTCCTTCAAATAGCTTGTTGGGAACACAAAGATTCTTTTCAGTTGCAAACTCCATTCCATACATATATATGGGGAGGTACTAGCTCAAACTCGGTTTGACAGAGAAAACTGCAGGAACTTCAAACCGGCACTAGGAAACAGACTGAGAAAGCCGAGAAAAAGTGTCTCCTGCAACCCGTTCCCTTGGTGCTAGATGAAGGAACGTCTCTCCACTTGCTCTGTTCTGAGAGATAAGTGTGTGTGAAAGCCGTCCTTCACCTAGCTTGTTGGGAACACAAAGTTTCTTTTCAGTTGCAAATTCCATTCCATAAATATATATGGGGAGGTACTAGCTCCAACTCGGTTTTACAGTGAAAACTGCAGGAACTTCAAACCGGCACTAGGAAACAGACTGAGAAAGCAGAGAAAAAGTGTCTCCTGCAACCCGTTCCCTTGGTGCTAGATGAACGAACGTCTCTCCACTTGCTCAGTTCTAGAGAGATAATTGTGTGTGAAAGCCGTCCTTCAGCTAGCTTGTTGGGAACACAAAGTTTCTATTCAGTTGCAAACTCCATTCCATACATATATATGGGGAGGTACTAGCTCCAACTCGGTTTTACAGTGAAAACTGCAGGAACTTCAAACCGGCACTAGGAAACAGACTGAGAAAGCAGAGAAAAAGTGTCTCCTGCAACCCGTTCCCTTGGTGCTAGATGAACGAACGTCTCTCCACTTGCTCAGTTCTGAGAAATAAGTGTGAGTGAAAGCCGTCCTTCACCTAGCTTGTTGGGAACACAAAGTTTCTTTTCAATTGCAAACTCCATTCCATAAATATATATGGGGAGGTACAAGCTCCAACCCGGTTTTACAGTGAAAACTGCAGGAACTTCAAACCGGCACTAGGAAACAGACTGAGAAAGCAGAGAAAAAGTGTCTCCTGCAACCCGTTCCCTTGGTGCTAGATGAACGAACGTCTCTCCACTTGCTCAGTTCTAGAGAGATAATTGTGTGTGAAAGCCGTCCTTCACCTAGCTTGTTGGGAACACAAAGTTTCTATTCAGTTGCAAACTCCATTCCATACATATATATGTGGAGGTACTAGCTCCAACTCGGTTTTACAGTGAAAACTGCAGGAACTTCAAACCGGCACTAGGAAACAGACTGAGAAAGCAGAGAAAAAGTGTCTCCTGCAACCCGTTCCCTTGGTGCTAGGTGAACGAACGTCTCTCCACTTGCTCAGATCTGAGAGATAAGTGTGTGTGAAAGCCGTCCTTCACCTAGCTTGTTGGGAACACAAAGTTTCTTTTCAGTTGCAAACTCCATTCCATACATATATATGGGGAGGTACAAGCTCCAACTCTGTTTTACAGTGAAAACTGCAGGAACTTCAAACCGGCACTAGGAAACAGACTGAGAAAGCAGAGAAAAATTGTCTCCTGCAACCCGTTCCCCCGGTGCTAGATGAACGAACGTCTCTCCACTTGCTCAGTTCTGAGAGATAATTGTGTGTGAAAGCCGTCCTTCACCTAGCTTGTTGGGAACACAAAGTTTCTTTTCATTTGCAAACTCCATTGCATGCATATATATGGGGAGGTACAAACTCCAACTCGGTTTTACAGTGAAAACTGCAGGAACTTCAAACCGGCACTAGGAAACAGACTGAGAAAGCAGAGAAAAACTGTCTCCTGCAACCCGTTCCCTTGGTGCTAGATGAACGAACGTCTCTCCACTTGCTCATTTCTGAGAGATTAGTGTGTGTGAAAGCCGTCCTTCAAATAGCTTGTTGGGAACACAAAGTTTCTTTTCAGTTGCAAACTCCATTCCATACATATATATGGGGAGGTACTAGCTCCAACTCGGTTTGACAGAGAAAACTGCAGGAACTTCAAACCGGCACTAGGAAACAGACTGAGAAACCAGAGAAAAAGTGTCTCCTGCAACCCGTTCCCTTGGTGCTAGATGAAGGAACGTCTCTCCACTTGCTCTGTTCTGAGAGATAAGTGTGTGTGAAAGCCGTCCTTCACTTAGCTTGTTGGGAACACAAAGTTTCTTTTCAGTTGCAAACTCCATTCCATACATATATATGGGGAGGTACTAGCTCCAACTCGGTTTTACACTGAAAACTGCAGGAACTTCATACCGGCACTAGGAAACAGACTGAGAAAGCAGAGAATAAGTGTCTCCTGCAACCCATTCCCTAGGTGCTAGATGAACGAACGTCTCTCCACTTGCTCAGTTCTGAGAGATAAGTGTGTGTGAAAGCCGTCCTTCACCTAGCTTGTTGGGAACACAAAGTTTCTTTTCAGTTGCAAACTCCATTCCATACATATATATGGGGAGGTACTAGCTCCAACTCGGTTTTACAGTGAAAACTGCAGGAACTTCAAACCGGCACTAGGAAACAGACTGAGAAAGCAGAGAAAAAGTGTCTCCTGCAACCCGTTCCCTTGGTGCTAGATGAACGAACGTCTCTCCACTTGCTCAGTTCTAGAGAGATAATTGTGTGTGAAAGCCGTCCTTCAGCTAGCTTGTTGGGAACACAAAGTTTCTATTCAGTTGCAAACTCCATTCCATACATATATATGGGGAGGTACTAGCTCCAACTCGGTTTTACAGTGAAAACTGCAGGAACATCAAACCGGCACTAGGAAACAGACTGAGAAAGCAGAGAAAAAGTGTCTCCTGCAACCCGTTCCCTTGGTGCTAGATGAACGAACGTCTCTCCACTTGCTCAGTTCTGAGAAATAAGTGTGAGTGAAAGCCGTCCTTCACCTAGCTTGTTGGGAACACAAAGTTTCTTTTCAATTGCAAACTCCATTCCATAAATATATATGGGGAGGTACAAGCTCCAACCCGGTTTTACAGTGAAAACTGCAGGAACTTCAAACCGGCACTAGGAAACAGACTGAGAAAGCAGAGAAAAAGTGTCTCCTGCAACCCGTTCCCTTGGTGCTAGATGAACGAACGTCTCTCCACTTGCTCAGTTCTAGAGAGATAATTGTGTGTGAAAGCCGTCCTTCACCTAGCTTGTTGGGAACACAAAGTTTCTTTTCAGTTGCAAACTCCATTCCATACATATATATGGGGAGGTACAAGCTCCAACTCTGTTTTACAGTGAAAACTGCAGGAACTTCAAACCGGCACTAGGAAACAGACTGAGAAAGCAGAGAAAAAGTGTCTCCTGCAACCCGTTCCCCCGGTGCTAGATGAACGAACGTCTCTCCACTTGCTCAGTTCTGAGAGATAATTGTGTGTGAAAGCCGTCCTTCACCTAGCTTGTTGGGAACACAAAGTTTCTTTTCAGTTGCAAACTCCATTCCATGCATATATATGGGGAGGTACAAACTCCAACTCGGTTTTACAGTGAAAACTGCAGGAACTTCAAACCGGCACTAGGAAACAGACTGAGAAAGCAGAGAAAAACTGTCTCCTGCAACCCGTTCCCTTGGTGCTAGATGAACGAACGTCTCTCCACTTGCTCATTTCTGAGAGATTAGTGTGTGTGAAAGCCGTCCTTCAAATAGCTTGTTGGGAACACAAAGTTTCTTTTCAGTTGCAAACTCCATTCCATACATATATATGGGGAGGTACTAGCTCCAACTCGGTTTGACAGAGAAAACTGCAGGAACTTCAAACCGGCACTAGGAAATAGACTGAGAAAGCAGAGAAAAAGTGTCTCCTGCAACCCGTTCCCTTGGTGCTAGATGAACGAACGTCTCTCCACTTGCTCAGTTCTGAGAGATAAGTGTGTGTGAAAGCCGTCCTTCACCTAGCTTGTTGGGAACACAAAGTTTCTTTTCAGATGCAAACTCCATTCCATACATATATATGGGGAAGTACAAGCTCCAACCCGGTTTTACAGTGAAAACTGCAGGAACTTCAAACCGGCACTAGGAAACAGACTGAGAAAGCAGAGAAAAAGTGTCTCCTGCAACCCGTTCCCTTGGTGCTAGATGAACGAACGTCTCTCCACTTGCTCAGTTCTAGAGAGATAATTGTGTGTGAAAGCCGTCCTTCACCTAGCTTGTTGGGAACACAAAGTTTCTATTCAGTTGCAAACTCCATTCCATACATATATATGGGGAGGTACTAGCTCCAACTCGGTTTTACAGTGAAAACTGCAGGAACTTCAAACCGGCACTAGGAAACAGACTGAGAAAGCAGAGAAAAAGTGTCTCCTGCAACCCGTTCCCTTGGTGCTAGGTGAACGAACGTCTCTCCACTTGCTCAGTTCTGAGAGATAAGTGTGTGTGAAAGCCGTCCTTCACCTAGCTTGTTGGGAACACAAAGTTTCTTTTCAGTTGCAAACTCCATTCCATACATATATATGGGGAGGTACAAGCTCCAACTCTGTTTTACAGTGAAAACTGCAGGAACTTCAAACCGGCACTAGGAAACAGACTGAGAAAGCAGAGAAAAAGTGTCTCCTGCAACCCGTTCCCCCGGTGCTAGATGAACGAACGTCTCTCCACTTGCTCATTTCTGAGAGATTAGTGTGTGTGAAAGCCGTCCTTCAAATAGCTTGTTGGGAACACAAAGATTCTTTTCAGTTGCAAACTCCATTCCATACATATATATGGGGAGGTACTAGCTCCAACTCGGTTTGACAGAGAAAACTGCAGGAACTTCAAACCGGCACTAGGAAACAGACTGAGAAAGCCGAGAAAAAGTGTCTCCTGCAACCCGTTCCCTTGGTGCTAGATGAACGAACGTCTCTCCACTTGCTCAGTTCAAGAGAGATAATTGTGTGTGAAAGCCGTCCTTCACCTAGCTTGTTGGGAACACAAAGTTTCTATTCAGTTGCAAACTCCATTCCATACATATATATGGGGAGGTACTAGCTCCAACTCGGTTTTACAGTGAAAACTGCAGGAACTTCAAACCGGCACTAGGAAACAGACTGAGAAAGCAGAGAAAAAGTGTCTCCTGCAACCCGTTCCCCCGGTGCTAGATGAACGAACGTCTCTCCACTTGCTCATTTCAAGAGAGATAATTGTGTGTGAAAGCCGTCCTTCACCTAGCTTGTTGGGAACACAAAGTTTCTATTCAGTTGCAAACTCCATTCCATACATATATATGGGGAGGTACTAGCTCCAACTCGGTTTTACAGTGAAAACTGCAGGAACTTCAAACCGGCACTAGGAAACAGACTGAGAAAGCAGAGAAAAAGTGTCTCCTGCAACCCGTTCCCTTGGTGCTAGGTGAACGAACGTCTCTCCACTTGCTCAGTTCTGAGAGATAAGTGTGTGTGAAAGCCGTCCTTCACCTAGCTTGTTGGGAACACAAAGTTTCTTTTCAGTTGCAAACTCCATTCCATACATATATATGGGGAGGTACAAGCTTCAACTCTGTTTTACAGTGAAAACTGCAGGAACTTCAAACCGGCACTAGGAAACAGACTGAGAAAGCAGAGAAAAACTGTCTCCTGCAACCCGTTCCCTTGGTGCTAGATGAACGAACGTCTCTCCACTTGCTCAGTTCTGAGAGATAATTGTGTGTGAAAGCCGTCCTTCACCTAGCTTGTTGGGAACACAAAGTTTCTTTTCAATTGCAAACTCCATTCCATAAATATATATGGGGAGGTACAAGCTCCAACCCGGTTTTACAGTGAAAACTGCAGGAACTTCAAACCGGCACTAGGAAACAGACTGAGAAAGCAGAGAAAAACTGTCTCCTGCAACCCGTTCCCTTGGTGCTAGATGAACGAACGTCTCTCCACTTGCTCAGTTCTGAGAGATAAGTGTGTGTGAAAGCCGTCCTTCACCTAGCGTGTTGGGAACACAAAGTTTCTTTTCAGTTGCAAACACCATTCCATACATATATATGGGAGGTACAAGCTCCAACTCGGTTTTACAGTGAAAACTGCAGGAACTTCAAACCGGCACTAGGAAACAGACTGAGAAAGCAGAGAAAAGTGTCTCCTCCAATCCGTTCCCTTGGTGCTAGATGAACGAACGTCTCTCCACTTCCTCAGTTCTGAGAGATAAGTGTGTGTGAAAGCCGTCCTTCACCTAGCTTGTTGGGAACACAAAGTTTCTTTTCAGTTGCAAACTCCATTCCATACATATATATGGGGAGGTACTAGCTCCAACTCGGTTTTACAGTGAAAACTGCAGGAACTTCAAACCGGCAGTAGGAAACACACAGAGAAAGCAGAGAAAAAGTGTCTCCTGCAACCCGTTCCCTTGGTGCTAGATGAACGAACGTCTCTCCACTTGCTCAGTTCTGAGAGATAAGTGTGTGTGAAAGCCGTCCTTCACCTAGCTTGTTGGGAACACAAAGTTTCTTTTCAGTAGCAAACTCCATTCCATACATATATATGGGGAGGTACAAACTCCAACTCGGTTTCACAGTGAAAACTGCAGGAACTTCAAACCGGCACTAGGAAACAGACTGAGAAAGCAGAGAAAAAGTGTCTACTGCAACCCGTTCCCTTGGTGCTAGATGAACGAACGTCTCTCCACTTGCTCAGTTCTGAGAGATAAGTGTGTGTGAAAGCCGTCCTTCACCTAGCTTGTTGGGAACACAAAGTTTCTTTTCAGTAGCAAACTCCATTCCATACATATATATGGGGAGGTACAAACTCCAACTCGGTTTCACAGTGAAAACTGCAGGAACTTCAAACCAGCACTAGGAAACAGACTGAGAAAGCAGAGAAATAGTGTCTCCTGCAACCCGTTCCCTTGGTGCTAGATGAACGAACGTCTCTCCACTTGCTCAGTTCTGAGAGATAAGTGTGTGTGAAAGCCGTCCTTCACCTAGCTTGTTGGGAACACAAAGTTTCTTTTCAGTTGCAAACTCCATTCCATACATATATATGGGGAGGTACTAGCTCCAACTCGGTTTTACAGTGAAAACTGCAGGAACTTCAAACCGGCAGTAGGAAACACACAGAGAAAGCAGAGAAAAAGTGTCTCCTGCAACCCGTTCCCTTGGTGCTAGATGAACGAACGTCTCTCCACTTGCTCAGTTCTGAGAGATAAGTGTGTGTGAAAGCCGTCCTTCACCTAGCTTGTTGGGAACACAAAGTTTCTTTTCAGTAGCAAACTCCATTCCATACATATATATGGGGAGGTACAAACTCCAACACGGTTTCACAGTGAAAACTGCAGGAACTTCAAACCGGCAGTAGGAAACAGACTGAGAAAGCAGAGAAAAAGTGTCTCCTGCAACCCGTTCACTTGGTGCTAGATGAACGAACGTCTCTCCACTTGCTCAGTTCTGAGAGATAAGTGTGTGTGAAAGCCGTCCTTCAGCTAGGTTGTTGGGAACACAAAGTTTCTTTTCAGTTGCAAACTCCATTCCATACATATATATGGGGAGGTACAAGCTCCAACTCGGTTTGACAGGGAAAACTGCAGGAACTTCAAACCGGCACTAGGAAACAGACTGAGAAAGCAGAGAAAAAGTGTCTCCTGCAACCCGTTCCCTTGGTGCTAGATGAACGAACGTCTCTCCACTTGCTCAGTTCTGAGAGATAATTGTGTGTGAAAGCCGTCCTTCAGCTAGCTTGTTGGGAACACAAAGTTTCTTTTCAGTTGCAAACTCCATTCCATACATATATATGGGGAGGTACTAGCTCCAACTCGGTTTTACAGTGAAAACTGCAGGATTTTCAAACCGGCACTAGGAAACAGACTGAGAAAGCAGAGAAAAAGTGTCTCCTGCAACCCGTTCCCTTGGTGCTAGATGAACGAACGTCTCTCCACTTGCTCAGTTCTGAGAGATAAGTGTGTGTGAATGCCGTCCTTCACCTAGCTTGTTGGGAACACAAAGTTTCTTTTCAGTTGCAAACTCCATTCCATACATATATATGGGGAGGTACAAGCTCCAACTCGGTTTGACAGTGAAAACTGCAGGAACTTCAAACCGGCTCTAAGAAACAGACTGAGAAAGCAGAGAAAAAGTGTCTCCTGCAACCCGTTCCCTTGGTGCTAGATGAACGATCGTCTCTCCACTTGCTCAGTTCTGAGAGATATGTGGGTGTGAAAGCCGACCTTCACCTATCTTGTTGGGAACACAAAGTTTCTTTTCAGTTGCAAACTCCATTCCATACATATATATGGGGAGGTACAAACTCCAACTCTGTTTTACAGTGAAAACTGCAGGAACTTCAAACCGGCACTAGGAAACAGACTGAGAAAGCAGAGAAATAGTGTCTCCTGCAACCCGTTCCCTTGGTGCTAGATGAACGAACGTCTCTCCACTTGCTCAGTTCTGAGAGATAAGTGTGTGTGAAAGCCGTCCTTCACCTAGCGTGTTGGGAACACAAAGTTTCTTTTCAGTTGCAAACTCCATTCCATACATATATATGGGAGGTACAAGCTCCAACTCGGTTTTACAGTGAAAACTGCAGGAACTTCAAACCGGCACTAGGAAACAGACTGAGAAAGCAGAGAAAAGTGTCTCCTCCAATCCGTTCCCTTGGTGCTAGATGAACGAACGTCTCTCCACTTCCTCAGTTCTGAGAGATAAGTGTGTGTGAAAGCCGTCCTTCACCTAGCTTGTTGGGAACACAAAGTTTCTTTTCAGTTGCAAACTCCATTCCATACATATATATGGGGAGGTACTAGCTCCAACTCGGTTTTACAGTGAAAACTGCAGGAACTTCAAACCGGCAGTAGGAAACACACAGAGAAAGCAGAGAAAAAGTGTCTCCTGCAACCCGTTCCCTTGGTGCTAGATGAACGAACGTCTCTCCACTTGCTCAGTTCTGAGAGATAAGTGTGTGTGAAAGCCGTCCTTCACCTAGCTTGTTGGGAACACAAAGTTTCTTTTCAGTTGCAAACTCCATTCCATACATATATATGGGGAGGTACAAACTCCAACTCGGTTTCACAGTGAAAACTGCAGGAACTTCAAACCGGCACTAGGAAACAGACTGAGAAAGCAGAGAAAAAGTGTCTCCTGCAACCCGTTCCCTTGGTGCTAGATGAACGAACGTCTCTCCACTTGCTCAGTTCTGAGAGATAAGTGGGTGTGAAAGCCGTCCTTCACCTAGCTTGTTGGGAACACAAAGTTTCTTTTCAGTTGCAAACTCCATTCCATACATATATATGGGGAGGTACAAACTCCAACTCGGTTTTACAGTGAAAACTGCAGGAACTTCAAACCGGCACTAGGAAACAGACTGAGAAAGCAGAGAAAAAGTTTCTCCTGCAACCCGTTCCCTTGGTGCTAGATGAACGAACGTCTCACCACTTGCTCAGTTCTGAGAGATAAGTGTGTGTGAATGCCGTCCTTCACCTAGCGTGTTGGGAACACAAACTTTCTTTTCAGTTGCAAACTCCATTCCATACATATATATGGGAGGTACAAGCTCCAACTCGGTTTTACAGTGAAAACTGCAGGAACTTCAAACCGGCACTAGGAAACAGACTGAGAAAGCAGAGAAAAGTGTCTCCTCCATCCCGTTCCCTTGGTGCTAGATGAACGAACGTCTCTCCACTTGCTCAGTTCTGAGAGATAAGTGTGTGTGAAAGCCGTCCTTCAGGTAGCTTGTTGGGAACACAAAGTTTCTTTTCAGTTGCAAACTCCATTCCATACATATATATGGGGAGGTAATAGCTCCAAATCGGTTTTACAGTGAAACTGCAGGAACTTCAAACCGGCACTAGGAAACAGACTGAGAAAGCAGAGAAAAAGTGTCTCCTGCAACCCGTTCCATTGGTGCTAGATGAACGAACGTCTCTCCACTTGCTCAGTTCTGAGAGATAAGTGTGTGTGAATGCCGTCCTTCACCTAGCTTGTTGGGAACACAAAGTTTCTTTTCAGTTGCAAACTCCATTCCATACATATATATGGGGAGGTACAAGCTTCAACTCGGTTTGACAGTGAAAACTGCAGGAACTTCAAACCGGCACTAAGAAAAAGACTGAGAAAGCAGAGAAAAAGTGTCTCCTGCAACCCGTTCCCTTGGTGCTAGATGAACGAACGTCTCTCCACTTGCTCAGTTCTGAGAGATATGTGGGTGTGAAAGCCGTCCTTCACCTAGCTTGTTGGGAACACAAAGTTTCTTTTCAGTTGCAAACTCCATTCCATACATATATATGGGCAGGTACAAACTCCAACTCGATTTTACAGTGAAAACTGCAGGAACTTCAAACCGGCACTAGGAAACAGACTGAGAAAGCAGAGAAATAGTGTCTCCTGCAACCCGTTCCCTTGGTGCTAGATGAACGAACGTCTCTCCACTTGCTCAGTTCTGAGAGATAATTGTGTGTGAAAGCCGTCCTTCACCTAGCGTGTTGGGAACACAAAATTTCTTTTCAGTTGCAAACTCCATTCCATACATATATATGGGAGGTACAAGCTCCAACTCGGTTTTACAGTGAAAACTGCAGGAACTTCAAACCGGCACTAGGAAACAGACTGAGAAAGCAGAGAAAAGTGTCTCCTCCAACCCGTTCCCTTGGTGCTAGATGAACGAACGTCTCTCCACTTGCTCAGTTCTGAGAGATAAGTGTGTGTGAAAGCCGTCCTTCACCTAGCTTGTTGGGAACACAAAGTTTCTTTTCAGTAGCAAACTCCATTCCATACATATATATGGGGAGGTACAAACTCCAACTCGGTTTCACAGTGAAAACTGCAGGAATTTCAAACCGGCACTAGGAAACTAACTGAGAAAGCAGAGAAAAAGTGTCTCCTGCAACCCGTTCCCTTGGTGCTAGATGAACGAACGTCTCTCCACTTGCTCAGTTCTGAGAGATAAGTGTGTGTGAAAGCGGTCCTTCACCTAGCTTGTTGGGAACACAAAGTTTCTTTTCAGTTGCAAACTCCATTCCATACATATATATGGGGAGGTACAAACTCCAACTCGGTTTTACAGTGAAAACTGCAGGAACTTCAAACCGGCACTAGGAAACTGACTGAGAAATCAGAGAAAAAGTGTCTCCTGCAACCCGTTCCCTTGGTGCTAGATGAACGAACGTCTCTCCACTTCCTCAGTTCTGAGAGATAAGTGTGTGTGAAAGCCGTCCTTCACCTAGCGTGTTGGGAACACAAAGTTTCTTTTCAGTTGCAAACTCCATTCCATACATATATATGGGAGGTACAATCTCCAACTCGGTTTTACAGTGAAAACTGCAGGAACTTCAAACCGGCACTAGGAAACAGACTGAGAAAGTAGAGAAAAGTGTCTCCTCCAACCCGTTCCCTTGGTGCTAGATGAACGAACGTCTCTCCACTTCCTCAGTTCTGAGAGATAAGTGTGTGTGAAAGCCGTCCTTCACCTAGCTTGTTGGGAACACAAAGTTTCTTTTCAGTTGCAAACTCCATTCCATACATATATATGGGGAGGTACTAGCTCCAACTCGGTTTTACAGTGAAAACTGCAGGAACTTCAAACCGGCACTAGGAAACAGACAGAGAAAGCAGAGAAAAAGTGTCTCCTGCAACCCGTTCCCTTGGTGCTAGATGAACGAACGTCTCTCCACTTGCTCAGTTCTGAGAGATAAGTGTGAGTGAAAGCCGTCCTTCACCTAGCTTGTTGGGAACACAAAGTTTCTTTTCAGTAGCAAACTCCATTCCATACATATATATGGGGAGGTACAAACTCCAACTCGGTTTCACAGTGAAAACTGCAGGAACTTCATACCGGCACTAGGAAACAGACTGAGAAAGCAGAGAAAAAGTGACTCCTGCAACCCGTTCCCTTGGTGCTAGATGAACGAACGTCTCTCCACTTCCTCAGTTCTGAGAGATAAGTGTGTGTGAAAGCCGTCCTTCACCTAGCTTGTTGGGAACACAAAGTTTCTTTTCAGTTGCAAACTCCATTCCATACATATATATGGGGAGGTACTAGCTCCAACTCGGTTTTACAGTGAAAACTGCAGGAACTTCAAACCGGCACTAGGAAACAGACTGAGAAAGCAGAGAAAAAGTGTCTCCTGCAACCCGTTCCCTTGTTGCTAGATGAACGAACGTCTCTCCACTTGCTCAGTTCTGAGAGATAAGTGTGTGTGAATGCCGTCCTTCACCTTGCTTGTTGGGAACATAAAGTTTCTTTTCAGTTGCAAACTCCATTCCATACATATATATGGGGAGGTACAAGCTCCAACTCGGTTTGACAGTGAAAACTGCAGGAACTTCAAACCGGCACTAGGAAACAGACTGAGAAAGCAGAGAAAAATTGTCTCCTGCAACCCGTTCCCTTGGTGCTAGATGAACGAACGTCTCTCCACTTGCTCAGTTCTGAGAGATAAGTGTGTGTGAAAGCCGTCCTTCACCTAGCGTTTTGGGAACACAAAGTTTCTTTTCAGTTGCAAACTCCATTCCATACATATATATGGGGAGGTACAAACTCCAACTCGGTTTTACAGTGAAAACTGCAGGAACTTCAAACCGGCACTAGGAAACAGACTGAGAAAGCAGAGAAAAAGTGTCTCCTGCAACCCGTTCCCTTGGTGCTAGATGAACGAACGTCTTTCCACTTGCTCAGTTCTCAGAGATAATTGTGTGTGAATGCCGTCCTTCACCTAGCTTGTTGTGAACACAAAGTTTCTTTTCAGTTGCAAACTCCATTCCATACATATATATGGGGAGGTACAAACTCCAACTCGGTTTTACAGTGAAAACTGCAGGAACTTCAAACCGGCACTAGGAAACAGACTGAGAAATCAGAGAAAAATTGTCTGCTGCAACCCGTTCCCTTGGTGCTAGATGAACGAACGTCTCTCCACTTGCTCAGTTCTGAGAGATAAGTGTGTGTGAAAGCCGTCCTTCACCTAGCTTGTTGGGAACACAAAGTTTCTTTTCAGTTGCAAACTTCATTCCATACATATATATGGGGAGGTACAAACTCCAACTCGGTTTTACAGTGAAAACTGCAGGAACTTCAAACCGGCACTAGGAAACAGACTGAGAAAGCAGAGAAAAAGTGTCTCCTGCAACCCGTTCCCTTGGTGCTAGATGAAGGAACGTCTCTCCACTTGCTCAGTTCTGAGAGATAATTGTGTGTGAATGCCGTACTTCACCTAGCTTGTTGTGAACACAAAGTTCCTTTTCAGTTGCAAACTCCATTCCATACATATATATGGGTAGGTACTAGCCCCAACTCGGTTGACAGAGAAAACTGCAGGAACTTCAAACCGATACTAGGAAGCAGACTGAGAAAGCAGAGAAAAAGTGTCTCCTGCAACCCGTTCCCTTGGTGCTAGATGAACGAACGTCTCTCCACTTGCTCAGTTCTGAGAGATAAGTGTGTGTGAAAGCCGTCCTTCACCTAGCTTGTTGGGAACACAAAGTTTCTTTTCACTTGCAAACTCCATTCCATACATATATATGGGGAGGTACAAACTCCAACTCGGTTTTACAGTGAAAACTGCAGGAAATTCAAACCGGCACTAGGAAACAGACTGAGAAAGCAGAGAAAAAGTGTCTCCTGCAACCCGTTCCCTTGGTGTTAGATGAACGAACGTCTCTCCACTTGCTCAGTTCTGAGAGATAAGTGTGTGTGAATGCCGTCCTTCACATAGCTTGTTGGGAACACAAAGTTTCTTTTCAGTTGCAAACTCCATTCCATACATATATATGGGGAGGTACAAGCTCCAACTCGGTTTGACAGTGAAAACTGCAGGAACTTCAAACCGGCACTAAGAAACAGACAGAGAAAGCAGAGAAAAAGTGTCTCCTGCAACCCGTTCCCTTGGTGCTAGATGAACGAACGTCTCTCCACTTCCTCAGTTCTGAGAGATAAGTGTGTGTGAAAGCCGTCCTTCACCTAGCTTGTTGGGAACACAAAGTTTCTTTTCAGTTGCAAACTCCATTCCATACATATATATGGGGAGGTACAACTCCAACTCGGTTTCACAGTGAAAACTGCAGGAACTTCAAACCGGCACTAGGAAACAGACTGAGAAAGCAGAGAAAAAGTGTCTCCTGCAACCCGTTCCCTTGGTGCTAGATGAACGAACGTCTCTCCACTTCCTCAGTTCTGAGAGATAAGTGTGTGTGAAAGCCGTCCTTCACCTAGCTTGTTGGGAACACAAAGTTTCTTTTCAGTTGCAAACTCCATTCCATACATATATATGGGGAGGTACTAGCTCCAACTCGGTTTTACAGTGAAAACTGCAGGAATTTCAAACCGGCACTAGGAAAAAGACTGAGAAAGCAGAGAAAAAGTGTCTCCTGCAACCCGTTCCCTTGGTGCTAGATGAACGAACGTCACTCCACTTGCTCAGTTCTGAGAGATAAGTGTGTGTGAATGCCGTCCTTCACCTAGCTTGTTGGGAACACAAAGTTTCTTTTCAGTTGCAAACTCCATTCCATACATATATATGGGGAGGTACAAGCTCCAACTCGTTTTGAGAGTGAAAACTGCAGGAATATCAAACCGGCACTAAGAAACAGACTGAGAAAGCAGAGAAAAAGTGTCTCCTGCAACCCGTTCCCTTGGTGCTAGATGAACGAACGTCTCTCCACTTGCTCAGTTCTGAGAGATATGTGGATGTGAAAGCCGTCCTTCACCTAGCTTGTTGGGAACACAAAGTTTCTTTTCAGTAGCAAACTCCATTCCATACATATATATGGGGAGGTACAACTCCAACTCGGTTTCACAGTGAAAACTGCAGGAACTTCAAACCGGCACTAGGAAACAGACTGAGAAAGCAGAGAAAAATTGTCTCCTGCAACCCGTTCCCTTGGTGCTAGATGAACGAACATCTCTCCACTTGCTCAGTTCTGAGAGATAAGTGTGTGTGAAAGCCGTCCTTCAGCTAGCTTGTTGGGAACACAAAGTTTCTTTTCAGTTGCAAACTCCATTCCATACATATATATGGGGAGGTACTAGCTCCAACTCGGTTTTACAGTGAAAACTGCAGGAACTTCAAACCGGCACAAGAAACAGACTGAGAAAGCAGAGAAAAAGTGTCTCCTGCAACCCGTTCCCTTGGTGCTAGATGAACGAACGTCTCTCCACTTGCTCAGTTCTGAGAGATAAGTGTGTGTGAAAGCCGTCCTTCACCTAGCTTGTTGGGAACACAAAGTTTCTTTTCAGTTGCAAACTCCATTCCATACATATATATGGGGAGGTACAAGCTCCAAATCGGTTTGACAGTGAAAACTTCAGGAACATCAAACCGGCACTAAGAAACAGACTGAGAAAGCAGAGAAAAAGTGTCTCCTGCAACCCGTTCCCTTGGTGCTAGATGAACGAACGTCTCTCCACTTGCTCAGTTCTGAGAGATAAGTGGGTGTGAAAGCCGTCCTTCACCTAGCTTGTTGGGAACACAAAGTTTCTTTTCAGTTGCAAACTCCATTCCATACATATATATGGGGAGGTACAAACTCCAACTCGGTTTTACAGTGAAAACTGCAGGACTTCAAACCGGCACTAGGAAACAGACTGAGAAAGCAGAGAAAAAGTGTCTCCTGCAACCCGTTCCCTTGGTGCTAGATGAACGAACGTCTCTCCACTTCCTCAGTTCTGAGAGATAAGTGTGTGTGAAAGCCGTCCTTCACCTAGCGTTTTGGGAACACAAAGTTTCTTTTCAGTTGCAAACTCCATTCCATACATATATATGGGAGGTACAAGCTCCAACTCGGTTTTACATTGAAAACTGCAGAAACTTCAAAACGGCACTAGGAAACAGACTGAGAAAGCAGAGAAAAAGTGTCTCCTGCAACCCGTTCCCTTGGTGCTAGATGAACGAACGTCTCTCCACTTGCTCAGTTCTGAGAGATAAGTGGATGTGAAAGCCGTCCTTCACCTAGCTTGTTGGGAACACAAAGTTTCTTTTCAGTAGCAAACTCCATTCCATACATATATATGGGGAGGTACAACTCCAACTCGGTTTCACAGTGAAAACTGCAGGAACTTCAAACCGGCACTAGGAAACAGACTGAGAAAGCAGAGATAAAGTGTCTCCTGCAACCCGTTCCCTTGGTGCTAGATGAACGAACATCTCTCCACTTGCTCAGTTCTGAGAGATAAGTGTGTGTGAAAGCCGTCCTTCAGCTAGCTTGTTGGGAACACAAAGTTTCTTTTCAGTTGCAAACTCCATTCCATACATATATATGGGGAGGTACTAGCTCCAACTCGGTTTTACAGTGAAAACTGCAGGAACTTCAAACCGGCACTAGGAAACAGACTGAGAAAGCAGAGAAAAAGTGTCTCCTGCAACCCGTTCCCTTGGTGCTAGATGAACGAACGTCTCTCCACTTGCTCAGTTCTGAGAGATAAGTGTGTGTGAAAGCCGTCCTTCACCTAGCGTGTTGGGAACACAAAGTTTCTTTTCAGTTGCAAACTCCATTCCATACATATATATGGGAGGTACAAGCTCCAACTCGGTTTTACAGTGAAAACTGCAGGAACTTCAAACCGGCACTAGGAAACAGACTGAGAAAGCAGAGAAAAGTGTCTCCTCCAACCCGTTCCCTTGGTGCTAGATGAACGAATGTCTCTCCACTTCCTCAGTTCTGAGAGATAAGTGTGTGTGAAAGCCGTCCTTCACCTAGCTTGTTGGGAACACAAAGTTTCTTTTCAGTTGCAAACTCCATTCCATACATATATATGGGGAGGTACAAGCTCCAAATCGGTTTGACAGTGAAAACTTCAGGAACATCAAACCGGCACTAAGAAACAGACTGAGAAAGCAGAGAAAAAGTGTCTCCTGCAACCCGTTCCCTTTGTGCTAGATGAACGAACGTCTCTCCACTTGCTCAGTTCTGAGAGATAAGTGGGTGTGAAAGCCGTCCTTCACCTAGCTTGTTGGGAACACAAAGTTTCTTTTCAGTTGCAAACTCCATTCCATACATATATATGGGGAGGTACAAACTCCAACTCGGTTTTACAGTGAAAACTGCAGGACTTCAAACCGGCACTAGGAAACAGACTGAGAAAGCAGAGAAAAAGTGTCTCCTGCAACCCGTTCCCTTGGTGCTAGATGAACGAACGTCTCTCCACTTCCTCAGTTCTGAGAGATAAGTGTGTGTGAAAGCCGTCCTTCACCTAGCGTTTTGGGAACACAAAGTTTCTTTTCAGTTGCAAACTCCATTCCATACATATATATGGGAGGTACAAGCTCCAACTCGGTTTTACATTGAAAACTGCAGAAACTTCAAAACGGCACTAGGAAACAGACTGAGAAAGCAGAGAAAAAGTGTCTCCTGCAACCCGTTCCCTTGGTGCTAGATGAACGAACGTCTCTCCACTTGCTCAGTTCTGAGAGATAAGTGGATGTGAAAGCCGTCCTTCACCTAGCTTGTTGGGAACACAAAGTTTCTTTTCAGTAGCAAACTCCATTCCATACATATATATGGGGAGGTACAACTCCAACTCGGTTTCACAGTGAAAACTGCAGGAACTTCAAACCGGCACTAGGAAACAGACTGAGAAAGCAGAGATAAAGTGTCCCCTGCAACCCGTTCCCTTGGTGCTAGATGAACGAACATCTCTCCACTTGCTCAGTTCTGAGAGATAAGTGTGTGTGAAAGCCGTCCTTCAGCTAGCTTGTTGGGAACACAAAGTTTCTTTTCAGTTGCAAACTCCATTCCATACATATATATGGGGAGGTAC
This sequence comes from Camelus bactrianus, assembly GCF_048773025.1. Lineage (NCBI taxonomy): Eukaryota > Metazoa > Chordata > Mammalia > Artiodactyla > Camelidae > Camelus > Camelus bactrianus. The sequence continues at coordinate 89,481,260 of NC_133545.1, read as the reverse complement.
TAGCTCCAACTCGGTTTTACAGTGAAAACTGCAGGAACTTCAAACCGGCACTAGGAAACAGACTGAGAAAGCAGAGAAAAAGTGTCTCCTGCAACCCGTTCCCTTGGTGCTAGATGAACGAACGTCTCTCCACTTGCTCAGTTCTGAGAGATAAGTGTGTGTGAAAGCCGTCCTTCACCTAGCGTGTTGGGAACACAAAGTTTCTTTTCAGTTGCAAACTCCATTCCATACATATATATGGGAGGTACAAGCTCCAACTCGGTTTTACAGTGAAAACTGCAGGAACTTCAAACCGGCACTAGGAAACAGACTGAGAAAGCAGAGAAAAGTGTCTCCTCCAACCCGTTCCCTTGGTGCTAGATGAACGAATGTCTCTCCACTTCCTCAGTTCTGAGAGATAAGTGTGTGTGAAAGCCGTCCTTCACCTAGCTTGTTGGGAACACAAAGTTTCTTTTCAGTTGCAAACTCCATTCCATACATATATATGGGGAGGTACAAGCTCCAAATCGGTTTGACAGTGAAAACTTCAGGAACATCAAACCAGCACTAAGAAACAGACTGAGAAAGCAGAGAAAAAGTGTCTCCTGCAACCCGTTCCCTTTGTGCTAGATGAACGAACGTCTCTCCACTTGCTCAGTTCTGAGAGATAAGTGTGTGTGAAAGCCGTCCTTCACCTAGCTTGTTGGGAACACAAAGTTTCTTTTCAGTTGCAAACTCCATTCCATACATATATATGGGAGGTACAAGCTCCAACTCGGTTTTACAGTGAAAACTGCAGGAACTTCAAACCGGCACTAGGAAACAGACTGAGAAAGCAGAGAAAAGTGTCTCCTGCAACCCGTTCCCTTGGTGCTAGATGAACGAACGTCTCTCCACTTGCTCAGTTCTGAGAGATAAGTGTGTGTGAAAGCCGTCCTTCACCTAGCTTGTTGGGAACACAAAGTTTCTTTTCAGTTGCAAACTCCATTCCATACATATATATGGGGAGGTACAAGCTCCAAATCGGTTTGACAGTGAAAACTTCAGGAACATCAAACCGGCACTAAGAAACAGACTGAGAAAGCAGAGAAAAAGTGTCTCCTGCAACCCGTTCCCTTGGTGCTAGATGAACGAACGTCTCTCCACTTGCTCAGTTCTGAGAGATAAGTGTGTGTGAAAGCCGTCCTTCAGCTAGCTTGTTGGGAACACAAAGTTTCTTTTCAGTTGCAAACTCCATTCCATACATATATATGGGGAGGTACTAGCTCCAACTCGGTTTTACAGTGAAAACTGCAGGAACTTCAAACCGGCACTAGGAAACAGACTGAGAAAGCAGAGAAAAAGTGTCTCCTGCAACCCGTTCCCTTCGTGCTAGATGAAAGAACGTCTCTCCACTTGCTCAGTTCTGAGAGATAAGTGTGTGTGAAAGCCGTCCTTCACCTAGCGTGTTGGGAACACAAAGTTTCTTTTCAGTTGCAAACTCCATTCCATACATATATATGGGAGGTACAAGCTCCAACTCGGTTTTACAGTGAAAACTGCAGGAACTTCAAACCGGCACTAGGAAACAGACTGAGAAAGCAGAGAAAAGTGTCTCCTCCAACCCGTTCCCTTGGTGCTAGATGAACGAATGTCTCTCCACTTCCTCAGTTCTGAGAGATAAGTGTGTGTGAAAGCCGTCCTTCACCTAGCTTGTTGGGAACACAAAGTTTCTTTTCAGTTGCAAACTCCATTCCATACATATATATGGGGAGGTACTAGCTCCAACTCGGTTTTACAGTGAAAACTGCAGGAACTTCAAACCGGCACTAGGAAACAGACAGAGAAAGCAGAGAAAAAGTGTCTCCTGCAACCCGTTCCCTTGGTGCTAGATGAACGAACGTCTCTCCACTTCCTCAGTTCTGAGAGATAAGTGTGTGTGAAAGCCGTCCTTCACCTAGCTTGTTGGGAACACAAAGTTTCTTTTCAGTAGCAAACTCCATTCCATACATATATATGGGGAGGTACAACTCCAACTCGGTTTCACAGTGAAAACTGCAGGAACTTCAAACCGGCACTAGGAAACAGACTGAGAAAGCAGAGAAAAAGTGTCTCCTGCAACCCGTTCCCTTGGTGCTAGATGAACGAACGTCTCTCCACTTGCTCAGTTCTGAGAGATAAGTGTGTGTGAAAGCCGTCCTTCACCTAGCTTGTTGGGAACACAAAGTTTCTTTTCAGTTGCAAACTCCATTCCATACATATATATGGGGAGGTACAAGCTCCAACTCGGTTTGACAGTGAAAACTTCAGGAACATCAAACCGGCACTAAGAAACAGACTGAGAAAGCAGAGAAAAAGTGTCTCCTGCAACCCGTTCCCTTGGTGCTAGATGAACGAACGTCTCTCCACTTGCTCAGTTCTGAGAGATAAGTGGGTGTGAAAGCCGTCCTTCACCTAGCTTGTTGGGAACACAAAGTTTCTTTTCAGTTGCAAACTCCATTCCATACATATATATGGGGAGGTACAAACTCCAAATCGGTTTTACAGTGAAAACTGCAGGAACTTCAAACCGGCACTAGGAAACAGACTGAGAAAGCAGAGAAAAAGTGTCTCCTGCAACCCGTTCCCTTGGTGCTAGATGAACGAACGTCTCTCCACTTCCTCAGTTCTGAGAGATAAGTGTGTGTGAAAGCCGTCCTTCACCTAGCGTTTTGGGAACACAAAGTTTCTTTTCAGTTGCAAACTCCATTCCATACATATATATGGGAGGTACAAGCTCCAACTCGGTTTTACATTGAAAACTGCAGGAACTTCAAAACGGCACTAGGAAACAGACTGAGAAAGCAGAGAAAAAGTGTCTCCTGCAACCCGTTCCCTTGGTGCTAGATGAACGAACGTCTCTCCACTTGCTCAGTTCTGAGAGATAAGTGGATGTGAAAGCCGTCCTTCACCTAGCTTGTTGGGAACACAAAGTTTCTTTTCAGTAGCAAACTCCATTCCATACATATATATGGGGAGGTACAACTCCAACTCGGTTTCACAGTGAAAACTGCAGGAACTTCAAACCGGCACTAGGAAACAGACTGAGAAAGCAGAGATAAAGTGTCTCCTGCAACCCGTTCCCTTGGTGCTAGATGAACGAACATCTCTCCACTTGCTCAGTTCTGAGAGATAAGTGTGTGTGAAAGCCGACCTTCAGCTAGCTTGTTGGGAACACAAAGTTTCTTTTCAGTAGCAAACTCCATTCCATACATATATATGGGGAGGTACAACTCCAACTCGGTTTCACAGTGAAAACTGCAGGAACTTCAAACCGGCACTAGGAAACAGACTGAGAAAGCAGAGATAAAGTGTCTCCTGCAACCCGTTCCCTTGGTGCTAGATGAACGAACATCTCTCCACTTGCTCAGTTCTGAGAGATAAGTGTGTGTGAAAGCCGTCCTTCAGCTAGCTTGTTGGGAACACAAAGTTTCTTTTCAGTTGCAAACTCCATTCCATACATATATATGGGGAGGTACTAGCTCCAACTCGGTTTTACAGTGAAAACTGCAGGAACTTCAAACCGGCACTAGGAAACAGACTGAGAAAGCAGAGAAAAAGTGTCTCCTGCAACCCGTTCCCTTGGTGCTAGATGAACGAACGTCTCTCCACTTGCTCAGTTCTGAGAGATAAGTGTGTGTGAAAGCCGTCCTTCACCTAGCTTGTTGGGAACACAAAGTTTCTTTTCAGTTGCAAACTCCAGTCCATACATATATATGGGGAGGTACAAGCTCCAACTCGGTATGACAGTGAAAACTTCAGGAACATCAAACCGGCACTAAGAAACAGACTGAGAAAGCAGAGAAAAAGTGTCTCCTGCAACCCGTTCCTTGGTGCTAGATGAACGAACGTCTCTCCACTTGCTCAGTTCTGAGAGATAAGTGGGTGTGAAAGCCGTCCTTCACCTAGCTTGTTGGGAACACAAAGTTTCTTTTCAGTTGCAAACTCCATTCCATACATATATATGGGGAGGTACAAACTCCAACTCGGTTTTACAGTGAAAACTGCAGGAACTTCAAACCGGCACTAGGAAACAGACTGAGAAAACAGAGAAAAAGTGTCTCCTGCAACCCGTTCCCTTGGTGCTAGATGAACGAACGTCTCTCCACTTCCTCAGTTCTGAGAGATAAGTGTGTGTGAAAGCCGTCCTTCACCTAGCGTTTTGGGAACACAAAGTTTCTTTTCAGTTGCAAACTCCATTTCATACATATATATGGGAGGTACAAGCTCCAACTCGGTTTTACATTGAAAACTGCAGGAACTTCAAAACGGCACTAGGAAACAGACTGAGAAAGCAGAGAAAAGTGTCTCCTCCAACCCGTTCCCTTCGTGCTAGATGAACGAACGTCTCTCCACTTCCTCAGTTCTGAGAGATAAGTGTGTGTGAAAGCCGTCCTTCACCTATCTTGTTGGGAACACAAAGTTTCTTTTCAGTTGCAAACTCCATTCCATACATATATATGGGGAGGTACTAGCTCCAACTCGGTTTTACAGTGAAAACTGCAGGAACTTCAAACCGGCACTAGGAAACAGACAGAGAAAGCAGAGAAAAAGTGTCTCCTGCAACCCGTTCCCTTGGTGCTAGATGAACGAACGTCTCTCCACTTGCTCAGTTCTGAGAGATAAGTGTGTGTGAAAGCCGTCCTTCACCTAGCTTGTTGGGAACACAAAGTTTCTTTTCAGTAGCAAACTCCATTCCATACATATATATGGGGAGGTACAAACTCCAACTCGGTTTCACAGTGAAAACTGCAGGAACTTCAAACCGGCACTAGGAAACAGACCGAGAAAGCAGAGAAAAAGTGTCTCCTGCAACCCGTTCCCTTGGTGCTAGATGAACGAACGTCTCTCCACTTGCTCAGTTCTGAGAGATAAGTGTGTGTGAATGCCGTCCTTCACCTAGCTTGTTGGGAACACAAAGTTTCTTTTCAGTTGCAAACTCCATTCCATACATATATATGGGGAGGTACAAGCTCCAACACGGTTTGACAGTGAAAACTGCAGGAACATCAAACTGGCACTAAGAAACAGACTGAGAAAGCAGAGAAAAAGTGTCTCCTGCAACCCGTTCCCTTGGTGCTAGATGAACGAACGTCTCTCCACTTGCTCAGTTCTGAGAGATAAGTGGGTGTGAAAGCCGTCCTTCACCTAGCTTGTTGGGAACACAAAGTTTCTTTTCAGTAGCAAACTCCATTCCATACATAAATATGGGGAGGTACAACTCCAACTAGGTTTGACAGTGAAAACTGCAGGAACTTCAAACCGGCACTAGGAAACAGACTGAGAAAGCAGAGAAAAAGTGTCTCCTGCAACCCGTTCCCTTGGTGCTAGATGAACGAACGTCTCTCCACTTCCTCAGTTCTGAGAGATAAGTGTGTGTGAAAGCCGTCCTTCACCTAGCGTTTTGGGAACACAAAGTTTCTTTTCAGTTGCATACTCCATTCCATACATATATATGGGAGGTACAAGCTCCAACTCGGTTTTACAGTGAAAACTGCAGGAACTTCAAAACGGCACTAGGAAACAGACTGAGAAAGCAGAGAAAAGTGTCTCCTCCAACCCGTTCCCTTCGTGGTAGATGAACGAACGTCTCTCCACTTCCTCAGTTCTGAGAGATAAGTGTGTGTGAAAGCCGTCCTTCACCTAGCTTGTTGGGAACACAAAGTTTCTTTTCAGTAGCAAACTCCATTCCATACATATATATGGGGAGGTACAAACTCCAACTCGGTTTCACAGTGAAAACTGCAGGAACTTCATACCGGCACTAGGAAACAGACTGAGAAAGCAGAGAAAATGTGTCTCCTGCAACCCGTTCCCTTGGTGCTAGATGAACGAACGTCTCTCCACTTCCTCAGTTCTGAGAGATAATTGTGTGTGAAAGCCGTCCTTCACCTTGCTTGTTGGGAACACAAAGTTTCTTTTCAGTTGCAAACTCCATTCCATACATATATATGGGGAGGTACAAGCTCCAACTCGGTTTTACAGTGAAAACTGCAGGAACTTCAAACCGGCACTAGGAAACAGACTGAGAAAGCAGAGAAAAAGTGTCTCCTGCAACCCGTTCCCTTGGTGCTAGATGAACGAACGTCTCTCCACTTCCTCAGTTCTGAGAGATAAGTGTGTGTGAAAGCCGTCCTTCACTTAGCGTTTTGGGAACACAAAGTTTCTTTTCAGTTGCAAACTCCATTCCATACATATATATGGGAGGTACAAGCTCCAACTCGGTTTTACAGTGAAAACTGCAGGAACTTCAAAACGGCACTAGGAAACAGACTGAGAAAGCAGAGAAAAGTGTCTCCTCCAACCCGTTCCCTTCGTGGTAGATGAACGAACGTCTCTCCACTTCCTCAGTTCTGAGAGATAAGTGTGTGTGAAAGCCGTCCTTCACCTAGCTTGTTGGGAACACAAAGTTTCTTTTCAGTTGCAAACTCCATTCCATACATATATATGGGTAGGTACTAGCTCCAACTCGGTTTTACAGTGAAAACTGCAGGAACTTCAAACCGGCAGTAGGAAACAGACAGAGAAAGCAGAGAAAAAGTGTCTCCTGCAAACAGTTCCCTTGGTGCTAGATGAACGAACGTCTCTCCACTTGCTCAGTTCTGAGAGATAAGTGTGTGTGAAAGCCGTCCTTCACCTAGCTTGTTGGGAACACAAAGTTTCTTTTCAGTAGCAAACTCCATTCCATACATATATATGGGGAGGTACAAACTCCAACTCGGTTTTACAGTGAAAACTGCAGGAACTTCAAACCGGCACTAGGAAACAGACTGAGAAAGCAGAGAAAAAGTGTCTCCTGCAACCCGTTCCCTTGGTGCTAGATGAACGAACGTCTCTCCACTTGCTCAGTTCTGAGAGATAATTGTGTGTGAAAGCCGTCCTTCACCTAGCTTGTTGGGAACACAAAGATTCTTTTCAGTAGCAAACTCCATTCCATACATATATATGGGGAGGTACAACTCCAACTCGGTTTCACAGTGAAAACTGCAGGAACTTCAAACCGGCACTAGGAAACAGACTGAGAAAGCAGAGAAAAAGTGTCTCCTGCAACCCGTTCCCTTGGTGCTAGATGAACGAACGTCTCTCCACTTCCTCAGTTCTGAGAGATAAGTGTGTGTGAAAGCCGTCCTTCAACTAGCTTGTTGGGAACACAAAGTTTCTTTTCAGTTGCAAACTCCATTCCATACATATATATGGGGAGGTACTAGCCCCAACTCGGTTTGACAGTGAAAACTGCAGGAACTTCAAACCGGCACTAGGAAACAGACTGAGAAAGCAGAGAAAAAGTGTCTCCTGCAACCCGTTCCCTTGGTGCTAGATGAACGAACGTCTCTCCAATTGCTCAGTTCTGAGAGATAAGTGTGTGTGAATGCCGTCCTTCACCTAGCTTGTTGGGAACACAAAGTTTCTTTTCAGTTGCAAACTCCATTCCATACATATATATGGGGAGGTACAAGCTCCAACTCGTTTTGAGAGTGAAAACTGCAGGAACATCAAACCGGCACTAAGAAACAGACTGAGAAAGCAGAGAAAAAGTGTCTCCTGCAACCCGTTCCCTTGGTGCTAGATGAACGAACGTCTCTCCACTTGCTCAGTTCTGAGAGATAAGTGGATGTGAAAGCCGTCCTTCACCTAGCTTGTTGGGAACACAAAGTTTCTTTTCAGTAGCAAACTCCATTCCATACATATATATGGGGAGGTACAACTCCAACTCGGTTTCACAGTGAAAACTGCAGGAACTTCAAACTGGCACTAGGAAACAGACTGAGAAAGCAGAGATAAAGTGTCTCCTGCAACCCGTTCCCTTGGTGCTAGATGAACGAATATCTCTCCACTTGCTCAGTTCTGAGAGATAAGTGTGTGTGAAAGCCGTCCTTCAGCTAGCTTGTTGGGAACACAAAGTTTCTTTTCAGTTGCAAACTCCATTCCATACATATATATGGGGAGGTACTAGCTCCAACTCGGTTTTACAGTGAAAACTGCAGGAACTTCAAACCGGCACTAGGAAACAGACTGAGAAAGCAGAGAAAAAGTGTCTCCTGCAACCCGTTCCCTTGGTGCTAGATGAACGAACGTCTCTCCACTTGCTCAGTTCTGAGAGATAAGTGTGTGTGAAAGCCGTCCTTCACCTAGCTTGTTGGGAACACAAAGTTTCTTTTCAGTTGCAAACTCCATTCCATACATATATATGGGGAGGTACAAGCTCCAACTCGGTTTTACAATGAAAACTGCAGGAACATCAAACCGGCACTAAGAAACAGACTGAGAAAGCAGAGAAAAAGTGTCTCCTGCAACCCGTTCCCTTGGTGCTAGATGAACGAACGTCTCTCCACTTGCTCAGTTCTGAGAGATAAGTGGGTGTGAAAGCCGTCCTTCACCTAGCTTGTTGGGAACACAAAGTTTCTTTTCAGTTGCAAACTCCATTCCATACATATATATGGGGAGGTACAAACTCCAACTCGGTTTTACAGTGAAAACTGCAGGAACTTCAAACCGGCACTAGGAAACAGACTGAGAAAGCAGAGAAAAAGTGTCTCCTGCAACCCGTTCCCTTGGTGCTAGATGAACGAACGTCTCTCCACTTCCTCAGTTCTGAGAGATAAGTGTGTGTGAAAGCCGTCCTTCACCTAGCGTTTTGGGAACACAAAGTTTCTTTTCAGTTGCAAACACCATTCCATACATATATATGGGAGGTACAAGCTCCAACTCGGTTTTACATTGAAAACTGCAGGAACTTCAAAACGGCACTAGGAAACAGACAGAGAAAGCAGAGAAAAAGTGTCTCCTGCAACCCGTTCCCTTGGTGCTAGATGAACGAACGTCTCTCCACTTGCTCAGTTCTGAGAGATAATTGTGTGTGAAAGCCGTCCTTCACCTAGCTTGTTGGGAACACAAAGTTTCTTTTCAGTTGCAAACTCCATTCCATACATATATATGGGGAGGTACTAGCTCCAACTCGGTTTTACAGTGAAAACTGCAGGAACTTCAAACCGGCACTAGGAAACAGACTGAGAAACAGAGAAAAAGTGTCTCCTGCAACCCGTTCCCTTGGTGCTAGATGAACGAACGTCTCTCCACTTGCTCAGTTCTGAGAGATAAGTGTGTGTGAAAGCCGTCCTTCACCTAGCTTGTTGGGAAAACAAAGTTTCTTTTCAGTAGCAAACTCCATTCCATACATATATATGGGGAGGTACAAACTCCAACTCGGTTTCACAGTGAAAACTGCAGGAACTTCAAACCGGCACTAGGAAACAGACTGAGAAAGCAGAGAAAAAGTGTCTCCTGCAACCCGTTCCCTTGGTGCTAGATGAACGAACATCTCTCCACTTCCTCAGTTCTGAGAGATAAGTGTGTGTGAAAGCCGTCCTTCAACTAGCTTGTTGGGAACACAAAGTTTCTTTTCAGTTGCAAACTCCATTCCATACATATATATGGGGAGGTACTAGCTCCAACTCGGTTTTACAGTGAAAACTGCAGGAACTTCAAACCGGCACTAGGAAACAGACTGAGAAAGCAGAGAAAAAGTGTCTCCTGCAACCCGTTCCCTTGGTGCTAGATGAACGAACGTCTCTCCACTTGCTCAGTTCTGAGAGATAAGTGGGTGTGAAAGCCGTCCTTCACCTAGCTTGTTGGGAACACAAAGTTTCTTTTCAGTAGCAAACTCCATTCCATACATAAATATGGGGAGGTACAACTCCAACTAGGTTTGACAGTGAAAACTGCAGGAACTTCAAACCGGCACTAGGAAACAGACTGAGAAAGCAGAGAAAAAGTGTCTCCTGCAACCCGTTCCCTTGGTGCTAGATGAACGAACGTCTCTCCACTTCCTCAGTTCTGAGAGATAAGTGTGTGTGAAAGCCGTCCTTCACCTAGCGTTTTGGGAACACAAAGTTTCTTTTCAGTTGCATACTCCATTCCATACATATATATGGGAGGTACAAGCTCCAACTCGGTTTTACAGTGAAAACTGCAGGAACTTCAAAACGGCACTAGGAAACAGACTGAGAAAGCAGAGAAAAGTGTCTCCTCCAACCCGTTCCCTTCGTGGTAGATGAACGAACGTCTCTCCACTTCCTCAGTTCTGAGAGATAAGTGTGTGTGAAAGCCGTCCTTCACCTAGCTTGTTGGGAACACAAAGTTTCTTTTCAGTAGCAAACTCCATTCCATACATATATATGGGGAGGTACAAACTCCAACTCGGTTTCACAGTGAAAACTGCAGGAACTTCATACCGGCACTAGGAAACAGACTGAGAAAGCAGAGAAAATGTGTCTCCTGCAACCCGTTCCCTTGGTGCTAGATGAACGAACGTCTCTCCACTTCCTCAGTTCTGAGAGATAATTGTGTGTGAAAGCCGTCCTTCACCTTGCTTGTTGGGAACACAAAGTTTCTTTTCAGTTGCAAACTCCATTCCATACATATATATGGGGAGGTACAAGCTCCAACTCGGTTTTACAGTGAAAACTGCAGGAACTTCAAACCGGCACTAGGAAACAGACTGAGAAAGCAGAGAAAAAGTGTCTCCTGCAACCCGTTCCCTTGGTGCTAGATGAACGAACGTCTCTCCACTTCCTCAGTTCTGAGAGATAAGTGTGTGTGAAAGCCGTCCTTCACTTAGCGTTTTGGGAACACAAAGTTTCTTTTCAGTTGCAAACTCCATTCCATACATATATATGGGAGGTACAAGCTCCAACTCGGTTTTACAGTGAAAACTGCAGGAACTTCAAAACGGCACTAGGAAACAGACTGAGAAAGCAGAGAAAAGTGTCTCCTCCAACCCGTTCCCTTCGTGGTAGATGAACGAACGTCTCTCCACTTCCTCAGTTCTGAGAGATAAGTGTGTGTGAAAGCCGTCCTTCACCTAGCTTGTTGGGAACACAAAGTTTCTTTTCAGTTGCAAACTCCATTCCATACATATATATGGGTAGGTACTAGCTCCAACTCGGTTTTACAGTGAAAACTGCAGGAACTTCAAACCGGCAGTAGGAAACAGACAGAGAAAGCAGAGAAAAAGTGTCTCCTGCAACCCGTTCCCTTGGTGCTAGATGAACGAACGTCTCTCCACTTGCTCAGTTCTGAGAGATAAGTGTGTGTGAAAGCCGTCCTTCACCTAGCTTGTTGGGAACACAAAGTTTCTTTTCAGTAGCAAACTCCATTCCATACATATATATGGGGAGGTACAAACTCCAACTCGGTTTTACAGTGAAAACTGCAGGAACTTCAAACCGGCACTAGGAAACAGACTGAGAAAGCAGAGAAAAAGTGTCTCCTGCAACCCGTTCCCTTGGTGCTAGATGAACGAACGTCTCTCCACTTGCTCAGTTCTGAGAGATAATTGTGTGTGAAAGCCGTCCTTCACCTAGCTTGTTGGGAACACAAAGATTCTTTTCAGTAGCAAACTCCATTCCATACATATATATGGGGAGGTACAACTCCAACTCGGTTTCACAGTGAAAACTGCAGGAACTTCAAACCGGCACTAGGAAACAGACTGAGAAAGCAGAGAAAAAGTGTCTCCTGCAACCCGTTCCCTTGGTGCTAGATGAACGAACGTCTCTCCACTTCCTCAGTTCTGAGAGATAAGTGTGTGTGAAAGCCGTCCTTCAACTAGCTTGTTGGGAACACAAAGTTTCTTTTCAGTTGCAAACTCCATTCCATACATATATATGGGGAGGTACTAGCCCCAACTCGGTTTGACAGTGAAAACTGCAGGAACTTCAAACCGGCACTAGGAAACAGACTGAGAAAGCAGAGAAAAAGTGTCTCCTGCAACCCGTTCCCTTGGTGCTAGATGAACGAACGTCTCTCCACTTGCTCAGTTCTGAGAGATAAGTGTGTGTGAATGCCGTCCTTCACCTAGCTTGTTGGGAACACAAAGTTTCTTTTCAGTTGCAAACTCCATTCCATACATATATATGGGGAGGTACAAGCTCCAACTCGTTTTGAGAGTGAAAACTGCAGGAACATCAAACCGGCACTAAGAAACAGACTGAGAAAGCAGAGAAAAAGTGTCTCCTGCAACCCGTTCCCTTGGTGCTAGATGAACGAACGTCTCTCCACTTGCTCAGTTCTGAGAGATAAGTGGATGTGAAAGCCGTCCTTCACCTAGCTTGTTGGGAACACAAAGTTTCTTTTCAGTAGCAAACTCCATTCCATACATATATATGGGGAGGTACAACTCCAACTCGGTTTCACAGTGAAAACTGCAGGAACTTCAAACTGGCACTAGGAAACAGACTGAGAAAGCAGAGATAAAGTGTCTCCTGCAACCCGTTCCCTTGGTGCTAGATGAACGAATATCTCTCCACTTGCTCAGTTCTGAGAGATAAGTGTGTGTGAAAGCCGTCCTTCAGCTAGCTTGTTGGGAACACAAAGTTTCTTTTCAGTTGCAAACTCCATTCCATACATATATATGGGGAGGTACTAGCTCCAACTCGGTTTTACAGTGAAAACTGCAGGAACTTCAAACCGGCACTAGGAAACAGACTGAGAAAGCAGAGAAAAAGTGTCTCCTGCAACCCGTTCCCATGGTGCTAGACGAACGAACGTCTCTCCACTTGCTCAGTTCTGAGAGATAAGTGTGTGTGAAAGCCGTCCTTCACCTAGCTTGTTGGGAACACAAAGTTTCTTTTCAGTTGCAAACTCCATTCCATACATATATATGGGGAGGTACAAGCTCCAACTCGGTTTTACAATGAAAACTGCAGGAACATCAAACCGGCACTAAGAAACAGACTGAGAAAGCAGAGAAAAAGTGTCTCCTGCAACCCGTTCCCTTGGTGCTAGATGAACGAACGTCTCTCCACTTGCTCAGTTCTGAGAGATAAGTGGGTGTGAAAGCCGTCCTTCACCTAGCTTGTTGGGAACACAAAGTTTCTTTTCAGTTGCAAACTCCATTCCATACATATATATGGGGAGGTACAAACTCCAACTCGGTTTTACAGTGAAAACTGCAGGAACTTCAAACCGGCACTAGGAAACAGACTGAGAAAGCAGAGAAAAAGTGTCTCCTGCAACCCGTTCCCTTGGTGCTAGATGAACGAACGTCTCTCCACTTCCTCAGTTCTGAGAGATAAGTGTGTGTGAAAGCCGTCCTTCACCTAGCGTTTTGGGAACACAAAGTTTCTTTTCAGTTGCAAACTCCATTCCATACATATATATGGGAGGTACAAGCTCCAACTCGGTTTTACATTGAAAACTGCAGGAACTTCAAAACGGCACTAGGAAACAGACAGAGAAAGCAGAGAAAAAGTGTCTCCTGCAACCCGTTCCCTTGGTGCTAGATGAACGAACGTCTCTCCACTTCCTCAGTTCTGAGAGATAAGTGTGTGTGAAAGCCGTCCTTCACCTAGCTTGTTGGGAACACAAAGTTTCTTTTCAGTTGCAAACTCCATTCCATACATATATATGGGGAGGTACTAGCTCCAACTCGGTTTTACAGTGAAAACTGCAGGAACTTCAAACCGGCACTAGGAAACAGACTGAGAAACAGAGAAAAAGTGTCTCCTGCAACCCGTTCCCTTGGTGCTAGATGAACGAACGTCTCTCCACTTGCTCAGTTCTGAGAGATAAGTGTGTGTGAAAGCCGTCCTTCACCTAGCTTGTTGGGAACACAAAGTTTCTTTTCAGTAGCAAACTCCATTCCATACATATATATGGGGAGGTACAAACTCCAACTCGGTTTCACAGTGAAAACTGCAGGAACTTCAAACCGGCACTAGGAAACAGACTGAGAAAGCAGAGAAAAAGTGTCTCCTGCAACCCGTTCCCTTGGTGCTAGATGAACGAACATCTCTCCACTTCCTCAGTTCTGAGAGATAAGTGTGTGTGAAAGCCGTCCTTCACCTAGCTTGTTGGGAACACAAAGTTTCTTTTCAGTTGCAAACTCCATTCCATACATATATATGGGGAGGTACTAGCTCCAACTCGGTTTTACAGTGAAAACTGCAGGAACTTCAAACCGGCACTAGGAAACAGACTGAGAAAGCAGAGAAAAAGTGTCTCCTGCAACCCGTTCCCTTGGTGCTAGATGAACGAACGTCTCTCCACTTGCTCAGTTCTGAGAGATAATTGTGTGTGAAAGCCGTCCTTCAGCTAGCTTGTTGGGAACACAAAGTTTCTTTTCAGTTGCAAACTCCAATCCATACATATATATGGGGAGGTACTATCTCCAACTCGGTTTTACAGTGAAAACTGCAGGAACTTCAAACCGGCACTAGGAAACAGTCTGAGAAAGCAGAGAAAAAGTGTCTCCTGCAACCCGTTCCCTTGGTGCTAGATGAACGAACGTCTCTCCACTTGCTCAGTTCTGAGAGATAAGTGTGTGTGAAAGCCGTCCTTCACCTAGCTTGTTGGGAACACAAAGTTTCTTTTCAGTTGCAAACTCCATTCCATACATATATATGGGGAGGTACAAGCTCCAACTCGGTTTGACAGTGAAAACTGCAGGAACATCAAACCGGCACTAAGAAACAGACTGAGAAAGCAGAGAAAAAGTGTCTCCTGCAACCCGTTCCCTTGGTGCTAGATGAACGAACGTCTCTCCACTTGCTCAGTTCTGAGAGATAAGTGGGTGTGAAAGCCGTCCTTCACCTAGCTTGTTGGGAACACAAAGTTTCTTTTCAGTTGCAAACTCCATTCCATACATATATATGGGGAGGTACAACCTCCAACTCGGTTTTACAGTGAAAACTGCAGGAACTTCAAACCGGCACTAGGAAACAGACTGAGAAAGCAGAGAAAAAGTGTCTCCTGCAACCCGTTCCCTTGGTGCTAGATGAACGAACGTCTCTCCACTTGCTCAGTTCTGAGAGATAAGTGGGTGTGAAAGCCGTCCTTCACCTAGCTTGTTGGGAACACAAAGTTTCTTTTCAGTTGCAAACTCCATTCCATACATATATATGGGGAGGTACAAACTCCAACTCGGTTTTACAGTGAAAACTGCAGGAACTTCAAACCGGCACTAGGAAACAGACTGAGAAAGCAGAGAAAAAGTGTCTCCTGCAACCCGTTCCCTTGGTGCTAGATGAACGAACGTCTCTCCACTTCCTCAGTTCTGAGAGATAAGTGTGTGTGAAAGCCGTCCTTCACCTAGCGTTTTGGGAACACAAAGTTTCTTTTCAGTTGCAAACTCCATTCCATACATATATATGGGAGGTACAAGCTCCAACTCGGTTTTACATTGAAAACTGCAGGAACTTCAAAACGGCACTAGGAAACAGACAGAGAAAGCAGAGAAAAAGTGTCTCCTGCAACCCGTTCCCTTGGTGCTAGATGAACGAACGTCTCTCCACTTCCTCAGTTCTGAGAGATAAGTGTGTGTGAAAGCCGTCCTTCACCTAGCTTGTTGGGAACACAAAGTTTCTTTTCAGTTGCAAACTCCATTCCATACATATATATGGGGAGGTACTAGCTCCAACTCGGTTTTACAGTGAAAACTGCAGGAACTTCAAACCGGCACTAGGAAACAGACTGAGAAACAGAGAAAAAGTGTCTCCTGCAACCCGTTCCCTTGGTGCTAGATGAACGAACGTCTCTCCACTTGCTCAGTTCTGAGAGATAAGTGTGTGTGAAAGCCGTCCTTCACCTAGCTTGTTGGGAACACAAAGTTTCTTTTCAGTAGCAAACTCCATTCCATACATATATATGGGGAGGTACAAACTCCAACTCGGTTTCACAGTGAAAACTGCAGGAACTTCAAACCGGCACTAGGAAACAGACTGAGAAAGCAGAGAAAAAGTGTCTCCTGCAACCCGTTCCCTTGGTGCTAGATGAACGAACATCTCTCCACTTCCTCAGTTCTGAGAGATAAGTGTGTGTGAAAGCCGTCCTTCACCTAGCTTGTTGGGAACACAAAGTTTCTTTTCAGTTGCAAACTCCATTCCATACATATATATGGGGAGGTACTAGCTCCAACTCGGTTTTACAGTGAAAACTGCAGGAACTTCAAACCGGCACTAGGAAACAGACTGAGAAAGCAGAGAAAAAGTGTCTCCTGCAACCCGTTCCCTTGGTGCTAGATGAACGAACGTCTCTCCACTTGCTCAGTTCTGAGAGATAATTGTGTGTGAAAGCCGTCCTTCAGCTAGCTTGTTGGGAACACAAAGTTTCTTTTCAGTTGCAAACTCCAATCCATACATATATATGGGGAGGTACTATCTCCAACTCGGTTTTACAGTGAAAACTGCAGGAACTTCAAACCGGCACTAGGAAACAGTCTGAGAAAGCAGAGAAAAAGTGTCTCCTGCAACCCGTTCCCTTGGTGCTAGATGAACGAACGTCTCTCCACTTGCTCAGTTCTGAGAGATAAGTGTGTGTGAAAGCCGTCCTTCACCTAGCTTGTTGGGAACACAAAGTTTCTTTTCAGTTGCAAACTCCATTCCATACATATATATGGGGAGGTACAAGCTCCAACTCGGTTTGACAGTGAAAACTGCAGGAACATCAAACCGGCACTAAGAAACAGACTGAGAAAGCAGAGAAAAAGTGTCTCCTGCAACCCGTTCCCTTGGTGCTAGATGAACGAACGTCTCTCCACTTGCTCAGTTCTGAGAGATAAGTGGGTGTGAAAGCCGTCCTTCACCTAGCTTGTTGGGAACACAAAGTTTCTTTTCAGTTGCAAACTCCATTCCATACATATATATGGGGAGGTACAACCTCCAACTCGGTTTTACAGTGAAAACTGCAGGAACTTCAAACCGGCACTAGGAAACAGACTGAGAAAGCAGAGAAAAAGTGTCTCCTGCAACCCGTTCCCTTGGTGCTAGATGAACGAACGTCTCTCCACTTACTCAGTTCTGAGAGATAAGTGTGTGTGAAAGCCGTCCTTCACCTAGCGTTTTGGGAACACAAAGTTTCTTTTCAGTTGCAAACTCCATTCCATACATATATATGGGAGGTACAAGCTCCAACTCGGTTTTACATTGAAAACTGCAGGAACTTCAAAACGGCACTAGGAAACAGACTGAGAAAGCAGAGAAAAGTGTCTCCTCCAACCCGTTCCCTTCGTGCTAGATGAACGAACGTCTCTCCACTTCCTCAGTTCTGAGAGATAAGTGTGTGTGAAAGCCGTCCTTCACCTAGCTTGTTGGGAACACAAAGTTTCTTTTCAGTTGCTAACTCCATTCCATACATATATATGGGGAGGTACTAGCTCCAACTCGGTTTTACAGTGAAAACTGCAGGAACTTCAAACCGGCACTAGGAAACAGACAGAGAAAGCAGAGAAAAAGTGTCTCCTGCAACCCGTTCCCTTGGTGCTAGATGAACGAACGTCTCTCCACTTGCTCAGTTCTGAGATATAAGTGTGTGTGAAAGTCGTCCTTCACCTAGCTTGTTGGGAACACAAAGTTTCTTTTCAGTAGCAAACTCCATTCCATACATATATATGGGGAGGTACAAACTCCAACTCGGTTTCACAGTGAAAACTGCAGGAACTTCAAACCGGCACTAGGAAACAGACTGAGAAAGCAGAGAAAAAGTGTCTCCTGCAACCCGTTCCCTTGGTGCTAGATGAACGAACATCTCTCCACTTCCTCAGTTCTGAGAGATAAGTGTGTGTGAAAGCCGTCCTTCACCTAGCTTGTTGGGAACACAAAGTTTCTTTTCAGTTGCAAACTCCATTCCATACATATATATGGGGAGGTACTAGCTCCAACTCGGTTTTACAGTGAAAACTGCAGGAACTTCAAACCGGCACTAGGAAAAAGACTGAGAAAGCAGAGAAAAAGTGTCTCCTGCAACCCGTTCCCTTGGTGCTAGATGAACGAACGTCTCTCCACTTGCTCAGTTCTGAGAGATAAGTGTGTGTGAATGCCGTCCTTCACCTAGCTTGTTGGGAACACAAAGTTTCTTTTCAGTTGCAAACTCCATTCCATACATATATATGGGGAGGTACAAGCTCCAACTCGGTTTGACAGTGAAAACGGCAGGAACATCAAACCGGCACTAAGAAACAGACTGAGAAAGCAGAGAAAAAGTGTCTCCTGCAACCCGTTCCCTTGGTGCTAGATGAACGAACGTCTCTCCTCTTGCTCAGTTCTGAGAGATAAGTGGGTGTGAAAGCCGTCCTTCACCTAGCTTGTTGGGAACACAAAGTTTCTTTTCATTAGCAAACTCCATTCCATACATAAATATAGGGAGGTACAACTCCAACTCGGTTTGACAGTGAAAACTGCAGGAACTTCAAACCGGCACTAGGAAACAGACTGAGAAAGCAGAGAAAAAGTGTCTCCTGCAACCCGTTCCCTTGGTGCTAGATGAACGAACGTCTCTCCACTTCCTCAGTTCTGAGAGATAAGTGTGTGTGAAAGCCGTCCTTCACCTAGCGTTTTGGGAACAAAAAGTTTCTTTTCAGTTGCAAACTCCATTCCATACATATATATGGGAGGTACAAGCTCCAACTCGGTTTCACAGTGAAAACTGCAGGAACTTCAAAACGGCACTAGGAAACAGACTGAGAAAGCAGAGAAAAGTGTCTCCTCCAATCCGTTCCCTTCGTGGTAGATGAACGAACGTCTCTCCACTTCCTCAGTTCTGAGAGATAAGTGTGTGTGAAAGCCGTCCTTCACCTAGCTTGTTGGGAACACAAAGTTTCTTTTCAGTTGCAAACTCCATTCCATACATATATATGGGGAGGTACTAGCTCCAACTCGGTTTTACAGTGAAAACTGCAGGAATTTCAAACCGGCAGTAGGAAACAGACAGAGAAAGCAGAGAAAAATTGTCTCCTGCAACCCGTTCCCTTGGTGCTAGATGAACGAACGTCTCTCCACTTGCTCAGTTCTGAGAGATAAGTGTGTGTGAAAGCCGTCCTTCACCTAGCTTGTTGGGAACACAAAGTTTCTTTTCAGTAGCAAACTCCATTCCATACATATATATGGGGAGGTACAAACTCCAACTCGGTTTCACAGTGAAAACTGCAGGAACTTCATACCGGCACTAGGAAACAGACTGAGAAAGCAGAGAAAATGTGTCTCCTGCAACCCCTTCCCTTGGTGCTAGATGAACGAACGTCTCTCCACTTCCTCAGTTCTGAGAGATAATTGTGTGTGAAAGCCGTCCTTCACCTAGCTTGTTGGGAACACAAAGTTTCTTTTCAGTTGCAAACTCCATTCCATACATATATATGGGGAGGTACAAGCTCCAACTCGGTTTTACAGTGAAAACTGCAGGAACTTCAAACCGGCACTAGGAAACAGACTGAGAAAGCAGAGAAAAAGTGTCTCCTGCAACCCGTTCCCTTGGTGCTAGAAAACGAACGTCTCTCCACTTCCTCAGTTCTGAGAGATAAGTGTGTGTGAAAGCCGTCCTTCACCTAGCTTGTTGGGAACACAAAGTTTCTTTTCAGTTGCAAACTCCATTCCATACATATATATGGGGAGGTACTAGCTCCAACTCGGTTTTACAGTGAAAACTGCAGGAATTTCAAACCGGCAGTAGGAAACAGACAGAGAAAGCAGAGGAAAATTGTCTCCTGCAACCCGTTCCCTTGGTGCTAGATGAACGAACGTCTCTCCACTTGCTCAGTTCTGAGAGATAAGTGTGTGTGAAAGCCGTCCTTCACCTAGCTTGTTGGGAACACAAAGTTTCTTTTCAGTAGCAAACTCCATTCCATACATATATATGGGGAGGTACAAACTCCAACTCGGTTTCACAGTGAAAACTGCAGGAACTTCATACCGGCACTAGGAAACAGACTGAGAAAGCAGAGAAAATGTGTCTCCTGCAACTCGTTCCCTTGGTGCTAGATGAACGAACGTCTCTCCACTTCCTCAGTTCTGAGAGATAATTGTGTGTGAAAGCCGTCCTTCACCTAGCTTGTTGGGAACACAAAGTTTCTTTTCAGTTGCAAACTCCATTCCATACATATATATGGGGAGGTACAAGCTCCAACTCGGTTTTACAGTGAAAACTGCAGGAACTTCAAACCGGCACTAGGAAACAGACTGAGAAAGCAGAGAAAAAGTGTCTCCTGCAACCCGTTACCTTGGTGCTAGATGAACGAACGTCTCTCCACTTCCTCAGTTCTGAGAGATAAGTGTGTTTGAAAGCCGTCCTTCACCTAGCGTGTTGGGAACACAAAGTTTCTTTTCAGTTGCAAACTCCATTCCATACATATATATGGGAGGTACAAGCTTCAACTCGGTTTTACATTGAAAACTGCAGGAACTTCAAAACGGCACTAGGAAACAGACTGAGAAAGCAGAGAAAAGTGTCTCCTCCAACCCGTTCCCTTCGTGGTAGATGAACGAACGTCTCTCCACTTGCTCAGTTCTGAGAGATAAGTGTGTGTGAAAGCCGTCCTTCACCTAGCTTGTTGGGAACACAAAGTTTCTTTTCAGTTGCAAACTCCATTCCATACATATATATGGGGAGGTACTAGCTTCAACTCGGTTTTACAGTGAAAACTGCAGGAACTTCAAACCGGCAGTAGGAAACAGACTGAGAAAGCAGAGAAAAATTGTCTCCTGCAACCCGTTCCCCTGGTGCTAGATGAACGAACGTCTCTCCACTTGCTCAGTTCTGAGAGATAAGTGTGTGTGAAAGCCGTCCTTCACCTAGCTTGTTGGGAACACAAAGTTTCTTTTCAGTTGCAAACTCCATTCCATACATATATATGGGGAGGTACAAACTCCAACTCGGTTTTACAGTGAAAACTGCAGGAACTTCAAACCGGCAGTAGGAAACAGACAGAGAAAGCAGAGAAAAAGTGTCTCCTGCAACCCGTTCCCTTGGTGCTAGATGAACGAACGTCTCTCCACTTGCTCAGTTCTGAGAGATAAGTGTGTGTGAATGCCGTACTACACCTAGCTTGTTGGGAACACAAAGTTTCTTTTCAGTTGCAAACTCCATACCATACATCTATATGGGGAGGTACTAGCCCCAACTCGGTTTGACAGTGAAAACTGCAGGAACTTCAAACCGGCACTAGGAAGCAGACTGAGAAAGCAGAGAAAAAGTGTCTCCTGCAACCCGTTCCCTTGGTGCTAGATGAACGAACGTCTCTCCACTTGCTCAGTTCTGAGAGATAAGTGTGTGTGAAAGCCGTCCTTCACCTAGCTTGTTGGGAACACAAAGTTTCTTTTCAGTTGCAAACTCCATTCCATACATATATATGGGGAGGTACAAACTCCAACTCGGTTTTACAGTGAAAACTGCAGGAACTTCAAACAGGCACTAGGAAACAGACTGAGAAAGCAGAGAAAAATTGTCTCCTGCAACCCGATCCCTTGGTGCTAGATGAACGAACGTCTCTCCACTTGCTCAGTTCTGCGAGATAAGTGTGTGTGAAAGCCGTCCTACACCTAGCTTGTTGGGAACACAAAGTTTCTTTTCAGTTGCAAACTCCATTCCATACATATATATGGGGAGGTTCAAACTCCAACTCGGTTTTACAGTGAAAACTGCAGAAACTTCAAACCGGCACTAGGAAGCAGACTGAGAAAGCAGAGAAAAAGTGTCTCCTGCAACCCGTTCCCTTGGTGCTAGATGAACGAACGTCTCTCCACTTGCTCAGTTCTGAGAGATAAGTGTGTGTGAAAGCCGTCCTTCACCTAGCTTGTTGCGAACACAAAGTTTCTTTTCAGTAGCAAACTCCATTCCATACATATATATGGGGAGGTACAACTCCAACTCGGTTTGACAGTGAAAACTGCAGGAACTTCAAACCGGCACTAGGAAACAGACTGCGAAAGCAGAGAAAAAGTGTCTCCTGCAACCCGTTCCCTTGATGCTAGATGAACGAACGTCTCTCCACTTGCTCAGTTCTGAGAGATAAGTGTGTGTGAATGCCATCCTTCACCTAGCTTGTTGGGAACACAAAGTTTCTTTTCAGTTGCAAACTCCATTCCATACATATATATGGGGAGGTACAAACTCCAACTCGGTTGTACAGTGAAAACTGCAGGAACTTCAAACCGGCACTAGGAAACAGACTGAGAAAGCAGAGAAAAAGTGTCTCCTGCAACCCGTTCCCTTGGTGCTAGATGAACGAACGTCTCTCCACTTCCTCAGTTCTGAGAGATAAGTGTGTGTGAAAGCCGTCCTTCACCTAGCTTGTTGGGAACACAAAGTTTCTTTTCAGTTGCAAACTCCATTCCATACATATATATGGGAGGTACAAGCTCCAACTCGATTTTACAGTGAAAACTGCAGGAACTTCAAAACGGCACTAGGAAACAGACTGAGAAAGCAGAGAAAAGTGTCTCCTCCAACCCGTTCCCTTGGTGCTAGATGAACGAACGTCTCTCCACTTGCTCAGTTCTGAGAGATAAGTGTGTGTGAAAGCCGTCCTTCACCTAGCTTGTTGGGAACACAAAGTTTCTTTTCAGTAGCAAACTCCATTCCTTACATATATATGGGGAGGTACAAACTCCAACTCGGTTTCACAGTGAAAACTGCAGGAACTTCATACCGGCACTAGGAAACAGACTGAGAAAGCAGAGAAAAAGTGTCTCCTGCAACCCGTTCCCTTGGTGCTAGATGAATGAACGTCTCTCCACTTCCTCAGTTCTGAGAGATAAGTGTGTGTGAAAGCCGTACTTCACCTAGCTTGTTGGGAACACAAAGTTTCTTTTCAGTTGCAAACTCCATTCCATACATATATATGGGGAGGTACTAGCTCCAACTCGGTTTTACAGTGAAAACTGCAGGAACTTCAAACCGGCACTAGGAAACAGACTGAGAAAGCAGAGAAATAGTGTCTCCTGCAAACCGTTCCCTTGGTGCTAGATGAACGAACGTCTCTCCACTTGCTCAGTTCTGAGAGATAAGTGTGTGTGAATGCCGTCCTTCAACTTGCTTGTTGGGAACACAAAGTTTCTTTTCAGTTGCAAACTCCATTCCATACATATATATGGGGAGGTACAAGCTCCAACTCGGTTTGACAGTGAAAACTGCAGGAACTTCAAACCGGCACTAGGAAACACACTGAGAAAGCACAGAAAAAGTGTCTCCTGCAACCCGTTCCCTTGGTGCTAGATGAACGAACGTCTCTCCACTTCCTCAGTTCTGAGAGATAATTGTGTGTGAAAGCCGTCCTTCACCTAGCTTGTTGGGAACACAAAGTTTCTTTTCAGTAGCAAACTCCATTCCATACATATATATGGGGAGGTACAACTCCAACTCGGTTTCACAGTGAAAACTGCAGGAACTTCAAACCGGCACTAGGAAACAGACTGAGAAAGCAGAGAAAAAGTGTCTCCTGCAACCCGTTCCCTTGGTGCTAGATGAACGAATGTCTCTCCACTTCCTCAGTTCTGAGAGATAAGTGTGTGTGAAAGCCGTCCTTCACCTAGCTTGTTGGGAACACAAAGTTTCTTTTCAGTTGCAAACTCCATTCCATACATATATATGGGGAGGTACTAGCTCCAACTCGGTTTCACAGTGAAAACTGCAGGAACTTCAAACCGGCACTAGGAAACAGACTGAGAAAGCAGAGAAAAAGTGTCTCCTGAAACCCGTTCCCTTGGTGCTAGATGAACGAACGTCTCTCCACTTGCTCAGTTCTGAGAGATAAGTGTGTGTGAATGCCGTCCTTCACCTAGCTTGTTGGGAACACAAAGTTTCTTTTCAGTTGCAAACTCCATTCCATACATATATATGGGGAGGTACAAACTCCAACTCGGTTGTACAGTGAAAACTGCAGGAACTTCAAACCGGCACTAGGAAACAGACTGAGAAAGCAGAGAAAAAGTGTCTCCTGCAACCCGTTCCCTTGGTGCTAGATGAACGAACGTCTCTCCACTTCCTCAGTTCTGAGAGATAAGTGTGTGTGAAAGCCGTCCTTCACCTAGCTTGTTGGGAACACAAAGTTTCTTTTCAGTTGCAAACTCCATTCCATACATATATATGGGAGGTACAAGCTCCAACTCGGTTTTACAGTGAAAACTGCAGGAACTTCAAAACGGCACTAGGAAACAGACTGAGAAAGCAGAGAAAAGTGTCTCCTCCAACCCGTTCCCTTGGTGCTAGATGAACGAACGTCTCTCCACTTGCTCAGTTCTGAGAGATAAGTGTGTGTGAAAGCCGTCCTTCACCTAGCTTGTTGGGAACACAAAGTTTCTTTTCAGTTGCAAACTCCATTCCATACATATATATGGGGAGGTACTAGCTCCAACTCGGTTTGACAGTGAAAACTGCAGGAACTTCAAACCGGCACTAGGAAACAGACTGAGAAAGCAGAGAAAAAGTGTCTCCTGAAACCCGTTCCCTTGGTGCTAGATGAACGAACGTCTCTCCACTTGCTCAGTTCTGAGAGATAAGTGTGTGTGAATGCCGTCCTTCACCTAGCTTGTTGGGAACACAAAGTTTCTTTTCAGTTGCAAACTCCATTCCATACATATATATGGGGAGGTACAAACTCCAACTCGGTTGTACAGTGAAAACTGCAGGAACTTCAAACCGGCACTAGGAAACAGACTGAGAAAGCAGAGAAAAAGTGTCTCCTGCAACCCGTTCCCTTGGTGCTAGATGAACGAACGTCTCTCCACTTCCTCAGTTCTGAGAGATAAGTGTGTGTGAAAGCCGTCCTTCACCTAGCTTGTTGGGAACACAAAGTTTCTTTTCAGTTGCAAACTCCATTCCATACATATATATGGGAGGTACAAGCTCCAACTCGGTTTTACAGTGAAAACTGCAGGAACTTCAAAACGGCACTAGGAAACAGACTGAGAAAGCAGAGAAAAGTGTCTCCTCCAACCCGTTCCCTTGGTGCTAGATGAACGAACGTCTCTCCACTTGCTCAGTTCTGAGAGATAAGTGTGTGTGAAAGCCGTCCTTCACCTAGCTTGTTGGGAACACAAAGTTTCTTTTCAGTTGCAAACTCCATTCCATACATATATATGGGGAGGTACTAGCTCCAACTCGGTTTGACAGTGAAAACTGCAGGAACTTCAAACCGACACTAGGAAATAGACTGAGAAAGCAGAGAAAAAGTGCCTCCTGCAACCAGTTCCCTTGGTGCTAGATGAACGAACGTCTCTCCACTTGCTCAGTTCTGAGAGATTAGTGTGTGTGAAAGCCGTCCTTCACTAGCTTGTTGGGAACACAAAGTTTCTTTTCAGTTGCAAACTCCATTCCATACTTATATATGGGGAGGTACTAGCTCCAACTCGGTTTGACAGTGAAAACTGCAGGAACTTCAAACCGGCACTAGTAAACAGACTGAGAAAGCAGAGAAAAAGTGTCTCCTGCAACCCGTTCCCTTGTTGCTAGATGAACGAACGTCTCTCCACTTGCTCAGTTCTGAGAGATAAGTGTGTGTGAAAGCCGTCCTTCACGTAGCTTTTTGGGAACACAAAGTTTCTTTTTAGTTGCAAACTCCATTCCATACATATATATGGGGAGGTACTAGCTCCAACTCGGTTTTACAGTGAAAACTGCAGGAACTTCAAACCGGCACTGGGATACAGACAGAGAAAGCAGAGAAAAGTGTCTCCTGCAACCCGTTCCCTTTGTGCTAGATGAACGAACGTCTCTCCACTTGCTCAGTTCTGAGAGATAACTGTGTGTGAATGCCGTCCTTCACCTAGCTTGTTGGGAACACAAAGTTTCTTTTCAGTTGCAAACTCCATTCCATACATATATATGGGGAGGTACAAGCTCCAACTCGGTTTGACAGTGAAAACTGCAGGAACTTCAAACCGGCACAAGGAAACAGACTGAGAAAGCAGAGAAAAAGCGTCTCCTGCAACCCGTTCCCTTGGTGCTAGATGAACGAACGTCTCTCCACTTGCTCAGTTCTGAGAGATAAGTGTGTGTGAAAGCCGTCCTTCACCTAGCTTGTTGGGAACACAAAGTTTCTTTTCAGTTGCAAACTCCATTCCATACATATATATGGGGAGGTACAAGCTCCAACTCGGTTTGACAGTGAAAACTGCAGGAACTTCAAACCGGCACTAGGAAACAGACTGAGAAAGCAGAGAAAAAGTGTCTCCTGCAACCCGTTCCCTTGGTGCTAGATGAACGAACGTCTCTCCACTTGCTCAGTTCTGAGAGATAAGTGTGTGTGAAAGCCGTCCTTCACTAGCTTGTTGGGAACACAAAGTTTCTTTTCAGTTGCAAACTCCATTCCATACATATATATGGGGAGGTACTAGCTCCAACTCGGTTTGACAGTGAAAACTGCAGGAACTTCAAACCGGCACTAGGAAACAGACTGAGAAAGCAGAGAAAAAGTGTCTCCTGCAACCCGTTCCCTTGGTGCTAGATGAACGAACGTCTCTCCACTTGCTCAGTTCTGAGAGATTAGTGTGTGTGAAAGCCGTCCTTCACTAGCTTGTTGGGAACACAAAGTTTCTTTTCAGTTGCAAACTCCATTCCATACATATATATGGGGAGGTACTAGCTCCAACTCGGTTTGACAGTGAAAACTGCAGGAACTTCAAACCGGCACTAGTAAACAGACTGAGAAAGCAGAGAAAAAGTGTCGCCTGCAACCCGTTCCCTTGGTTCTAGATGAACGAACGTCTCTCCACTTGCTCAGTTCTGAGAGATTAGTGTGTGTGAAAGCCGCCTTCACCTAGCTTGTTGGGAACACAAAGTTTCTTTTCAGTTGCAAACTCCATTCCATACATATATATGGGGAGGTACAAGCTCCAACTCGGTTTGACAGTGAAAACTGCAGGAACTTCAAACCGGCACTAGGAAAAAGACTGAGAAAGCAGAGAAAAAGTTTCCCCTGCAACCCGGTCCCTTGGTGCTAGATGAACGAACGTC
Source organism: Camelus bactrianus (assembly GCF_048773025.1). Lineage (NCBI taxonomy): Eukaryota > Metazoa > Chordata > Mammalia > Artiodactyla > Camelidae > Camelus > Camelus bactrianus. The sequence goes on along the minus strand of NC_133545.1, from coordinate 89,454,545 downwards.
TCTCCACTTGCTCAGTTCTGAGAGATAAGTGTGTGTGAAAGCCGTCCTTCACTAGCTTGTTGGGAACACAAAGTTTCTTTTCAGTTGCAAACTCCATTCCATACATATATATGGTGAGGTACTAGATCCAACACGGTTTGACAGTGAAAACTGCAGGAACTTCAAACCGGCACTAGGAAACAGACTGAGAAAGCAGAGAAAAAGTGTCTCCTGCAACCCGTTCCCTTGGTGCTAGATGAACGAACGTCTCTCCACTTGCTCAGTTCTGAGAGATATGTGTGTGTGAAAGCCGTCCTTCACTATCTTGTTGGGAACACAAAGTTTCTTTTCAGTTGCAAACTCCATTCCATACATATAAATGGGGAGGTATTAGCTCCAACTCGGTTTGACAGTGAAAACTGCAGGAACTTCAAACCGGCACTAGGAAACAGACTGAGAAAGCAGAGAAAAATTGTCTCCTGCAACCCGTTCCCTTGGTGCTAGATGAACGAACGTCTCTCCACTTGCTCAGTTCTGAGAGATAAGTGTGTGTGAAAGCCGTCCTTCACTAGCTTGTTGGGAACACAAAGTTTCTTTTCAGTTGCAAACTCAATTCCATACATATATATGGGGAGGTACTAGATCCAACTCGGTTTGACAGTGAAAACTGCAGGAACTTCAAACCGGCACTAGGAAACAGACTGAGAAAGCAGAGAAAAAGTGTCTCCTGCAACCCGTTCCCTTGGTGCTAGATGAACGAACGTCTCTCCACTTGCTCAGTTCTGAGAGATAAGTGTGTGTGAAAGCCGCCTTCACCTAGCTTGTTGGGAACACAAAGTTTCTTTTCAGTTGCAAACTCCATTCCATACATATATATGGGGAGATACTAGCTCCAACTCGGTTTGACAGTGAAAACTGCAGGAACTTCAAACCGGCACTAGGAAACAGACTGAGAAAGCAGAGAAAAAGTGTCTCCTGCAACCCGTTCCCTTGGTGCTAGATGAACGAACGTCTCTCCACTTGCTCAGTTCTGAGAGATTAGTGTGTGTGAAAGCCGTCCTTCACTAGCTTGTTGGGAACACAAAGTTTCTTTTCAGTTGCAAACTCCATTCCATACATATATATGGGGAGGTACTAGCTCCAACTCGGTTTGACAGTGAAAACTGCAGGAACTTCAAACCGGCACTAGAAAACAGACTGAGAAAGCAGAGAAAAAGTGTCTCCTGCAACCCGTTCCCTTGGTTCTAGATGAACGAACGTCTCTCCACTTGCTCAGTTCTGAGAGATTAGTGTGTGTGAAAGCCGCCTTCACCTAGCTTGTTGGGAACACAAAGTTTCTTTTCAGTTGCAAACTCCATTCCATACATATATATGGGGAGTTACAAGCTCCAACTCGGTTTGACAGTGAAAACTGCAGGAACTTCAAACCGGCACTAGGAAAAAGACTGAGAAAGCAGAGAAAAAGTGTCTCCTGCAACCCGTTCCCTTGGTGCTAGATGAACGAACGTCTCTCCACTTGCTCAGTTCTGAGAGATAAGTGTGTGTGAAAGCCGTCCTTCACTAGCTTGTTGGGAACACAAAGTTTCTTTTCAGTTGCAAACTCCATTCCATACATATATATGGTGAGGTACTAGATCCAACTCGGTTTGACAGTGAAAACTGCAGGAACTTCAAACCGGCACTAGGAAACAGACTGAGAAAGCAGAGAAAAAGTGTCTCCTGCAACCCGTTCCCTTGGTGCTAGATGAACGAACGTCTCTCCACTTGCTCAGTTCTGAGAGATAAGTGTGTGTGAAAGCAGTCCTTCACTAGCTTGTTGGGAACACAAAGTTTCTTTTCAGTTGCAAACTCCATTCCATACATATATATGGGGAGGTATTAGCTCCAACTCGGTTTGACAGTGAAAACTGCAGGAACTTCAAACCGGCACTAGGAAACAGACTGAGAAAGCAGAGAAAAAGTGTCTCCTGCAACCCGTTCCCTTGGTGCTAGATGAACGAACGTCTCTCCACTTGCTCAGTTCTGAGAGATAAGTGTGTGTGAAAGCCGCCTTCACCAAGCTTGTTGGGAACACAAAGTTTCTTTTCAGTTGCAAACTCCATTCCATAAATATATATGGGGAGGTACTAGCTCCAACTCGGTTTGAAAGTGAAAACTGCAGGAACTTCAAACCGGCACTAGGAAACAGACTGAGAAAGCAGAGAAATAGCGTCTCCTGCAACCCGTTCCCTTGGTGCTATATGAACGAACGTCTCTCCACTTGCTCAGTTCTGAGAGATAAGTGTGTGTGAAAGCCGTCCTTCACCTAGCTTGTTGGGAACACAAAGTTTCTTTTCAGTTGCAAACTCCATTCCATACATATATATGGGGAGGTACTAGCTCCAACACGGTTTGACAGAGAAAACTGAAGGAACTTCAAACCGGCACTAGGAAACAGACTGAGAAAGCAGAGAAAAAGTGTCTCCTGCAACCCGTTCCCTTGGTGCTAGATGAACGAACGTCTCTCCACTTGCTCAGTTCTGAGAGATAAGTGTGTGTTAAAGCCGTCCTTCACTTAGCTTGTTGGGAACACAAAGTTTCTTTTCAGTTGCAAACTCCATTCCTTACATATATATGGGGAGGTACTAGATCCAACTCGGTTTGACAGTGAAAACTGCAGGAACTTCAAACCGGCACTAGGAAACAGACTGAGAAAGCAGAGAAAAAGTGTCTCCTGCAACCCGTTCCCTTGGTGCTAGATGAACGAACGTCTCTCCACTTGCTCAGTTCTGAGAGATAAGTGTGTGTGAAAGCCGTCCTTCACTAGCTTGTTGGGAACACAAAGTTTCTTTTCAGTTGCAAACTCCATTCCATACATATATATGGGGAGGTACTAGATCCAACTCGGTTTGAAAGTGAAAACTGCAGGAACTTCAAACCGGCACTAGGAAACAGACTGAGAAAGCAGAGAAAAAGTGTCTCCTTCAACCCGTTCCCTTGGTGCTAGATGAACGAACGTCTCTCCACTTGCTCAGTTCTGAGAGATAAGTGTGTGTGAAAGCCGCCTTCACCTAGCTTGTTGGGAACACAAAGTTTCTTTTCAGTTGCAAACTCCATTCCATACATATATATGGGGAGGTACAAGCTCCAACTCGGTTTTACAGTGAAAACTGCAGGAACTTCAAACCGGCACTCGGAAACTGACTGAGAAAGAAGAGAAATAGTGTCTCCTGCAACCCGTTCCCTTGCTGCTAGATGAACGAACGTCTCTCCACTTGCTCAGTTCTGAGAGATACGTGTGAGCGAAAGCCATCCTTCACCTAGCTTGTTGGGAACACAAAGTTTCTTTTCAGTTGCAAACTCCATTCCATACATATATATGGGGAGGTACAAGTTCCAACTCGGTTTTACAGTGAAAACTGCAGGAACTTCAAACCGGCACTAGGAAACAGACTGAGAAAGCAGAGAAAAAGTGTCTCCTGCAACCCGTTCCCTTGGTGCTAGATGAACGAAAGTCTCTCCACTTGCTCAGTTCTGAGAGATAATTGTGAGTGAAAGCCGTCCTTCACCTAGCTTGTTGGGAACACAAAGTTTCTTTTCAGTTGCAAACTCCATTCCATACATATGTATGGGGAGGTACAAGCTCCAACTCTGGTTTACAGTGAAAACTGCAGGAACTTCAAACCGGCACTAGGAAACAGACTGAGAAAGCAGAGAAAAAGTGTCTCCTGCAACCCGTTCCCTTGGTGCTAGATGAACGAACGTCTCTCCACTTGCTCAGTTCTGAGAGATAATTGTGAGTGAAAGCCGTCCTTCACCTAGCTTGTTGGGAACACAAAGTTTCTTTTCAGTTGCAAACTCCATTCCATACATATGTATGGGGAGGTACAAGCTCCAACTCTCTTTTACAGTGAAAACTGCAGGAACTTCATACCGGCACTAGGAAACAGACTGAGAAAGCAGAGAAAAAGTGTCTCCTGCAACCCGTTCCCCCAGTGTTAGATGAACAAACGACTCTCCACTTGCTCAGTTCTGAGAGGTATTTGTGTGTGAAAGCCGTCCTTCACCTAGCTTGTTGGGAACACAAAGTTTCTTTTCAGTTGCAAACCCAATTCCATACATATATAGGGGGAGGTACAAGCTCCAACTCGGTTTTACAGTGAAAACTGCAGGAACTTCAAACCGGCACTCGGAAACAGACTGAGAAAGAAGAGAAAAAGTGTCTCCTGCAACCCGTTCCCTTGCTGCTAGATGAACGAACGTCTCTCCACTTGCTCAGTTCTGAGAGATACGTGTGAGCGAAAGCCATCCTTCACCTAGCTTGTTGGGAACACAAAGTTTCTTTTCAGTTGCAAACTCCATTCCATACATATATATGGGGAGGTACAAGCTCCAACTCGGTTTTACAGTGAAAACTGCAGGAACTTCAAACCGGCACTAGGAAACAGACTGAGAAAGCAGAGAAAAAGTGTCTCCTGCAACCCGTTCCCTTGGTGCTAGATGAATGAACGTCTCTCCACTTGCTCAGTTCTGAGAGATAAGTGTGTGTGAAAGCCGTCCTTCACTAGCTTGTTGGGAACACAAAGTTTCTTTTCAGTTGCAAACTCCATTCCATACATATATATGGGGAGGTACTAGATCCAACTCGGTTTGACAGTGAAAACTGCAGGAACTTCAAACCGGCACTAGAAAACAGACTGAGAAAGCAGAGAAAAAGTGTCTCCTGCAACCCGTTCCCTTGGTGCTAGATGAACGAACGTCTCTCCACTTGCTCAGTTCTGAGAGATAAGTGTGTGTGAAAGCCGTACTTCACCTAGCTTGTTGGGAACACAAAGTTTCTTTTCAGTTGCAAACTCCATTCCATACATATATATGGGGAGGTACTAGCTTCAACTCGGTTTGAAAGTGAAAACTGCAGGAACTTCAAACCGGCACTAGGAAACAGACTGAGAAAGCAGAGAAATAGCTTCTCCTGCAACCCGTTCCCTTGGTGCTATATGAACGAACGTCTCTCCACTTACTCAGTTCTGAGAGATAAGTGTGTGTGAAAGCCGTCCTTCACCTAGCTTGTTGGGAACACAAAGTTTCTTTTCAGTTGCAAACTCCATTCCATACATATATATGGGGAGGTACTAGCTCCAACTCGGTTTGACAGAGAAAACTGAAGGAACTTCAAACCGGCACTAGGAAACAGACTGAGAAAGCAGAGAAAAAGTGTCTCCTGCAACCCGTTCCCTTGGTGCTAGATGAACGAACGTCTCTCCACTTGCTCATTTCTGAGAGATAATTGTGAGTGAAAGCCGTCCTTCACCTAGCTTGTTGGGAACACAAAGTATCTTTTCAGTTGCAAACTCCATTCCATACATATGTATGGGGAGGTACAAGCTCCAACTCTGTTTTACAGTGAAAACTGCATTAACTTCAAAAAGGCACTAGGAAACAGACTGAGAAAGCAGAGAATAAGTGTCTCCTGCAACCCATTCCCCCGGTGCTAGATGAACGAACGTCTCTCCACTTGCTCAGTTCTGAGAGATAATTGTGAGTGAAAGCCGTCCTTCACCTAGCTTGTTGGGAACACAAAGTTTCTTTTCAGTTGCAAACTCCATTCCATACATATGTATGGGGAGGTACAAGCTCCAACTCTGTTTTACAGTGAAAACTGCAGGAACTTCATACCGGCACTAGGAAACAGACTGAGAAAGCAGAGAAAAAGTGTCTCCTGCAACCCGTTCCGCCGGTGTTAGATGAACAAACGTCTCTCCACTTGCTCAGTTCTGAGAGATAATTGTGTGTGAAAGCCGTCCTTCACCTAGCTTGTTGGGAACACAAAGTTTCTTTTCAGTTGCAAACTCAATTCCATACATATATATGGGGAGGTACAAGCTCCAACTCGGTTTTACAGTGAAAACTGCAGGAACTTCAAACCGGCACTCGGAAACAGACTGAGAAAGAAGAGAAAAAGTGTCTCCTGCAACCCGTTCCCTTGCTGCTAGATGAACGAACGTCTCTCCACTTGCTCAGTTCTGAGAGATACGTGTGAGCGAAAGCCGTCCTTCAGCTAGCTTGTTGGGAACACAAAGTTTCTTTTCAGTTGCAAACTCCATTCCATACATATATATGGGGAGGTACAAGCTCCAACTCGGTTTTACAGTGAAAACTGCAGGAACTTCAAACCGGCACTAGGAAACAGACTGAGAAAGCAGAGAAAAAGTGTCTCCTGCAACCCGTTCCCTTGGTGCTAGATGAACGAACGTCTCTCCACTTGCTCAGTTCTGAGAGATAATTGTGAGTGAAAGCCGTCCTTCACCTAGCTTGTTGGGAACACAAAGTTTCTTTTCAGTTGCAAACTCCATTCCATACATATATATGGGGAGGTACTAGATCCAACTCGGTTTGACAGTGAAAACTGCAGGAACTTCAAACCGGCACTAGGAAACAGACTGAGAAAGCAGAGAAAAAGTGTCTCCTGCAACCCGTTCCCTTGGTGCTAGATGAACGAACGTCTCTCCACTTGCTCAGTTCTGAGAGATAAGTGTGTGTGAAAGCCGTCCTTCACCTAGCTTGTTGGGAACACAAAGTTTCTTTTCAGTTGCAAACTCCATTCCATACATATATATGGGGAGGTACTAGCTCCAACTCGGTTTGAATGTGAAAACTGCAGGAACTTCAAACCGGCACTAGGAAACAGACTGAGAAAGCAGAGAAATAGCGTCTCCTGCAACCCGTTCCCTTGGTGCTATATGAACGAACGTCTCTCCACTTACTCAGTTCTGAGAGATAAGTGTGTGTGAAAGCCGTTCTTCACCTAGCTTGTTGGGAACACAAAGTTTCTTTTCAGTTGCAAACTCCATTCCATACATATATATGGGGAGGTACTAGCTCCAACTCGGTTTGACAGAGAAAACTGAAGGAATTTCAAACCGGCACTAGGAAACAGACTGAGAAAGCATAGAAAAAGCGTCTCCTGCAACCCGTTCCCTTGGTGCTAGATGAACGAACGTCTCTCCACTTGCTCAGTTCTGAGAGATAATTGTGAGTGAAAGCCGTCCTTCACCTAGCTTGTTGGGAACACAAAGTTTCTTTTCAGTTGCAAACTCCATTCCATACATATGTATGGGGAGGTAAAAGCTCCAACTCGGTTTTACAGTGAAAACTGCAGGAACTTCAAACCGGCGCTAGAAAACAGACTGAGAAAGCAGAGAAAAAGTGTCTCCTGCAACCCGTTCCCTTGGTGCTAGATGAACGAACGTCTCTCCACTTGCTCAGTTCTGAGAGATAATTGTGAGTGAAAGCCGTCCTTCAACTAGCTTGTTGGGAACACAAAGTTTCTTTTCAGTTGCAAACTCCATTCCAACATATGTATGGGGAGGTACAAGCTCCAACTCTGTTTTACAGTGAAAACTGCAGGAACTTCAAACCGGCACTAGGAAACAGACTGAGAAAGCAGAGAAAAAGTGTCTCCTGCAAACAGTTCCCCCGGTTTTAGATGAACGAACGTCTCTCCACTTGCTCAGTTCTGAGAGATAATTGTGTGTGAAAGCCGTCCTTCACCTAGCTTGTTGGGAACACAGAGTTTCTTTTCAGTTGCAAACTCCATTCCATACATATATATGGGGAGGTACAAGCTCCAACACGGTTTTACAGTGAAAACTGCAGGAACTTCAAACCGGCACTAGGAAACAGACTGAGAAAGCAGAGAATAAGTGTCTCCAGCAACCCGTTCCCTTGGTGCTGGATGAACGAACGTCTCTCCACTTGCTCAGTTCTGAGAGATTAGTGTGTGTGAAAGCCGTCCTTCAAATAGCTTGTTGGGAACACAAAGTTTCTTTCCAGTTGCAAACTCCATTCCATAAATATGTATGGGGAGGTACTAGCTCCAACTCGGTTTGACAGAGAAAACTGCAGGAACTTCAAACCGGCACTAGGAAACAGACTGAGAAAGAAGAGAAAAAGTTTCTCTTGCAACCCGTTCCCCCGGTGTTAGATGAACGAACGTCTCTCCACTTGCTCAGTTCTGAGAGATAAGTGTGTGTGAAAGCCGTCCTTCACCTAGCTTGTTGGGAACACAAAGTTTCTTTTCAGTTGCAAACTCCATTCCATACATATATATGGGGAGGTACAAGCTCCAACTCGATTTACAGTGAAAACTGCAGGAACTTCAAACCGGCACTAGGAAACAGACTGAGAAAGCAGAGAAAAAGTGTCTCCTGCAACCCGTTCCCTTGGTGCTAGATGAACGAACGTCTCTCCACTTGCTCAGTTCTGAGAGATTAGTGTGTGTGAAAGCCGTCCTTCAAATAGCTTGTTGGGAACACAAAGTTTCTTTTCAGTTGCAAACTCCATTCCATAAATATGTATGGGGAGGTACTAGCTCCAACTCGGTTTGACAGAGAAAACTGCAGGAACTTCAAACTGGCACTAGGAAACAGACTGAGAAAGCAGAGAAAAAGTGTCTCCTGCAACCCGTTCCCCCGGTTCTAGATGAACGAACGTCTCTCCACTTGCTCAGTTCTGAGAGATAAGTGTGTGTGAAAGCCGTCCTTCACGTAGCTTGTTGGGAACACAAAGTTTCTTTTCAGTTGCAAACTCCATTCCATACATATATATGGGGAGGTACTAGCTCCAACTCGGTTTCACAGAGCAAACTGAAGGAACTTCAAACCGGCACTAGGAAACAGACTGAGAAACACAGAAAAAGTGTCTCCTGCAACTCGTTCCCCCGGTGCTAGATGAACGAACGTCTCTCCACTTGCTCAGTTCTGAGAGATAAGTGTGTGTGAAAGCCGTCCTTCACCTAGCTTGTTGGGAACATAAAGTTTCTTTTCAGTTGCAAACTCCATTCCATACATATATATGGGGAGGTACAAGCTCCAACTCGGTTTTACAGTGAAAACTGCAGGAACTTCAAACCGGCACTAGGAAACAGACTGAGAAAGCAGAGAAAAAGTGTCTCCTGCAACCCGATCCCTTGGTGCTAGATGAACGAACGTCTCTCCACTTGCTCAGTTCTGAGAGATTAGTGTGTGTGAAAGCCGTCCTTCAAATAGCTTGTTGGGAACACAAAGTTTCTTTTCAGTTGCAAACTCCATTCCATAAATATGTATGGGGAGGTACTAGCTCCAACTCGGTTTGACAGAGAAAACTGCAGGAACTTCAAACTGGCACTAGGAAACAGACTGAGAAAGCAGAGAAAAAGTGTCTCCTGCAACCCGTTCCCCCGGTGCTAGATGAACGAACGTCTCTCCACTTGCTCAGTTCTGAGAGATAAGTGTGTCTGAAAGCAGTCCTTCACGTAGCTTGTTGGGAACACAAAGTTTCTTTTCAGTTGCAAACTCCATTCCATACATATATATGGGGAGGTACTATCTCCAACTCTGTTTTACAGTGAAAACTGCAGGAACTTCAAATCGGCACTAGGAAACAGACTGAGAAAGCAGAGAAAAAGTGTCTCCTGCAACCCGTTCCCTTGGTGCTAGATGAACGAACGTCTCTCCACTTGCTCAGTTCTGAGAGATAATTGTGTGTGAAAGCCGTACTTCACCTAGCTTGTTGGGAACACAAAGTTTCCTTTCAGTTGCAAACTCCATTCCATACATATATATGGGGAGGTACTAGCTCCAACTCGGTTTTACAGTGAAAACTGCAGGAACTTCATACCGGCACTAGGAAACAGACTGAGAAAGCAGAGAATAAGTGTCTCCTGCAACCCGTTCCCTTGGTGCTAGATGAACGAACGTCTCTCCACTTGCTCAGTTCTGAGAGATAAGTGTGTGTGAAAGCCGTCCTTCACTTAGCTTGTTGGGAACACAAAGTTTCTTTTCAGTTGCAAACTCCATTCCATAAATATATATGGCGAGGTACAAACTCCAACTCTGTTTTACAGTGAAAACTGCAGGAACTTCAAACCGGCACTAGGAAACAGACTGAGAAAGCAGAGAAAATGTGTCTCCTGCCACCCGTTCCCCCGGTGCTAGATGAACGAACGTCTCTCCACTTGCTCAGTTCTGAGAGATAAGTGTGTGTGAAAGCCGTCCTTCAGCTAGCTTGTTGGGAACACAAAGTTTCTTTTCAGTTGCAAACTCCATTTCATACATATATATGGGTAGGTACTAGCTCCAACTCGGTTTTACAGTGAAAACTGCAGGAACTTCAAACCGGCACTAGGAAACAGACTGAGAAAGCAGAGAAAAAGTGTCTCCTGCAACCCGTTCCCTTGGTGCTAGATGAACGAACGTCTCTCCACTTGCTCAATTCTGAGAGATAAGTGTGAGTGAAAGCCGTCCTTCACCTAGCTTGTTGGGAACACAAAGTTTCTTTTCAGTTGCAAACTCCATTCCATACATATGTATGGGGAGGTACAAGCTCCAACTCTGTTTTACAGTGAAAACTGCAGGAACTTCAAACCGGCACTAGGAAACAGACGGAGAAAGCAGAGAAATTGTGTCTCCAGCAACCCGTTCCCCCGGTGCTAGATGAACGAACGTCTCTCCACTTGCTCAGTTCTGAGAGATAATTGTGTGTGAAAGCCGTCCTTCACCTAGCTTGTTGGGAACACAAAGTTTCTTTTCAGTTGCAAACTCCATTCCATACATATATATGGGGAGGTACAAGCTCCAACTCGGTTTTACAGTGAAAACTGCAGGAACTTCAAACCGGCACTAGGAAACACACTGAGAAAGCAGAGAAAAAGTGTCTCCTGCAACCCGTTCCCTTGGTGCTATATGAACGAACGTCTCTCCACTTGCTCAGTTCTGAGAGATAAGTGTGTGTGAAAGCCGTCCTTCACCTAGCTTGTTGGGAACACAAAGTTTCTTTTCAGTTGCAAACTCCATTCCATACATATATATGGGGAGGTACAAGCTCCTACTCGGTTTTACAGTGAAAACTGCAGGAACTTCAAACCGGCACTAGGAAACAGACTGAGAAAACAGAGAAAAAGTGTCTCCTGCAACCCGTTCCCCCGGTGCTAGATGAACGAACGTCTCTCCACTTGCTCAGTTCTGAGAGATAAGTGTGTGTGAAAGCCGTCCTTCAGCTAGGTTGTTGGGAACACAAAGATTCTTTTCAGTTGCAAACTCCATTTCATACATATATATGGGTAGGTACTAGCTCCAACTCGGTTTTACAGTGAAAACTGCAGGAACTTCAAACCGGCACTAGGAAACAGACTGAGAAAGCAGAGAAAAAGTGTCTCCTGCAACCATTTCCCCCGGTGCTAGATGAACGAACGTCTCTCCACTTGCTCAGTTCTGAGAGATAAGTGTGTGTGAAAGCCGTCCTTCACGTAGCTTGTTGGGAACACAAAGTTTCTTTGCAGTTGCAAACTCCAGTCCATACATATATATGGGGAGGTACTAGCTCCAACTCTGTTTTACAGTGAAAACTGCAGGAACTTCAAATTGGCACTAGGAAACAGACTGAGAAACAGAGAAAAAGTGTCTCCTGCAACTCGTTCCCCCGGTGCTAGATGAACGAACGTCTCTCCACTTGCTCAGTTCTGAGAGATAAGTGTGTGTGAAAGCCGTCCTTCACCTAGCTTGTTGGGTACACAAAGTTTCTTTTCAGTTGCAAACTCCAGTCCATAAATATATATGGCGAGGTACAAGCTCCAACTCTGTTTTACAGTGAAAATTGCAGGAACTTCAAACCGGCACTAGGAAACAGACTGAGAAAGCAGAGAAAAAGTGTCTCCTGCAACCCGTTCCCCCGGTGCTAGATGAACGAACGTCTCTCCACTTGCTCAGTTCTGAGAGATAAGTGTGTGTGAAAGCCGTCCTTCAGCTAGCTTGTTGGGAACACAAAGTTTCTTTTCAGTTGCAAACTCCATTCCATACATATATATGGGGAAGTACTAGCTCCAACTCGGTTTTACAGTGAAAACTGCAGGAACTTCAAACCGGCACTAGGAAACAGACTGAGAAAGCAGAGAAAAAGTGTCTCCTGCAACCCGTTCCCTTGGTGCTAGATGAACGAACGTCTCTCCACTTGCTCAGTTCTGAGAGATACGTGTGTGTGAAAGCCGTCCTTCAGCTAGCTTGTTGGGAACACAAAGTTTCTTTTCAGTTGCAAACTCCATTCCATACATATATATGGGGAGGTACTAGCTCCAACTCGGTTTTACAGTGAAAACTGCAGGAACTTCAAACCGGCACTAGGAAACAGACTGAGAAACAGAGAAAAAGTGTCTCCTGCAACCCGTTCCCTTGGTGCTAGATGAACGAAAATCTCTCCACTTCCTCAGTTCTGAGAGATAAGTGTGTGTGAAAGCCGTCCTTCACCTAGCTTGTTGGGAACACAAAGTTTCTTTTCAGTTGCAAACTCCATTCCATACATATATATGGGGAGGTACTAGCTCCAACTCGGTTTTACAGTGAAAACTGCAGGAACTTCAAACCGGCACTAGGAAACAGACTGAGAAAGCAGAGAAAAAGTGTCTCCTGCAACCCGTTCCCTTGGTGCTAGATGAACGAACGTCTCTCCACCTGCTCAGTTCTGAGAGATAAGTGTGTGTGAATGCCGTCCTTCACCTAGCTTGTTGGGAACACAAAGTTTCTTTTCAGTTGCAAACTCCATTCCATACATATATATGGGGAGGTACAAGCTCCAACTCGGTTTGACAGTGAAAACTGCAGGAACATCAAACCGGCACTAAGAAACAGACTGAGAAAGCAGAGAAAAGGGTCTCCTCCAACCCGTTCCCTTCGTGCTAGATGAACGAACGTCTCTCCACTTCCTCAGTTCTGAGAGATAAGTGTGTGTGAAAGCCGTCCTTCACCTAGCTTGTTGGGAACACAAAGTTTCTTTTCAGTTGCAAACTCCAATCCATACATATATATGGGGAGGTACTAGCTCCAACTCGGTTTTACAGTGAAAACTGCAGGAACTTCAAACCGGCACTAGGAAAGAGACAGAGAAAGCAGAGAAAATGTGTCTCCTGCAACCCGTTCCCTTGGTGCTAGATGAACGAACGTCTCTCCACTTGCTCAGTTCTGAGAGATAATTGTGTGTGAAAGCCGTCCTTCACCTAGCTTGTTGGGAACACAAAGTTTCTTTTCAGTAGCAAACTCCATTCCATACATATATATGGGGAGGTACAAACTCCAACTCGGGTTCACAGTGAAAACTGCAGGAACTTCATAACGGCACTAGGAAACAGACTGAGAAAGCAGAGAAAATGTGTCTCCTGCAACCCGTTCCCTTGGTGCTAGATGAACGAACGTCTCTCCACTTCCTCAGTTCTGAGAGATAAGTGTGTGTGAAAGCCGTCCTTCACCTAGCTTGTTGGGAACACAAAGTTTCTTTTCAGTTGCAAACTCCATTCCATACATATATATGGGGAGGTACTAGCTCCAACTCGGTTTTACAGTGAAAACTGCAGGAACTTCAAACCGGCACTAGGAAAGAGACAGAGAAAGCAGAGAAAAAGTGTCTTCTGCAACCCGTTCCCTTGGTGCTAGATGAACGAACGTCTCTCCACTTGCTCAGTTCTGAGAGATAATTGTGTGTGAAAGCCGTCCTTCACCTAGCTTGTTGGGAACACAAAGTTTCTTTTCAGTAGCAAACTCCATTCCATACATATATATGGGGAGGTACAAACTCCAACTCGGGTTCACAGTGAAAACTGCAGGAACTTCATAACGGCACTAGGAAACAGACTGAGAAAGCAGAGAAAATGTGTCTCCTGCAACCCGTTCCCTTGGTGCTAGATGAACGAACGTCTCTCCACTTCCTCAGTTCTGAGAGATAAGTGTGTGTGAAAGCCGTCCTTCACCTAGCTTGTTGGGAACACAAAGTTTCTTTTCAGTTGCAAACTCCATTCCATACATATATATGGGGAGGTACAAGCTCCAACTCGGTTTTACAGTGAAAACTGCAGGAACTTCAAACCGGCACTAGGAAACAGACTGAGAAAGCAGAGAAAAAGTGTCTCCTGCAACCCGTTCCCTTGGTGCTAGATGAACGAACGTCTCTCCACTTGCTCAGTTCTGAGAGATAAGTGTGTGTGAATGCCGTCCTTCACCATGCTTGTTGGGAACACAAAGTTTCTTTTCAGTTGCAAACTCCATTCCATACATATATATGGGGAGGTACAAGCTCCAACTCGGTTTGACAGTGAAAACTGCAGGAGCTTCAAACCGGCACTAGGAAACAGACTGAGAAAGCAGAGAAAAATTGTCTCCTGCAACCCGTTCCCCTGGTGCTAGATGAACGAACGTCTCTCCACTTGTTCAGTTCTGAGAGAAAAGTGTGGGTGAAAGCCGTCCTTCACCTAGCTTGTTGGGAACACAAAGTATCTTTTCAGTTGCAAACTCCATTCCATACATATATATGGGGAGGTACAAACTACAACTCGGTTTTACAGTGAAAACTGCAGGAACATCAAACCGGCACTAGGAAACAGACTGAGAAAGCAGAGAAAAAGTGTCTCCTGCAACCCGTTCCCTTGGTGCTAGATGAACGAACTTCTCTCCACTTGTTCAGTTCTGAGAGATAAGTGTGTGTTAAAGCCGTCCTTCACTTAGCTTGTTGGGAACACAAAGTTTCTTTTCAGTTGCAAACTCCATTCCATACATATATATGGGGAGGTACTAGATCCAACTCGGTTTGACAGTGAAAACTGCAGGAACTTCAAACCGGCACTAGGAAACAGACTGAGAAAGCAGAGAAAAAGTGTCTCCTGCAACCCGTTCCCTTGGTGCTAGATGAACGAACGTCTCTCCACTTGCTCAGTTCTGAGAGAAAAGTGTGTGTGAAAGCCGTCCTTCACTAGCTTGTTGGGAACACAAAGTTTCTTTTCAGTTGCAAACTCAATTCCATACATATATATGGGGAGGTACTAGATCCAACTCGGTTTGACAGTGAAAACTGCAGGAACTTCAAACCGGCACTAGGAAACAGACTGAGAAAGCAGAGAAAAAGTGTCTCCTGCAACCCGTTCCCTTGGTGCTAGATGAACGAACGTCTCTCCACTTGCTCAGTTCTGATAGATAAGTGTGTGTGAAAGCCGCCTTCACCTAGCTTGTTGGGAACACAAAGTTTCTTTTCAGTTGCAAACTCCATTCCATACATATATATGGGGAGGTACTAGCTCCAACTCGGTTTTACAGTGAAAACTGCAGGAACTTCAAACCGGCACTAGGATACAGACAGAGAAAGCAGAGAAAAGTGTCTCCTGCAACCCGTTCCCTTGGTGCTAGATGAACGAACGTCTCTCCACTTGCTCAGTTCTGAGAGATAACTGTGTGTGAATGCCGTCCTTCACCTAGCTTGTTGGGAACACAAAGTTTCTTTTCAGTTGCAAACTCCATTCCATACATATATATGGGGAGGTAGAAGCTCCAACTCGGTTTGACAGTGAAAACTGCAGGAACTTCAAACCAGCACTAGGAAACAGACTGAGAAAGCAGAGAAAAAGCGTCTCCTGCAACCCGTTCCCTTGGTGCTAGATGAACGAACGTCTCTCCACTTGCTCAGTTCTGAGAGATAAGTGTGTGTGAAAGCCGTCCTTCACCTAGCTTGTTGGGAACACAAAGTTTCTTTTCAGTTGCAAACTCCATTCCATACATATATATGGGGAGGTACAAGCTCCAACTCGGTTTGACAGTGAAAACTGCAGGAACTTCAAACCGGCACTAGGAAACAGACTGAGAAAGCAGAGAAAAAGTGTCTCCTGCAACCCGTTCCCTTGGTGCTAGATGAACGAACGTCTCTCCACTTGCTCAGTTCTGAGAGATAAGTGTGTGTGAAAGCCGTCCTTCACTAGCTTGTTGGGAACACAAAGTTTCTTTTCAGTTGCAAACTCCATTCCATACATATATATGGGGAGGTACTAGCTCCAACTCGGTTTGACAGTGAAAACTGCAGGAACTTCAAACCGGCACTAGGAAACAGACTGAGAAAGCAGAGAAAAAGTGCCTCCTGCAACCCGTTCCCTTGGTGCTAGATGAACGAACGTCTCTCCACTTGCTCAGTTCTGAGAGATTAGTGTGTGTGAAAGCCGTCCTTCACTAGCTTGTTGGGAACACAAAGTTTTTTTTCAGTTGCAAACTCCATTCCATACATATATATGGGGAGGTACTAGCTCCAACTCGGTTTGACAGTGAAAACTGCAGGAACTTCAAACCGGCACTAGTAAACAGACTGAGAAAGCAGAGAAAAAGTGTCTCCTGCAACCCGTTCCCTTGGTGCTAGATGAACGAACGTCTCTCCACTTGCTCAGTTCTGAGTGATTAGTGTGTGTGAAAGCCGCCTTCACCTAGCTTGTTGGGAACACAAAGTTTCTTTTCAGTTGCAAACTCCATTCCATACATATATATGGGGAGGTACAAGCTCCAACTCGGTTTGACAGTGAAAACTGCAGGAACTTCAAACCGGCACTAGGAAACAGACTGAGAAAGCAGAGAAAAAGTGTCTCCTGCAACCCGTTCCCTTGGTGCTAGATGAACGAACGTCTCTCCACTTGCTCAGTTCTGAGAGATAAGTGTGTGTGAAAGCCGTCCTTCACTAGCTTGTTGGGAACACAAAGTTTCTTTTCAGTTGCAAACTCCATTCCATACATATATATGGTGAGGTACTAGATCCAACTCGGTTTGACAGTGAAAACTGCAGGAACTTCAAACCGGCACTAGGAAACAGACTGAGAAAGCAGAGAAAAAGTGTCTCCTGCAACCCGTTCCCTTGGTGCTAGATGAACGAACGTCTCTCCACTTGCTCATCTCTGAGAGATAAGTGTGTGTGAAAGCCGTCCTTCACTAGCTTGTAGGGAACACAAAGTTTCTTTTCAGTTGCAAACTCCTTTCCATACATATATATGGGGAGGTACTAGCTCCAACTCGGTTTGACAGTGAAAACTGAAGGAACTTCAAACCGGCACTAGGAAACAGACTGAGAAAGCAGAGAAAAAGTGTCTCCTGCAACCCGTTCCCTTGGTGCTAGATGAACGAACGTCTCTCCACTTGCTCAGTTCTGAGAGATAAGTGTGTGTGAAAGCCGCCTTCACCTAGCTTGTTGGGAACACAAAGTTTCTTTTCAGTTGCAAACTCCATTCCATACATATATATGGGGAGGTACTAGCTCCAACTCGGTTTGAAAGTGAAAACTGCAGGAACTTCAAACCGGCACTAGGAAACAGACTGAGAAAGCAGAGAAATAGCGTCTCCTGCAACCCGTTCCCTTGGTGCTAGATGAACGAACGTCTCTCCACTTGCTCAGTTCTGAGAGATAAGTGTGTGTGAAAGCCGTCCTTCACCTAGCTTGTTGGGAACACAAAGTTTCTTTTCAGTTGCAAACTCCATTCCATACATATATATTGGGAGGTACTAGCTCCAAATCGGTTTGACAGAGAAAACTGAAGGAACTTCAAACCGGCACTAGGAAACTGACTGAGAAAGCAGAGAAAAAGTGTCTCCTGCAACCCGTTCCCTTGGTGCTAGATGAACGAACGTCTCTCCACTTGCTCAGTTCTGAGAGATAAGTGTGTGTTAAAGCCGTCCTTCACTTAGCTTGTTGGGAACACAAAGTTTCTTTTCAGTTGCAAACTCCATTCCATACATATATATGGGGAGGTACTAGATCCAACTCGGTTTGACAGTGAAAACTGCAGGAACTTCAAACCGGCACTAGGAAACAGACTGAGAAAGCAGAGAAAAAGTGTCTCCTGCAACCCGTTCCCTTGGTGCTAGATGAACGAACGTCTCTCCACTTGCTCAGTTCTGAGAGATAAGTGTGTGTGAAAGCCGTCCTTCACTAGCTTGTTGGGAACACAAAGTTTCTTTTCAGTTGCAAACTCCATTCCATACATATATATGGGGAGGTACTAGATCCAACTCGGTTTGACAGTGAAAACTGCAGGAACTTCAAACCGGCACTAGGAAACAGAGTGAGAAAGCAGAGAAAAAGTGTCTCCTGCAACCCGTTCCCTTGGTGCTAGATGAACGAACGTCTCTCCACTTGCTCAGTTCTGAGAGATAAGTGTGTGTGAAAGCCGCCTTCACCTAGCTTGTTGGGAACACAAAGTTTCTTTTCAGTTGCAAACTCCATTCCATACATATATATGGGGAGGTACTAGCTCCAACTCGGTTTGAAAGTGAAAACTGCAGGAACTTCAAACCGGCACTAGGAAACAGACTGAGAAAGCAGAGAAATAGCGTCTCCTGCAACCCGTTCCCTTGGTGCTATATGAACGAACGTCTCTCCACTTGCTCAGTTCTGAGAGATAAGTGTGTGTGAAAGCCGTCCTTCACCTAGCTTGTTGGGAACACAAAGTTTCTTTTCAGTTGCAAACTCCATTCCATACATATATATGGGGAGGTACTAACTCCAACTCGGTTTGACAGAGAAAACTGAAGGAACTTCAAACCGGCACTAGGAAACAGACTGAGAAAGCAGAGAAAAAGTGTCTCCTGCAACCCGTTCCCTTGGTGCTAGATGAACGAACGTCTCTCCACTTGCTCAGTTCTGAGAGATAATTGTGAGTGAAAGCCGTCCTTCACCTAGCTTGTTGGGAACACAAAGTTTCTTTTCAGTTGCAAACTCCATTCCATACATATGTATGGGGAGGTACAAGCTCCAACTCTGTTTTACAGTGAAAACTGCAGGAACTTCATAGCGGCACTAGGAAACAGACTGAGAAAGCAGAGAAAAAGTGTCTCCTGCAACCCGTTCCCTTGGTGCTAGATGAACGAACGTCTCTCCACTTGCTCAGTTCTGAGAGATAATTGTGAGTCAAAGCCGTCCTTCACCTAGCTTGTTGGGAACACAAAGTTTCTTTTCAGTTGCAAACTCCATTCCATACATATGTATGGGGAGGTACAAGCTCCAACTCTCTTTTACAGTGAAAACTGCAGGAACTTCATACCGGCACTAGGAAACAGACTGAGAAAGCAGAGAAAAAGTGTCTCCTGCAACCCGTTCCCCCGGTGTTAGATGAACAAACGTCTCTCCACTTGCTCAGTTCTGAGAGATAATTGTGTGTGAAAGCCGTCCTTCACCTAGCTTGTTGGGAACACAAAGTTTCTTTTCAGTTGCAAACTCAATTCCATACATATATATGGGGAGGTACAAGCTCCAACTCGGTTTTACAGTGAAAACTGCAGGAACTTCAAACCGGCACTCGGAAACAGACTGAGAAAGAAGAGAAAAAATGTCTCCTGCAACCCGTTCCCTTGCTGCTAGATGAACGAACGTCACTCCACTTGCTCAGTTCTGAGAGATACGTGTGAGCGAAAGCCATCCTTCACCTAGCTTGTTGGGAACACAAAGTTTCTTTTCAGTTGCAAACTCCATTCCATACATATATATGGGGAGGTACAAGCTCCAACTCGGTTTTACAGTGAAAACTGCAGGAACTTCAAACCGGCACTAGGAAACAGACTGAGAAAGCAGAGAAAAAGTGTCTCCTGCAACCCGTTCCCTTGGTGCTAGATGAACGAACGTCTCTCCACTTGCTCAGTTCTGAGAGATAACTGTGAGTGAAAGCCGTCCTTCACCTAGCTTGTTGGGAACACAAAGTTTCTTTTCAGTTGCAAACTCCATTCCATAAATATATATGGCGAGGTACAAACTCCAACTCTGTTTTACAGTGAAAACTGCAGGAACTTCAAACCGGCACTAGGAAACAGACTGAGAAAGCAGAGAAAATGTGTCTCCTGCCACCCGTTCCCCCGGTGCTAGATGAACGAACGTCTCTCCACTTGCTCAGTTCTGAGAGATAAGTGTGTGTGAAAGCCGTCCTTCAGCTAGCTTGTTGGGAACACAAAGTTTCTTTTCAGTTGCAAACTCCATTTCATACATATATATGGGTAGGTACTAGCTCCAACTCGGTTTTACAGTGAAAACTGCAGGAACTTCAAACCGGCACTAGGAAACAGACTGAGAAAGCAGAGAAAAAGTGTCTCCTGCAACCCGTTCCCTTGGTGCTAGATGAACGAACGTCTCTCCACTTGCTCAATTCTGAGAGATAAGTGTGAGTGAAAGCCGTCCTTCACCTAGCTTGTTGGGAACACAAAGTTTCTTTTCAGTTGCAAACTCCATTCCATACATATGTATGGGGAGGTACAAGCTCCAACTCTGTTTTACAGTGAAAACTGCAGGAACTTCAAACCGGCACTAGGAAACAGACGGAGAAAGCAGAGAAATTGTGTCTCCAGCAACCCGTTCCCCCGGTGCTAGATGAACGAACGTCTCTCCACTTGCTCAGTTCTGAGAGATAATTGTGTGTGAAAGCCGTCCTTCACCTAGCTTGTTGGGAACACAAAGTTTCTTTTCAGTTGCAAACTCCATTCCATACATATATATGGGGAGGTACAAGCTCCAACTCGGTTTTACAGTGAAAACTGCAGGAACTTCAAACCGGCACTAGGAAACACACTGAGAAAGCAGAGAAAAAGTGTCTCCTGCAACCCGTTCCCTTGGTGCTATATGAACGAACGTCTCTCCACTTGCTCAGTTCTGAGAGATAAGTGTGTGTGAAAGCCGTCCTTCACCTAGCTTGTTGGGAACACAAAGTTTCTTTTCAGTTGCAAACTCCATTCCATACATATATATGGGGAGGTACAAGCTCCTACTCGGTTTTACAGTGAAAACTGCAGGAACTTCAAACCGGCACTAGGAAACAGACTGAGAAAGCAGAGAAAAAGTGTCTCCTGCATCACGTTCCCTTCGTGCTAGATGAACGAACGTCTCTCCACTTGCTCAGTTCTGAGAGATTAGTGTGTGTGAAAGCCGTCCTTCAAATAGCTTGTTGGGAACACAAAGTTTCTTTTCAGTTGCAAACTCCATTCCATAAATATATATGGGGATGTACTAGCTCCAACTCGGTTTGACAGTGAAAACTGCAGGAACTTCAAACTGGCACTAGGAAACAGACTGAGAAAGCAGAGAAAAAGTGTCTCCTGCAACCCTTTCCCCCGGTGCTAGATGAACGAACGTCTCTCCACTTGCTCAGTTCTGAGAGATAAGTGTGTGTGAAAGCCGTCCTTCACGTAGCTTGTTGGGAACACAAAGTTTCTTTGCAGTTGCAAACTCCAGTCCATACATATATATGGGGAGGTACTAGCTCCAACTCTGTTTTACAGTGAAAACTGCAGGAACTTCAAATCGGCACTAGGAAACAGACTGAGAAACAGAGAAAAAGTGTCTCCTGCAACTCGTTCCCCCGGTGCTAGATGAACGAACGTCTCTCCACTTGCTCAGTTCTGAGAGATAAGTGTGTGTGAAAGCCGTACTTCACCTAGCTTGTTGGGAACACAAAGTTTCCTTTCAGTTGCAAACTCCATTCCATACATATATATGGGGAGGTACTAGCTCCAACGCGGTTTTACAGTGAAAACTGCAGGAACTTCA
Source organism: Camelus bactrianus (assembly GCF_048773025.1). Classification (NCBI taxonomy): domain Eukaryota; kingdom Metazoa; phylum Chordata; class Mammalia; order Artiodactyla; family Camelidae; genus Camelus; species Camelus bactrianus. The sequence continues at coordinate 89,433,245 of NC_133545.1, read as the reverse complement.
TACCGGCACTAGGAAACAGACTGAGAAAGCAGAGAATAAGAGTCTCCTGCAATCCGTTCCCTTGGTGCTAGATGAACGAATGTCTCTCCACTTGCTCAGTTCTGAGAGATATGTGTGTGTGAAAGCCGTCCTTCACCTAGCTTGTTGGGTACACAAAGTTTCTTTTCAGTTGCAAACTCCAGTCCATAAATATATATGGCGAGGTACAAGCTCCAACTCTGTTTTACAGTGAAAACTGCAGGAACTTCAAACCGGCACTAGGAAACAGACTGAGAAAGCAGAGAAAAAGTGTCTCCTGCAACCCGTTCCCCCGGTGCTAGATGAACGAACGTCTCTCCACTTGCTCAGTTCTGAGAGATAAGTGTGTGTGAAAGCCGTACTTCAGCTAGCTTGTTGGGAACACAAAGTTTCTTTTCAGTTGCAAACTCCATTCCATACATATATATGGGGAAGTACTAGCTCCAACTCGGTTTTACAGTGAAAACTGCAGGAACTTCAAACCGGCACTAGGAAACAGACTGAGAAAGCAGAGAAAAAGTGTCTCCTGCAACCCGTTCCCTTGGTGCTAGATGAACGAACGTCTCTCCACTTGCTCAGTTCTGAGAGATACGTGTGTGTGAAAGCCGTCCTTCAGCTAGCTTGTTGGGAACACAAAGTTTCTTTTCAGTTGCAAACTCCATTCCATACATATATATGGGGAGGTACTAGCTCCAACTCGGTTTTACAGTGAAAACTGCAGGAACTTCAAACCGGCACTAGGAAACAGACTGAGAAACAGAGAAAAAGTGTCTCCTGCAACCCGTTCCCTTGGTGCTAGATGAACGAAAATCTCTCCACTTCCTCAGTTCTGAGAGATAAGTGTGTGTGAAAGCCGTACTTCACCTAGCTTGTTGGGAACACAAAGTTTCTTTTCAGTTGCAAACTCCATTCCATACATATATATGGGGAGGTACTAGCTCCAACTCGGTTTTACAGTGAAAACTGCAGGAACTTCAAACCGGCACTAGGAAACAGACTGAGAAAGCAGAGAAAAAGTGTCTCCTGCAACCCGTTCCCTTGGTGCTAGATGAACGAACGTCTCTCCACTTGCTCAGTTCTGAGAGATAAGTGTGTGTGAAAGCCGTCCTTCACCTAGCTTGTTGGGAACACAAAGTTTCTTTTCAGTTGCAAACTCCAATCCATACATATATATGGGGAGGTACTAGCTCCAACTCGGTTTTACAGTGAAAACTGCAGGAACTTCAAACCGGCACTAGGAAAGAGACAGAGAAAGCAGAGAAAATGTGTCTCCTGCAACCCGTTCCCTTGGTGCTAGATGAACGAACGTCTCTCCACTTGCTCAGTTCTGAGAGATAATTGTGTGTGAAAGCCGTCCTTCACCTAGCTTGTTGGGAACACAAAGTTTCTTTTCAGTAGCAAACTCCATTCCATACATATATATGGGGAGGTACAAACTCCAACTCGGGTTCACAGTGAAAACTGCAGGAACTTCATAACGGCACTAGGAAACAGACTGAGAAAGCAGAGAAAATGTGTCTCCTGCAACCCGTTCCCTTGGTGCTAGATGAACGAACGTCTCTCCACTTCCTCAGTTCTGAGAGATAAGTGTGTGTGAAAGCCGTCCTTCACCTAGCTTGTTGGGAACACAAAGTTTCTTTTCAGTTGCAAACTCCATTCCATACATATATATGGGGAGGTACTAGCTCCAACTCGGTTTTACAGTGAAAACTGCAGGAACTTCAAACCGGCACTAGGAAAGAGACAGAGAAAGCAGAGAAAAAGTGTCTTCTGCAACCCGTTCAGTTGGTGCTAGATGAACGAACGTCTCTCCACTTGCTCAGTTCTGAGAGATAATTGTGTGTGAAAGCCGTCCTTCACCTAGCTTGTTGGGAACACAAAGTTTCTTTTCAGTAGCAAACTCCATTCCATACATATATATGGGGAGGTACAAACTCCAACTCGGGTTCACAGTGAAAACTGCAGGAACTTCATAACGGCACTAGGAAACAGACTGAGAAAGCAGAGAAAATGTGTCTCCTGCAACCCGTTCCCTTGGTGCTAGATGAACGAACGTCTCTCCACTTCCTCAGTTCTGAGAGATAAGTGTGTGTGAAAGCCGTCCTTCACCTAGCTTGTTGGGAACACAAAGTTTCTTTTCAGTTGCAAACTCCATTCCATACATATATATGGGGAGGTAAAAGCTCCAACTCGGTTTTACAGTGAAAACTGCAGGAACTTCAAACCGGCACTAGGAAACAGACTGAGAAAGCAGAGAAAAAGTGTCTCCTGCAACCCGTTCCCTTGGTGCTAGATGAACGAACGTCTCTCCACTTGCTCAGTTCTGAGAGATAAGTGTGTGTGAATGCCGTCCTTCACCATGCTTGTTGGGAACACAAAGTTTCTTTTCAGTTGCAAACTCCATTCCATACATATATATGGGGAGGTACAAGCTCCAACTCGGTTTGACAGTGAAAACTGCAGGAGCTTCAAACCGGCACTAGGAAACAGACTGAGAAAGCAGAGAAAAATTGTCTCCTGCAACCCGTTCCCCTGGTGCTAGATGAACGAACGTCTCTCCACTTGCTCAGTTCTGAGAGAAAAATGTGGGTGAAAGCCGTCCTTCACCTAGCTTGTTGGGAACACAAAGTATCTTTTCAGTTGCAAACTCCATTCCATACATATATATGGGGAGGTACAAACTACAACTCGGTTTTACAGTGAAAACTGCAGGAACATCAAACCGGCACTAGGAAACAGACTGAGAAAGCAGAGAAAAAGTGTCTCCTGCAACCCGTTCCCTTGGTGCTAGATGAACGAACGTCTCTCCACTTGCTCAGTTCTGAGAGATAAGTGTGTGTGAAAGCCGTCTTTCACTAGCTTGTTGGGAACACAAAGTTTCTTTTCAGTTGCAAACTCAATTCCATACATATATATGGGGAGGTACTAGATCCAACTCGGTTTGACAGTGAAAACTGCAGGAACTTCAAACCGGCACTAGGAAACAGACTGAGAAAGCAGAGAAAAAGTGTCTCCTGCAACCCGTTCCCTTGGTGCTAGATGAACGAACGTCTCTCCACTTGCTCAGTTCTGATAGATAATTGTGTGTGAAAGCCGCCTTCACCTAGCTTGTTGGGAACACAAAGTTTCTTTTCAGTTGCAAACTCCATTCCATACATATATATGGGGAGGTACTAGCTCCAACTCGGTTTTACAGTGAAAACTGCAGGAACTTCAAACCGGCACTAGGATACAGACAGAGAAAGCAGAGAAAAGTGTCTCCTGCAACCCGTTCCCTTGGTGCTAGATGAACGAACGTCTCTCCACTTGCTCAGTTCTGAGAGATAACTGTGTGTGAATGCCGTCCTTCACCTAGCTTGTTGGGAACACAAAGTTTCTTTTCAGTTGCAAACTCCATTCCATACATATATATGGGGAGGTAGAAGCTCCAACTCGGTTTGACAGTGAAAACTGCAGGAACTTCAAACCGGCACTAGGAAACAGACTGAGAAAGCAGAGAAAAAGCGTCTCCTGCAACCCGTTCCCTTGGTGCTAGATGAACGAACGTCTCTCCACTTGCTCAGTTCTGAGAGATAAGTGTGTGTGAAAGCCGTCCTTCACCTAGCTTGTTGGGAACACAAAGTTTCTTTTCAGTTGCAAACTCCATTCCATACATATATATGGGGAGGTACAAGCTCCAACTCGTTTTGACAGTGAAAACTGCAGGAACTTCAAACCGGCACTAGGAAACAGACTGAGAAAGCAGAGAAAAAGTGTCTCCTGCAACCCGTTCCCTTGGTGCTAGATGAACGAACGTCTCTCCACTTGCTCAGTTCTGAGAGATAAGTGTGTGTGAAAGCCGTCCTTCACTAGCTTGTTGGGAACACAAAGTTTCTTTTCAGTTGCAAACTCCATTCCATACATATATATGGGGAGGTACTAGCTCCAACTCGGTTTGACAGTGAAAACTGCAGGAACTTCAAACCGGCACTAGGAAACAGACTGAGAAAGCAGAGAAAAAGTGCCTCCTGCAACCCGTTCCCTTGGTGCTAGATGAACGAACGTCTCTCCACTTGCTCAGTTCTGAGAGATTAGTGTGTGTGAAAGCCGTCCTTCACTAGCTTGTTGGGAACACAAAGTTTTTTTTCAGTTGCAAACTCCATTCCATACATATATATGGGGAGGTACTAGCTCCAACTCGGTTTGACAGTGAAAACTGCAGGAACTTCAAACCGGCACTAGTAAACAGACTGAGAAAGCAGAGAAAAAGTGTCTCCTGCAACCCGTTCCCTTGGTGCTAGATGAACGAACGTCTCTCCACTTGCTCAGTTCTGAGTGATTAGTGTGTGTGAAAGCCGCCTTCACCTAGCTTGTTGGGAACACAAAGTTTCTTTTCAGTTGCAAACTCCATTCCATACATATATATGGGGAGGTACAAGCTCCAACTCGTTTTGACAGTGAAAACTGCAGGAACTTCAAACCGGCACTAGGAAACAGACTGAGAAAGCAGAGAAAAAGTGTCTCCTGCAACCCGTTCCCTTGGTGCTAGATGAACGAACGTCTCTCCACTTGCTCAGTTCTGAGAGATAAGTGTGTGTGAAAGCCGTCCTTCACTAGCTTGTTGGGAACACAAAGTTTCTTTTCAGTTGCAAACTCCATTCCATACATATATATGGTGAGGTACTAGATCCAACTCGGTTTGACAGTGAAAACTGCAGGAACTTCAAACCGGCACTAGGAAACAGACTGAGAAAGCAGAGAAAAAGTGTCTCCTTCAACCCGTTCCCTTGGTGCTAGATGAACGAACGTCTCTCCACTTGCTCATCTCTGAGAGATAAGTGTGTGTGAAAGCCGTCCTTCACTAGCTTGTAGGGAACACAAAGTTTCTTTTCAGTTGCAAACTCCTTTCCATACATATATATGGGGAGGTACTAGCTCCAACTCGGTTTGAAAGTGAAAACTGCAGGAACTTCAAACCGGCACTAGGAAACAGACTGAGAAAGCAGAGAAATAGCGTCTCCTGCAACCCGTTCCCTTGGTGCTAGATGAACGAACGTCTCTCCACTTGCTCAGTTCTGAGAGATAAGTGTGTGTGAAAGCCGTCCTTCACCTAGCTTGTTGGGAACACAAAGTTTCTTTTCAGTTGCAAACTCCATTCCATACATATATATTGGGAGGTACTAGCTCCAAATCGGTTTGACAGAGAAAACTGAAGGAACTTCAAACCGGCACTAGGAAACTGACTGAGAAAGCAGAGAAAAAGTGTCTCCTGCAACCCGTTCCCTTGGTGCTAGATGAACGAACGTCTCTCCACTTGCTCAGTTCTGAGAGATAAGTGTGTGTTAAAGCCGTCCTTCACTTAGCTTGTTGGGAACACAAAGTTTCTTTTCAGTTGCAAACTCCATTCCATACATATATATGGGGAGGTACTAGATCCAACTCGGTTTGACAGTGAAAACTGCAGGAACTTCAAACCGGCACTAGGAAACAGACTGAGAAAGCAGAGAAAAAGTGTCTCCTGCAACCCGTTCCCTTGGTGCTAGATGAACGAACGTCTCTCCACTTGCTCAGTTCTGAGAGATAAGTGTGTGTGAAAGCCGTCCTTCACTAGCTTGTTGGGAACACAAAGTTTCTTTTCAGTTGCAAACTCCATTCCATACATATATATGGGGAGGTACTAGATCCAACTCGGTTTGACAGTGAAAACTGCAGGAACTTCAAACCGGCACTAGGAAACAGAGTGAGAAAGCAGAGAAAAAGTGTCTCCTGCAACCCGTTCCCTTGGTGCTAGATGAACGAACGTCTCTCCACTTGCTCAGTTCTGAGAGATAAGTGTGTGTGAAAGCCGCCTTCACCTAGCTTGTTGGGAACACAAAGTTTCTTTTCAGTTGCAAACTCCATTCCATACATATATATGGGGAGGTACTAGCTCCAAATCGGTTTGAAAGTGAAAACTGCAGGAACTTCAAACCGGCACTAGGAAACAGACTGAGAAAGCAGAGAAATAGCGTCTCCTGCAACCCGTTCCCTTGGTGCTATATGAACGAACGTCTCTCCACTTGCTCAGTTCTGAGAGATAAGTGTGTGTGAAAGCCGTCCTTCACCTAGCTTGTTGGGAACACAAAGTTTCTTTTCAGTTGCAAACTCCATTCCATACATATATATGGGGAGGTACTAACTCCAACTCGGTTTGACAGAGAAAACTGAAGGAACTTCAAACCGGCACTAGGAAACAGACTGAGAAAGCAGAGAAAAAGTGTCTCCTGCAACCCGTTCCCTTGGTGCTAGATGAACGAACGTCTCTCCACTTGCTCAGTTCTGAGAGATAATTGTGAGTGAAAGCCGTCCTTCACCTAGCTTGTTGGGAACACAAAGTTTCTTTTCAGTTGCAAACTCCATTCCATACATATGTATGGGGAGGTACAAGCTCCAACTCTGTTTTACAGTGAAAACTGCAGGAACTTCATACCGGCACTAGGAAACAGACTGAGAAAGCAGAGAAAAAGTGTCTCCTGCAACCCGTTCCCTTGGTGCTAGATGAACGAACGTCTCTCCACTTGCTCAGTTCTGAGAGATAATTGTGAGTCAAAGCCGTCCTTCACCTAGCTTGTTGGGAACACAAAGTTTCTTTTCAGTTGCAAACTCCATTCCATACATATGTATGGGGAGGTACAAGCTCCAACTCTCTTTTACAGTGAAAACTGCAGGAACTTCATACCGGCACTAGGAAACAGACTGAGAAAGCAGAGAAAAAGTGTCTCCTGCAACCCGTTCCCCCGGTGTTAGATGAACAAACGTCTCTCCACTTGCTCAGTTCTGAGAGATAATTGTGTGTGAAAGCCTTCCTTCACCTAGCTTGTTGGGAACACAAAGTTTCTTTTCAGTTGCAAACTCAATTCCATACATATATATGGGGAGGTACAAGCTCCAACTCGGTTTTACAGTGAAAACTGCAGGAACTTCAAACCGGCACTCGGAAACAGACTGAGAAAGAAGAGAAAAAATGTCTCCTGCAACCCGTTCCCTTGCTGCTAGATGAACGAACGTCACTCCACTTGCTCAGTTCTGAGAGATACGTGTGAGCGAAAGCCATCCTTCACCTAGCTTGTTGGGAACACAAAGTTTCTTTTCAGTTGCAAACTCCATTCCATACATATATATGGGGAGGTACAAGCTCCAACTCGGTTTTACAGTGAAAACTGCAGGAACTTCAAACCGGCACTAGGAAACAGACTGAGAAAGCAGAGAAAAAGTGTCTCCTGCAACCCGTTCCCTTGGTGCTAGATGAACGAACGTCTCTCCACTTGCTCAGTTCTGAGAGATAACTGTGAGTGAAAGCCGTCCTTCACCTAGCTTGTTGGGAACACAAAGTTTCTTTTCAGTTGCAAACTCCATTCCATACATATGTATGGGGAGGTACAAGCTCCAACTCTGTTTTACAGTGAAAACTGCAGGAAATTCAAACCGGCACTAGGAAATAGACTGAGAAAGCAGAGAAAAAGTGTCTCCTGCAACCCGTTCCCTTGGTGCTAGATGAACGAACGTCTCTCCACTTGCTCAGTTCTGAGAGATAATTGTGAGTGAAAGCCGTCCTTCACATAGCTTGTTGGGAACACAAAGTTTCTTTTCAGTTGCAAACTCCATTCCATACATATGTATGGGGAGGTACAAGCTCCAACTCTCTTTTACAGTGAAAACTGCAGGAACATCATACCGGCACTAGGAAACAGACTGAGAAAGCAGAGAAAAAGTGTCTCCTGCAACCCGTTCCCCCGGTGTTAGATGAACAAACCTCTCTCCACTTGCTCAGTTCTGAGAGATAATTGTGTGTGAAAGCCGTCCTTCACCTAGCTTGTTGGGAACACAAAGATTCTTTTCAGTTGCAAACTCAATTCCATACATATATATGGGGAGGTACAAGCTCCAACTCGGTTTTACAGTGAAAACTGCAGGAACTTCAAACCGGCACTCGGAAACAGACTGAGAAAGAAGAGAAAAAGTGTCTCCTGCAACCCGTTCCCTTGCTGCTAGATGAACGAACGTCTCTCCACTTGCTCAGTTCTGAGAGATACGTGTGAGCGAAAGCCATCCTTCACCTAGCTTGTTGGGAACACAAAGTTTCTTTTCAGTTGCAAACTCCATTCCATACATATATATGGGGAGGTACAAGCTCCAACTCGGTTTTACAGTGAAAACTGCAGGAACTTCAAACCGGCACTAGGAAACAGACTGAGAAAGCAGAGAATAAGTGTCTCCTGCAACCCGTTCCCTTGGTGCTAGATGAACGATCGTCTCTCCACTTGCTCAGTTCTGAGAGATAATTGTGAGTGAAAGCCGTCCTTCACCTAGCTTGTTGGGAACACAAAGTTTCTTTTCAGTTGCAAACTCCATTCCATACATATGTATGGGGAGGTACAAGCTCCAACTCGGTTTTACAGTGAAAACTGCAGGAACTTCAAACCGGCACTAGGAAACAGACTGAGAAAGCAGAGAAAAAGTGTCTCCTGCAACACGTTCCCTTGGTGCTAGATGAACGAACGTCTCTCCACTTGCTCAGTTCTGAGAGATAAGTGTGTGTGAAAGCCGTCCTTCACTAGCTTGTTGGGAACACAAAGTTTCTTTTCAGTTGCAAACTCCATTCCATAAATATATATGGGGAGGTACTAGATCCAACTCGGTTTGACAGTGAAAACTGCAGGAACTTCAAACCGGCACTAGGAAACAGACTGAGAAAGCAGAGAAAAAGTGTCTCCTGCAACCCGTTCCCTTGGTGCTAGATGAACGAACGTCTCTCCACTTGCTCAGTTCTGAGAGATAAGTGTGTGTGAAAGCCGCCTTCACCTAGCTTGTTGGGAACACAAAGTTTCTTTTCAGTTGCAAACTCCATTCCATACATATATATGGGGAGGTACTAGCTCCAACTCGGTTTGAAAGTGAAAACTGCAGGAACTTCAAAACGGCACTAGGAAACAGACTGAGAAAGCAGAGAAAATGTGTCTCCTGCAACCCGTTCCCTTGGTGCTAGATGAACGAACGTCTCTCCACTTCCTCAGTTCTGAGAGATAAGTGTGTGTGAAAGCCGTCCTTCACCTAGCTTGTTGGGAACACAAAGTTTCTTTTCAGTTGCAAACTCCATTCCATACATATATATGGGGAGGTACAAGCTCCAACTCGGTTTTACAGTGAAAACTGCAGGAACTTCAAACCGGCACTAGGAAACAGACTGAGAAAGCAGAGAAAAAGTGTCTCCTGCAACCCGTTCCCTTGGTGCTAGATGAACGAACGTCTCTCCACTTGCTCCGTTCTGAGAGATAAGTGTGTGTGAATGCCGTCCTTCACCTTGCTTGTTGGGAACACAAAGTTTCTTTTCAGTTGCAAACTCCATTCCATACATATATATGGGGAGGTACAAGCTCCAACTCGGTTTGACAGTGAAAACTGCAGGAGCTTCAAACCGGCACTAGGAAACAGACTGAGAAAGCAGAGAAAAATTGTCTCCTGCAACCCGTTCCCCTGGTGCTAGATGAACGAACGTCTCTCCACTTGCTCAGTTCTGAGAGAATAGTGTGGGTGAAAGCCGTCCTTCACCTATCTTGTTGGGAACACAAAGTTTCTTTTCAGTTGCAAACTCCATTCCATACATATATATGGGGAGGTACAAACTCCAACTCGGTTTTACAGTGAAAACTGCAGGAACTTCAAACCGGCACTAGGAAACAGACTGAGAAAGCAGAGAAAAAGTGTCTCCTGCAACCCGTTCCCTTGGTGCTAGATGAACGAACGTCTCTCCACTTGCTCAGTTCTGAGAGATAAGTGTGTGTGAAAGCCGTACTTCACCTAGCTTATTGGGAACACAAAGTTTCTTTTCAGTAGCAAACTCCATTCCATACATATATATGGGGAGGTACAAACTCCAACTCGGGTTCACAGTGAAAACTGCAGGAACTTCATAACGGCACTAGGAAACAGACTGAGAAAGCAGAGAAAATGTGTCTCCTGCAACCCGTTCCCTTGGTGCTAGATGAACGAACGTCTCTCCACTTCCTCAGTTCTGAGAGATAAGTGTGTGTGAAAGCCGTCCTTCACCTAGCTTGTTGGGAACACAAAGTTTCTTTTCAGTTGCAAACTCCATTCCATACATATATATGGGGAGGTACTAGCTCCAACTCGGTTTTACAGTGAAAACTGCAGGAACTTCAAACCGGCACTAGGAAAGAGACAGAGAAAGCAGAGAAAAAGTGTCTCCTGCAACCCGTTCCCTTGGTGCTAGATGAACGAACGTCTCTCCACTTGCTCAGTTCTGAGAGATAATTGTGTGTGAAAGCCGTCCTTCACCTAGCTTGTTGGGAACACAAAGATTCTTTTCAGTTGCAAACTCCATTCCATACATATGTATGGGGAGGTACAAGCTCCAACTCTCTTTTACAGTGAAAACTGCAGGAACATCATACCGGCACTAGGAAACAGACTGAGAAAGCAGAGAAAAAGTGTCTCCTGCAACCCGTTCCCCCGGTGTTAGATGAACAAACCTCTCTCCACTTGCTCAGTTCTGAGAGATAATTGTGTGTGAAAGCCGTCCTTCACCTAGCTTGTTGGGAACACAAAGATTCTTTTCAGTTGCAAACTCAATTCCATACATATATATGGGGAGGTACAAGCTCCAACTCGGTTTTACAGTGAAAACTGCAGGAACTTCAAACCGGCACTCGGAAACAGACTGAGAAAGAAGAGAAAAAGTGTCTCCTGCAACCCGTTCCCTTGCTGCTAGATGAACGAACGTCTCTCCACTTGCTCAGTTCTGAGAGATACGTGTGAGCGAAAGCCATCCTTCACCTAGCTTGTTGGGAACACAAAGTTTCTTTTCAGTTGCAAACTCCATTCCATACATATATATGGGGAGGTACAAGCTCCAACTCGGTTTTACAGTGAAAACTGCAGGAACTTCAAACCGGCACTAGGAAACAGACTGAGAAAGCAGAGAATAAGTGTCTCCTGCAACCCGTTCCCTTGGTGCTAGATGAACGATCGTCTCTCCACTTGCTCAGTTCTGAGAGATAATTGTGAGTGAAAGCCGTCCTTCACCTAGCTTGTTGGGAACACAAAGTTTCTTTTCAGTTGCAAACTCCATTCCATACATATGTATGGGGAGGTACAAGCTCCAACTCGGTTTTACAGTGAAAACTGCAGGAACTTCAAACCGGCACTAGGAAACAGACTGAGAAAGCAGAGAAAAAGTGTCTCCTGCAACACGTTCCCTTGGTGCTAGATGAACGAACGTCTCTCCACTTGCTCAGTTCTGAGAGATAAGTGTGTGTGAAAGCCGTCCTTCACTAGCTTGTTGGGAACACAAAGTTTCTTTTCAGTTGCAAACTCCATTCCATAAATATATATGGGGAGGTACTAGATCCAACTCGGTTTGACAGTGAAAACTGCAGGAACTTCAAACCGGCACTAGGAAACAGACTGAGAAAGCAGAGAAAAAGTGTCTCCTGCAACCCGTTCCCTTGGTGCTAGATGAACGAACGTCTCTCCACTTGCTCAGTTCTGAGAGATAAGTGTGTGTGAAAGCCGCCTTCACCTAGCTTGTTGGGAACACAAAGTTTCTTTTCAGTTGCAAACTCCATTCCATACATATATATGGGGAGGTACTAGCTCCAACTCGGTTTGAAAGTGAAAACTGCAGGAACTTCAAAACGGCACTAGGAAACAGACTGAGAAAGCAGAGAAAATGTGTCTCCTGCAACCCGTTCCCTTGGTGCTAGATGAACGAACGTCTCTCCACTTCCTCAGTTCTGAGAGATAAGTGTGTGTGAAAGCCGTCCTTCACCTAGCTTGTTGGGAACACAAAGTTTCTTTTCAGTTGCAAACTCCATTCCATACATATATATGGGGAGGTACAAGCTCCAACTCGGTTTTACAGTGAAAACTGCAGGAACTTCAAACCGGCACTAGGAAACAGACTGAGAAAGCAGAGAAAAAGTGTCTCCTGCAACCCGTTCCCTTGGTGCTAGATGAACGAACGTCTCTCCACTTGCTCAGTTCTGAGAGATAAGTGTGTGTGAATGCCGTCCTTCACCTTGCTTGTTGGGAACACAAAGTTTCTTTTCAGTTGCAAACTCCATTCCATACATATATATGGGGAGGTACAAGCTCCAACTCGGTTTGACAGTGAAAACTGCAGGAGCTTCAAACCGGCACTAGGAAACAGACTGAGAAAGCAGAGAAAAATTGTCTCCTGCAACCCGTTCCCCTGGTGCTAGATGAACGAACGTCTCTCCACTTGCTCAGTTCTGAGAGAATAGTGTGGGTGAAAGCCGTCCTTCACCTATCTTGTTGGGAACACAAAGTTTCTTTTCAGTTGCAAACTCCATTCCATACATATATATGGGGAGGTACAAACTCCAACTCGGTTTTACAGTGAAAACTGCAGGAACTTCAAACCGGCACTAGGAAACAGACTGAGAAAGCAGAGAAAAAGTGTCTCCTGCAACCCGTTCCCTTGGTGCTAGATGAACGAACGTCTCTCCACTTGCTCAGTTCTGAGAGATAAGTGTGTGTGAAAGCCGTACTTCACCTAGCTTATTGGGAACACAAAGTTTCTTTTCAGTAGCAAACTCCATTCCATACATATATATGGGGAGGTACAAACTCCAACTCGGGTTCACAGTGAAAACTGCAGGAACTTCATAACGGCACTAGGAAACAGACTGAGAAAGCAGAGAAAATGTGTCTCCTGCAACCCGTTCCCTTGGTGCTAGATGAACGAACGTCTCTCCACTTCCTCAGTTCTGAGAGATAAGTGTGTGTGAAAGCCGTCCTTCACCTAGCTTGTTGGGAACACAAAGTTTCTTTTCAGTTGCAAACTCCATTCCATACATATATATGGGGAGGTACTAGCTCCAACTCGGTTTTACAGTGAAAACTGCAGGAACTTCAAACCGGCACTAGGAAAGAGACAGAGAAAGCAGAGAAAAAGTGTCTCCTGCAACCCGTTCCCTTGGTGCTAGATGAACGAACGTCTCTCCACTTGCTCAGTTCTGAGAGATAATTGTGTGTGAAAGCCGTCCTTCACCTAGCTTGTTGGGAACACAAAGATTCTTTTCAGTAGCAAACTCCATTCCATACATATGTATGGGGAGGTACAAGCTCCAACTCTCTTTTACAGTGAAAACTGCAGGAACATCATACCGGCACTAGGAAACAGACTGAGAAAGCAGAGAAAAAGTGTCTCCTGCAACCCGTTCCCCCGGTGTTAGATGAACAAACCTCTCTCCACTTGCTCAGTTCTGAGAGATAATTGTGTGTGAAAGCCGTCCTTCACCTAGCTTGTTGGGAACACAAAGATTCTTTTCAGTTGCAAACTCAATTCCATACATATATATGGGGAGGTACAAGCTCCAACTCGGTTTTACAGTGAAAACTGCAGGAACTTCAAACCGGCACTCGGAAACAGACTGAGAAAGAAGAGAAAAAGTGTCTCCTGCAACCCGTTCCCTTGCTGCTAGATGAACGAACGTCTCTCCACTTGCTCAGTTCTGAGAGATACGTGTGAGCGAAAGCCATCCTTCACCTAGCTTGTTGGGAACACAAAGTTTCTTTTCAGTTGCAAACTCCATTCCATACATATATATGGGGAGGTACAAGCTCCAACTCGGTTTTACAGTGAAAACTGCAGGAACTTCAAACCGGCACTAGGAAACAGACTGAGAAAGCAGAGAATAAGTGTCTCCTGCAACCCGTTCCCTTGGTGCTAGATGAACGATCGTCTCTCCACTTGCTCAGTTCTGAGAGATAATTGTGAGTGAAAGCCGTCCTTCACCTAGCTTGTTGGGAACACAAAGTTTCTTTTCAGTTGCAAACTCCATTCCATACATATGTATGGGGAGGTACAAGCTCCAACTCGGTTTTACAGTGAAAACTGCAGGAACTTCAAACCGGCACTAGGAAACAGACTGAGAAAGCAGAGAAAAAGTGTCTCCTGCAACACGTTCCCTTGGTGCTAGATGAACGAACGTCTCTCCACTTGCTCAGTTCTGAGAGATAAGTGTGTGTGAAAGCCGTCCTTCACTAGCTTGTTGGGAACACAAAGTTTCTTTTCAGTTGCAAACTCCATTCCATAAATATATATGGGGAGGTACTAGATCCAACTCGGTTTGACAGTGAAAACTGCAGGAACTTCAAACCGGCACTAGGAAACAGACTGAGAAAGCAGAGAAAAAGTGTCTCCTGCAACCCGTTCCCTTGGTGCTAGATGAACGAACGTCTCTCCACTTGCTCAGTTCTGAGAGATAAGTGTGTGTGAAAGCCGCCTTCACCTAGCTTGTTGGGAACACAAAGTTTCTTTTCAGTTGCAAACTCCATTCCATACATATATATGGGGAGGTACTAGCTCCAACTCGGTTTGAAAGTGAAAACTGCAGGAACTTCAAAACGGCACTAGGAAACAGACTGAGAAAGCAGAGAAAATGTGTCTCCTGCAACCCGTTCCCTTGGTGCTAGATGAACGAACGTCTCTCCACTTCCTCAGTTCTGAGAGATAAGTGTGTGTGAAAGCCGTCCTTCACCTAGCTTGTTGGGAACACAAAGTTTCTTTTCAGTTGCAAACTCCATTCCATACATATATATGGGGAGGTACAAGCTCCAACTCGGTTTTACAGTGAAAACTGCAGGAACTTCAAACCGGCACTAGGATACAGACTGAGAAAGCAGAGAAAAAGTGTCTCCTGCAACCCGTTCCCTTGGTGCTAGATGAACGAACGTCTCTCCACTTGCTCAGTTCTGAGAGATAAGTGTGTGTGAATGCCGTCCTTCACCTTGCTTGTTGGGAACACAAAGTTTCTTTTCAGTTGCAAACTCCATTCCATACATATATATGGGGAGGTACAAGCTCCAACTCGGTTTGACAGTGAAAACTGCAGGAGCTTCAAACCGGCACTAGGAAACAGACTGAGAAAGCAGAGAAAAATTGTCTCCTGCAACCCGTTCCCCTGGTGCTAGATGAACGAACGTCTCTCCACTTGCTCAGTTCTGAGAGAATAGTGTGGGTGAAAGCCGTCCTTCACCTAGCTTGTTGGGAACACAAAGTTTCTTTTCAGTTGCAAACTCCATTCCATACATATATATGGGGAGGTACAAACTCCAACTCGGTTTTACAGTGAAAACTGCAGGAACTTCAAACCGGCACTAGGAAACAGACTGAGAAAGCAGAGAAAAAGTGTCTCCTGCAACCCGTTCCCTTGGTGCTAGATGAACGAACGTCTCTCCACTTGCTCAGTTCTGAGAGATAAGTGTGTGTGAAAGCCGTACTTCACCTAGCTTATTGGGAACACAAAGTTTCTTTTCAGTAGCAAACTCCATTCCATACATATATATGGGGAGGTATAAACTCCAACTCGGGTTCACAGTGAAAACTGCAGGAACTTCATAACGGCACTAGGAAACAGACTGAGAAAGCAGAGAAAATGTGTCTCCTGCAACCCGTTCCCTTGGTGCTAGATGAACGAACGTCTCTCCACTTCCTCAGTTCTGAGAGATAAGTGTGTGTGAAAGCCGTCCTTCACCTAGCTTGTTGGGAACACAAAGTTTCTTTTCAGTTGCAAACTCCATTCCATACATATATATGGGGAGGTACTAGCTCCAACTCGGTTTTACAGTGAAAACTGCAGGAACTTCAAACCGGCACTAGGAAAGAGACAGAGAAAGCAGAGAAAAAGTGTCTCCTGCAACCCGTTCCCTTGGTGCTAGATGAACGAACGTCTCTCCACTTGCTCAGTTCTGAGAGATAATTGTGTGTGAAAGCCGTCCTTCACCTAGCTTGTTGGGAACACAAAGATTCTTTTCAGTAGCAAACTCCATTCCATACATATATATGGGGAGGTACAAACTCCAACTCGGGTTCACAGTGAAAACTGCAGGAACTTCATAACGGCACTAGGAAACAGACTGAGAAAGCAGAGAAAATGTGTCTCCTGCAACCCGTTCCCTTGGTGCTAGATGAACGAACGTCTCTCCACTTCCTCAGTTCTGAGAGATAAGTGTGTGTGAAAGCCGTCCTTCACCTAGCTTGTTGGGAACACAAAGTTTCTTTTCAGTTGCAAACTCCATTCCATACATATATATGGGGAGGTACAAGCTCCAACTCGGTTTCACAGTGAAAACTGCAGGAACTTCAAACCGGCACTAGGAAACAGACTGAGAAAGCAGAGAAAAAGTGTCTCCTGCAACCCGTTCCCTTGGTGCTAGATGAACGAACGTCTCTCCACTTGCTCAGTTCTGAGAGATAAGTGTGTGTGAAAGCCGTCCTTCACTAGCTTGTTGGGAACACAAAGTTTCTTTTCAGTTGCAAACTCCATTCCATACATATATATGGGGAGGTACTAGCTCCAACTCGGTTTGACAGTGAAAACTGCAGGAACTTCAAACCGGCACTAGGAAACAGACTGAGAAAGCAGAGAAAAAGTGCCTCCTGCAACCCGTTCCCTTGGTGCTAGATGAACGAACGTCTCTCCACTTGCTCAGTTCTGAGAGATTAGTGTGTGTGAAAGCCGTCCTTCACTAGCTTGTTGGGAACACAAAGTTTTTTTTCAGTTGCAAACTCCATTCCATACATATATATGGGGAGGTACTAGCTCCAACTCGGTTTGACAGTGAAAACTGCAGGAACTTCAAACCGGCACTAGTAAACAGACTGAGAAAGCAGAGAAAAAGTGTCTCCTGCAACCCGTTCCCTTGGTGCTAGATGAACGAACGTCTCTCCACTTGCTCAGTTCTGAGTGATTAGTGTGTGTGAAAGCCGCCTTCACCTAGCTTGTTGGGAACACAAAGTTTCTTTTCAGTTGCAAACTCCATTCCATACATATATATGGGGAGGTACAAGCTCCAACTCGGTTTGACAGTGAAAACTGCAGGAACTTCAAACCGGCACTAGGAAACAGACTGAGAAAGCAGAGAAAAAGTGTCTCCTGCAACCCGTTCCCTTGGTGCTAGATGAACGAACGTCTCTCCACTTGCTCAGTTCTGAGAGATAAGTGTGTGTGAAAGCCGTCCTTCACTAGCTTGTTGGGAACACAAAGTTTCTTTTCAGTTGCAAACTCCATTCCATACATATATATGGTGAGGTACTAGATCCAACTCGGTTTGACAGTGAAAACTGCAGGAACTTCAAACCGGCACTAGGAAACAGACTGAGAAAGCAGAGAAAAAGTGTCTCCTGCAACCCGTTCCCTTGGTGCTAGATGAACGAACGTCTCTCCACTTGCTCATCTCTGAGAGATAAGTGTGTGTGAAAGCCGTCCTTCACTAGCTTGTAGGGAACACAAAGTTTCTTTTCAGTTGCAAACTCCTTTCCATACATATATATGGGGAGGTACTAGCTCCAACTCGGTTTGACAGTGAAAACTGCAGGAACTTCAAACCGGCACTAGGAAACAGACTGAGAAAGCAGAGAAAAAGTGTCTCCTGCAACCCGTTCCCTTGGTGCTAGATGAACGAACGTCTCTCCACTTGCTCAGTTCTGAGAGATAAGTGTGTGTGAAAGCCGCCTTCACCTAGCTTGTTGGGAACACAAAGTTTCTTTTCAGTTGCAAACTCCATTCCATACATATATATGGGGAGGTACTAGCTCCAACTCGGTTTGAAAGTGAAAACTGCAGGAACTTCAAACCGGCACTAGGAAACAGACTGAGAAAGCAGAGAAATAGCGTCTCCTGCAACCCGTTCCCTTGGTGCTAGATGAACGAACGTCTCTCCACTTGCTCAGTTCTGAGAGATAAGTGTGTGTGAAAGCCGTCCTTCACCTAGCTTGTTGGGAACACAAAGTTTCTTTTCAGTTGCAAACTCCATTCCATACATATATATTGGGAGGTACTAGCTCCAAATCGGTTTGACAGAGAAAACTGAAGGAACTTCAAACCGGCACTAGGAAACTGACTGAGAAAGCAGAGAAAAAGTGACTCCTGCAACCCGTTCCCTTGGTGCTAGATGAACGAACGTCTCTCCACTTGCTCAGTTCTGAGAGATAAGTGTGTGTTAAAGCCGTCCTTCACTTAGCTTGTTGGGAACACAAAGTTTCTTTTCAGTTGCAAACTCCATTCCATACATATATATGGGGAGGTACTAGATCCAACTCGGTTTGACAGTGAAAACTGCAGGAACTTCAAACCGGCACTAGGAAACAGACTGAGAAAGCAGAGAAAAAGTGTCTCCTGCAACCCGTTCCCTTGGTGCTAGATGAACGAACGTCTCTCCACTTGCTCAGTTATGAGAGATAAGTGTGTGTGAAAGCCGTCCTTCACTAGCTTGTTGGGAACACAAAGTTTCTTTTCAGTTGCAAACTCCATTCCATACATATATATGGGGAGGTACTAGATCCAACTCGGTTTGACAGTGAAAACTGCAGGAACTTCAAACCGGCACTAGGAAACAGAGTGAGAAAGCAGAGAAAAAGTGTCTCCTGCAACCCGTTCCCTTGGTGCTAGATGAACGAACGTCTCTCCACTTGCTCAGTTCTGAGAGATAAGTGTGTGTGAAAGCCGCCTTCACCTAGCTTGTTGGGAACACAAAGTTTCTTTTCAGTTGCAAACTCCATTCCATACATATATATGGGGAGGTACTAGCTCCAACTCGGTTTGAAAGTGAAAACTGCAGGAACTTCAAACCGGCACTAGGAAACAGACTGAGAAAGCAGAGAAATAGCGTCTCCTGCAACCCGTTCCCTTGGTGCTATATGAACGAACGTCTCTCCACTTGCTCAGTTCTGAGAGATAAGTGTGTGTGAAAGCCGTCCTTCACCTAGCTTGTTGGGAACACAAAGTTTCTTTTCAGTTGCAAACTCCATTCCATACATATATATGGGGAGGTACTAACTCCAACTCGGTTTGACAGAGAAAACTGAAGGAACTTCAAACCGGCACTAGGAAACAGACTGAGAAAGCAGAGAAAAAGTGTCTCCTGCAACCCGTTCCCTTGGTGCTAGATGAACGAACGTCTCTCCACTTGCTCAGTTCTGAGAGATAATTGTGAGTGAAAGCCGTCCTTCACCTAGCTTGTTGGGAACACAAAGTTTCTTTTCAGTTGCAAACTCCATTCCATACATATGTATGGGGAGGTACAAGCTCCAACTCTGTTTTACAGTGAAAACTGCAGGAACTTCATACCGGCACTAGGAAACAGACTGAGAAAGCAGAGAAAAAGTGTCTCCTGCAACCCGTTCCCTTGGTGCTAGATGAACGAACGTCTCTCCACTTGCTCAGTTCTGAGAGATAATTGTGAGTCAAAGCCGTCCTTCACCTAGCTTGTTGGGAACACAAAGTTTCTTTTCAGTTGCAAACTCCATTCCATACATATGTATGGGGAGGTACAAGCTCCAACTCTCTTTTACAGTGAAAACTGCAGGAACTTCATACCGGCACTAGGAAACAGACTGAGAAAGCAGAGAAAAAGTGTCTCCTGCAACCCGTTCCCCCGGTGTTAGATGAACAAACGTCTCTCCACTTGCTCAGTTCTGAGAGATAATTGTGTGTGAAAGCCGTCCTTCACCTAGCTTGTTGGGAACACAAAGTTTCTTTTCAGTTGCAAACTCAATTCCATACATATATATGGGGAGGTACAAGCTCCAACTCGGTTTTACAGTGAAAACTGCAGGTACTTCAAACCGGCACTCGGAAACAGACTGAGAAAGAAGAGAAAAAATGTCTCCTGCAACCCGTTCCCTTGCTGCTAGATGAACGAACGTCACTCCACTTGCTCAGTTCTGAGAGATACGTGTGAGCGAAAGCCATCCTTCACCTAGCTTGTTGGGAACACAAAGTTTCTTTTCAGTTGCAAACTCCATTCCATACATATATATGGGGAGGTACAAGCTCCAACTCGGTTTTACAGTGAAAACTGCAGGAACTTCAAACCGGCACTAGGAAACAGACTGAGAAAGCAGAGAAAAAGTGTCTCCTGCAACCCGTTCCCTTGGTGCTAGATGAACGAACGTCTCTCCACTTGCTCAGTTCTGAGAGATAACTGTGAGTGAAAGCCGTCCTTCACCTAGCTTGTTGGGAACACAAAGTTTCTTTTCAGTTGCAAACTCCATTCCATACATATGTATGGGGAGGTACAAGCTCCAACTCTGTTTTACAGTGAAAACTGCAGGAAATTCAAACCGGCACTAGGAAATAGACTGAGAAAGCAGAGAAAAAGTGTCTCCTGCAACCCGTTCCCTTGGTGCTAGATGAACGAACGTCTCTCCACTTGCTCAGTTCTGAGAGATAATTGTGAATGAAAGTCGTCCTTCACATAGCTTGTTGGGAACACAAAGTTTCTTTTCAGTTACAAACTCCATTCCATACATATGTATGGGGAGGTACAAGCTCCAACTCTCTTTTACAGTGAAAACTGCAGGAACATCATACCGGCACTAGGAAACAGACTGAGAAAGCAGAGAAAAAGTGTCTCCTGCAACCCGTTCCCCCGGTGTTAGATGAACAAACCTCTCTCCACTTGCTCAGTTCTGAGAGATAATTGTGTGTGAAAGCCGTCCTTCACCTAGCTTGTTGGGAACACAAAGATTCTTTTCAGTTGCAAACTCAATTCCATACATATATATGGGGAGGTACAAGCTCCAACTCGGTTTTACAGTGAAAACTGCAGGAACTTCAAACCGGCACTCGGAAACAGACTGAGAAAGCAGAGAAAAAGTGTCTCCTGCAACCCGTTCCCTTGCTGCTAGGTGAACGAACGTCTCTCCACTTGCTCAGTTCTGAGAGATACGTGTGAGCGAAAGCCATCCTTCACCTAGCTTGTTGGGAACACAAAGTTTCTTTTCAGTTGCAAACTCCATTCCATACATATATATGGGGAGGTACAAGCTCCAACTCGGTTTTACAGTGAAAACTGCAGGAACTTCAAACCGGCACTAGGAAACAGACTGAGAAAGCAGAGAATAAGTGTCTCCTGCAACCCGTTCCCTTGGTGCTAGATGAACGATCGTCTCTCCACTTGCTCAGTTCTGAGAGATAATTGTGAGTGAAAGCCGTCCTTCACCTAGCTTGTTGGGAACACAAAGTTTCTTTTCAGTTGCAAACTCCATTCCATACATATGTATGGGGAGGTACAAGCTCCAACTCGGTTTTACAGTGAAAACTGCAGGAACTTCAAACCGGCACTAGGAAACAGACTGAGAAAGCAGAGAAAAAGTGTCTCCTGCAACACGTTCCCTTGGTGCTAGATGAACGAACGTCTCTCCACTTGCTCAGTTCTGAGAGATAAGTGTGTGTGAAAGCCGTCCTTCACTAGCTTGTTGGGAACACAAAGTTTCTTTTCAGTTGCAAACTCCATTCCATAAATATATATGGGGAGGTACTAGATCCAACTCGGTTTGACAGTGAAAACTGCAGGAACTTCAAACCGGCACTAGGAAACAGACTGAGAAAGCAGAGAAAAAATGTCTCCTGCAACCCGTTCCCTTGGTGCTAGATGAACGAACGTCTCTCCACTTGCTCAGTTCTGAGAGATAAGTGTGTGTGAAAGCCGCCTTCACCTAGCTTGTTGGGAACACAAAGTTTCTTTTCAGTTGCAAACTCCATTCCATAAATATATATGGGGAGGTACTAGCTCCAACTCGGTTTGAAAGTGAAAACTGCAGGAACTTCAAAACGGCACTAGGAAACAGACTGAGAAAGCAGAGAAAATGTGTCTCCTGCAACCCGTTCCCTTGGTGCTAGATGAACGAACGTCTCTCCACTTCCTCAGTTCTGAGAGATAAGTGTGTGTGAAAGCCGTCCTTCACCTAGCTTGTTGGGAACACAAAGTTTCTTTTCAGTTGCAAACTCCATTCCATACATATATATGGGGAGGTACAAGCTCCAACTCGGTTTTACAGTGAAAACTGCAGGAACTTCAAACCGGCACTAGGAAACAGACTGAGAAAGCAGAGAAAAAGTGTCTCCTGCAACCCGTTCCCTTGGTGCTAGATGAACGAACGTCTCTCCACTTGCTCAGTTCTGAGAGATAAGTGTGTGTGAATGCCGTCCTTCACCTTGCTTGTTGGGAACACAAAGTTTCTTTTCAGTTGCAAACTCCATTCCATACATATATATGGGGAGGTACAAGCTCCAACTCGGTTTGACAGTGAAAACTGCAGGAGCTTCAAACCGGCACTAGGAAACAGACTGAGAAAGCAGAGAAAAATTGTCTCCTGCAACCCGTTCCCCTGGTGCTAGATGAACGAACGTCTCTCCACTTGCTCAGTTCTGAGAGAATAGTGTGGGTGAAAGCCGTCCTTCACCTAGCTTGTTGGGAACACAAAGTTTCTTTTCAGTTGCAAACTCCATTCCATACATATATATGGGGAGGTACAAACTCCAACTCGGTTTTACAGTGAAAACTGCAGGAACTTCAAACCGGCACTAGGAAACAGACTGAGAAAGCAGAGAAAAAGTGTCTCCTGCAACCCGTTCCCTTGGTGCTAGATGAACGAACGTCTCTCCACTTGCTCAGTTCTGAGAGATAAGTGTGTGTGAAAGCCGTCCTTCACCTAGCTTGTTGGGAACACAAAGTTTCTTTTCAGTAGCAAACTCCATTCCATACATATATATGGGGAGGTACAAACTCCAACTCGGGTTCACAGTGAAAACTGCAGGAACTTCATAACGGCACTAGGAAACAGACTGAGAAAGCAGAGAAAATGTGTCTCCTGCAACCCGTTCCCTTGGTGCTAGATGAACGAACGTCTCTCCACTTCCTCAGTTCTGAGAGATAAGTGTGTGTGAAAGCCGTCCTTCACCTAGCTTGTTGGGAACACAAAGTTTCTTTTCAGTTGCAAACTCCATTCCATACATATATATGGGGAGGTACTAGCTCCAACTCGGTTTTACAGTGAAAACTGCAGGAACTTCAAACCGGCCCTAGGAAAGAGACAGAGAAAGCAGAGAAAAAGTGTCTCCTGCAACCCGTTCCCTTGGTGCTAGATGAACGAACGTCTCTCCACTTGCTCAGTTCTGAGAGATAATTGTGTGTGAAAGCCGTCCTTCACCTAGCTTGTTGGGAACACAAAGATTCTTTTCAGTAGCAAACTCCATTCCATACATATATATGGGGAGGTACAAACTCCAACTCGGGTTCACAGTGAAAACTGCAGGAACTTCATAACGGCACTAGGAAACAGACTGAGAAAGCAGAGAAAATGTGTCTCCTGCAACCCGTTCCCTTGGTGCTAGATGAACGAACGTCTCTCCACTTGCTCAGTTCTGAGAGATAAGTGTGTGTGAATGCCGTCCTTCACCTTGCTTGTTGGGAACACAAAGTTTCTTTTCAGTTGCAAACTCCATTCCATACATATATATGGGGAGGTACAAGCTCCAAATCGGTTTGACTGTGAAAACTGCAGGAGCTTCAAACCGGCACTAGGAAACAGACTGAGAAAGCAGAGAAAAATTGTCTCCTGCAACCCGTTCCCCTGGTGCTAGATGAACGAACGTCTCTCCACTTGCTCAGTTCTGAGAGAAAAGTGTGGGTGAAAGCCGTCCTTCACCTAGCTTGTTGGGAACACAAAGTTTCTTTTCAGTTGCAAACTCCATTCCATACATATATATGGGGAGGTACAAACTCCAACTCTGTTTTACAGTGAAAACTGCAGGAACTTCAAACCGGCACTAGGAAACAGACTGAGAAAGCAGAGAAAAAGTGGCTCCTGCAACCCGTTCCCTTGGTGCTAGATGAACGAACTTCTCTCCACTTGTTCAGTTCTGAGAGATAAGTGTGTGTTAAAGCCGTCCTTCACTTAGCTTGTTGGGAACACAAAGTTTCTTTTCAGTTGCAAACTCCATTCCATACATATATATGGGGAGGTACTAGATCCAACTCGGTTTGACAGTGAAAACTGCAGGAACTTCAAACCTGCACTAGGAAACAGACTGAGAAAGCAGAGAAAAAGTGTCTCCTGCAACCCGTTCCCTTGGTGCTAGATGAACGAACGTCTCTCCACTTGCTCAGTTCTGAGAGATAAGTGTGTGTGAAAGCCGTCCTTCACTAGCTTGTTGGGAACACAAAGTTTCTTTTCAGTTGCAAACTCAATTCCATACATATATATGGGGAGGTACTAGATCCAACTCGGTTTGACAGTGAAAACTGCAGGAACTTCAAACCGGCACTAGGAAACAGACTGAGAAAGCAGAGAAAAAGTGTCTCCTGCAACCCGTTCACTTGGTGCTAGATGAACGAACGTCTCTCCACTTGCTCAGTTCTGATAGATAAGTGTGTGTGAAAGCCGCCTTCACCTAGCTTGTTGGGAACACAAAGTTTCTTTTCAGTTGCAAACTCCATTCCATACATATATATGGGGAGGTACTAGCTCCAACTCGGTTTTACAGTGAAATCTGCAGGAACTTCAAACCGGCACTAGGATACAGACAGAGAAAGCAGAGAAAAGTGTCTCCTGCAACCCGTTCCCTTGGTGCTAGATGAACGAACGTCTCTCCACTTGCTCAGTTCTGAGAGATAACTGTGTGTGAATGCCGTCCTTCACCTAGCTTGTTGGGAACACAAAGTTTCTTTTCAGTTGCAAACTCCATTCCATACATATATATGGGGAGGTACAAGCTCCAACTCGGTTTGACAGTGAAAACTGCAGGAACTTCAAACCGGCACTAGGAAACATACTGAGAAAGCAGAGAAAAAGCGTCTCCTGCAACCCGTTCCCTTGGTGCTAGATGAACGAACGTCTCTCCACTTGCTCAGTTCTGAGAGATAAGTGTGTGTGAAAGCCGTCCTTCACCTAGCTTGTTGGGAACACAAAGTTTCTTTTCAGTTGCAAACTCCATTCCATACATATATATGGGGAGGTACAAGCTCCAACTCGGTTTGACAGTGAAAACTGCAGGAACTTCAAACCGGCACTAGGAAACAGACTGAGAAAGCAGAGAAAAAGTGTCTCCTGCAACCCGTTCCCTTGGTGCTAGATGAACGAACGTCTCTCCACTTGCTCAGTTCTGAGAGATAAGTGTGTGTGAAAGCCGTCCTTCACTAGCTTGTTGGGAACACAAAGTTTCTTTTCAGTTGCAAACTCCATTCCATACATATATATGGGGAGGTACTAGCTCCAACTCGGTTTGACAGTGAAAACTGCAGGAACTTCAAACCGGCACTAGGAAACAGACTGAGAAAGCAGAGAAAAAGTGCCTCCTGCAACCCGTTCCCTTGGTGCTAGATGAACGAACGTCTCTCCACTTGCTCAGTTCTGAGAGATTAGTGTGTGTGAAAGCCGTCCTTCACTAGCTTGTTGGGAACACAAAGTTTTTTTTCAGTTGCAAACTCCATTCCATACATATATATGGGGAGGTACTAGCTCCAACTCGGTTTGACAGTGAAAACTGCAGGAACTTCAAACCGGCACTAGTAAACAGACTGAGAAAGCAGAGAAAAAGTGTCTCCTGCAACCCGTTCCCTTGGTGCTAGATGAACGAACGTCTCTCCACTTGCTCAGTTCTGAGAGATTAGTGTGTGTGAAAGCCGCCTTCACCTAGCTTGTTGGGAACACAAAGTTTCTTTTCAGTTGCAAACTCCATTCCATACATATATATGGGGAGGTACTAGCTCCAACTCGGTTTGACAGAGAAAACTGAAGGAACTTCAAACCGGCACTAGGAAACAGACTGAGAAAGCAGAGAAAAAGTGTCTCCTGCAACCCGTTCCCTTGGTGCTAGATGAACGAACGTCTCTCCACTTGCTCAGTTCTGAGAGATAAATGTGAGTGAAAGCCGTCCTTCACCTAGCTTGTTGGGAACACAAAGTTTCTTTTCAGTTGCAAACTCCATTCCATACATATGTATGGGGAGGTACAAGCTCCAACTCTGTTTTACAGTGAAAACTGCAGGAACTTCATACCGGCACTAGGAAACAGACTGAGAAAGCAGAGAAAAAGTGTCTCCTGCAACCCGTTCCCTTGGTGCTAGATGAACGAACGTCTCTCCACTTGCTCAGTTCTGAGAGATAATTGTGAGTCAAAGCCGTCCTTCACCTAGCTTGTTGGGAACACAAAGTTTCTTTTCAGTTGCAAACTCCATTCCATACATATGTATGGGGAGGTACAAGCTCCAACTCTCTTTTACAGTGAAAACTGCAGGAACATCATACCGGCACTAGGAAACAGACTGAGAAAGCAGAGAAATAGTGTCTCCTGCAACCCGTTCCCCCGGTGTTAGATGAACAAACGTCTCTCCACTTGCTCAGTTCTGAGAGATAATTGTGTGTGAAAGCCGTCCTTCACCTAGCTTGTTGGGAACACAAAGTTTCTTTTCAGTTGCAAACTCAATTCCATACATATATATGGGGAGGTACAAGCTCCAACTCGGTTTTACAGTGAAAACTGCAGGAACTTCAAACCGGCACTCGGAAACAGACTGAGAAAGAAGAGAAAAAATGTCTCCTGCAACCCGTTCCCTTGCTGCTAGATGAACGAACGTCTCTCCACTTGCTCAGTTCTGAGAGATACGTGTGAGCGAAAGCCATCCTTCACCTAGCTTGTTGGGAACACAAAGTTTCTTTTCAGTTGCAAACTCCATTCCATACATATATATGGGGAGGTACAAGCTCCAACTCGGTTTTACAGTGAAAACTGCAGGAACTTCAAACCGGCACTAGGAAACAGACTGAGAAAGCAGAGAAAATGTGTCTCCTGCAACCCGTTCCCTTGGTGCTAGATGAACGAACGTCTCTCCACTTCCTCAGTTCTGAGAGATAAGTGTGTGTGAAAGCCGTCCTTCACCTAGCTTGTTGGGAACACAAAGTTTCTTTTCAGTTGCAAACTCCATTCCATACATATATATGGGGAGGTACTAGCTCCAACTCGGTTTTACAGTGAAAACTGCAGGAACTTCAAACCGGCACTAGGAAAGAGACAGAGAAAGCAGAGAAAAAGTGTCTCCTGCAACCCGTTCCCTTGGTGCTAGATGAACGAACGTCTCTCCACTTGCTCAGTTCTGAGAGATAATTGTGTGTGAAAGCCGTCCTTCACCTAGCTTGTTGGGAACACAAAGATTCTTTTCAGTAGCAAACTCCATTCCATACATATATATGGGGAGGTACAAACTCCAACTCGGGTTCACAGTGAAAACTGCAGGAACTTCATAACGGCACTAGGAAACAGACTGAGAAAGCAGAGAAAATGTGTCTCCTGCAACCCGTTCCCTTGGTGCTAGATGAACGAACGTCTCTCCACTTCCTCAGTTCTGAGAGATAAGTGTGTGTGAAAGCCGTCCTTCACCTAGCTTGTTGGGAACACAAAGTTTCTTTTCAGTTGCAAACTCCATTCCATACATATATATGGGGAGGTACAAGCTCCAACTCGGTTTTACAGTGAAAACTGCAGGAACTTCAAACCGGCACTAGGAAACAGACTGAGAAAGCAGAGAAAAAGTGTCTCCTGCAACCCGTTCCCTTGGTGCTAGATGAACGAACGTCTCTCCACTTGCTCAGTTCTGAGAGATAAGTGTGTGTGAATGCCGTCCTTCACCTTGCTTGTTGGGAACACAAAGTTTCTTTTCAGTTGCAAACTCCATTCCATACATATATATGGGGAGGTACAAGCTCCAAATCGGTTTGACTGTGAAAACTGCAGGAGCTTCAAACCGGCACTAGGAAACAGACTGAGAAAGCAGAGAAAAATTGTCTCCTGCAACCCGTTCCCCTGGTGCTAGATGAACGAACGTCTCTCCACTTGCTCAGTTCTGAGAGAAAAGTGTGGGTGAAAGCCGTCCTTCACCTAGCTTGTTGGGAACACAAAGTTTCTTTTCAGTTGCAAACTCCATTCCATACATATATATGGGGAGGTACAAACTCCAACTCTGTTTTACAGTGAAAACTGCAGGAACTTCAAACCGGCACTAGGAAACAGACTGAGAAAGCAGAGAAAAAGTGGCTCCTGCAACCCGTTCCCTTGGTGCTAGATGAACGAACTTCTCTCCACTTGTTCAGTTCTGAGAGATAAGTGTGTGTTAAAGCCGTCCTTCACTTAGCTTGTTGGGAACACAAAGTTTCTTTTCAGTTGCAAACTCCATTCCATACATATATATGGGGAGGTACTAGATCCAACTCGGTTTGACAGTGAAAACTGCAGGAACTTCAAACCTGCACTAGGAAACAGACTGAGAAAGCAGAGAAAAAGTGTCTCCTGCAACCCGTTCCCTTGGTGCTAGATGAACGAACGTCTCTCCACTTGCTCAGTTCTGAGAGATAAGTGTGTGTGAAAGCCGTCCTTCACTAGCTTGTTGGGAACACAAAGTTTCTTTTCAGTTGCAAACTCAATTCCATACATATATATGGGGAGGTACTAGATCCAACTCGGTTTGACAGTGAAAACTGCAGGAACTTCAAACCGGCACTAGGAAACAGACTGAGAAAGCAGAGAAAAAGTGTCTCCTGCAACCCGTTCACTTGGTGCTAGATGAACGAACGTCTCTCCACTTGCTCAGTTCTGATAGATAAGTGTGTGTGAAAGCCGCCTTCACCTAGCTTGTTGGGAACACAAAGTTTCTTTTCAGTTGCAAACTCCATTCCATACATATATATGGGGAGGTACTAGCTCCAACTCGGTTTTACAGTGAAATCTGCAGGAACTTCAAACCGGCACTAGGATACAGACAGAGAAAGCAGAGAAAAGTGTCTCCTGCAACCCGTTCCCTTGGTGCTAGATGAACGAACGTCTCTCCACTTGCTCAGTTCTGAGAGATAACTGTGTGTGAATGCCGTCCTTCACCTAGCTTGTTGGGAACACAAAGTTTCTTTTCAGTTGCAAACTCCATTCCATACATATATATGGGGAGGTACAAGCTCCAACTCGGTTTGACAGTGAAAACTGCAGGAACTTCAAACCGGCACTAGGAAACATACTGAGAAAGCAGAGAAAAAGCGTCTCCTGCAACCCGTTCCCTTGGTGCTAGATGAACGAACGTCTCTCCACTTGCTCAGTTCTGAGAGATAAGTGTGTGTGAAAGCCGTCCTTCACCTAGCTTGTTGGGAACACAAAGTTTCTTTTCAGTTGCAAACTCCATTCCATACATATATATGGGGAGGTACAAGCTCCAACTCGGTTTGACAGTGAAAACTGCAGGAACTTCAAACCGGCACTAGGAAACAGACTGAGAAAGCAGAGAAAAAGTGTCTCCTGCAACCCGTTCCCTTGGTGCTAGATGAACGAACGTCTCTCCACTTGCTCAGTTCTGAGAGATAAGTGTGTGTGAAAGCCGTCCTTCACTAGCTTGTTGGGAACACAAAGTTTCTTTTCAGTTGCAAACTCCATTCCATACATATATATGGGGAGGTACTAGCTCCAACTCGGTTTGACAGTGAAAACTGCAGGAACTTCAAACCGGCACTAGGAAACAGACTGAGAAAGCAGAGAAAAAGTGCCTCCTGCAACCCGTTCCCTTGGTGCTAGATGAACGAACGTCTCTCCACTTGCTCAGTTCTGAGAGATTAGTGTGTGTGAAAGCCGTCCTTCACTAGCTTGTTGGGAACACAAAGTTTTTTTTCAGTTGCAAACTCCATTCCATACATATATATGGGGAGGTACTAGCTCCAACTCGGTTTGACAGTGAAAACTGCAGGAACTTCAAACCGGCACTAGTAAACAGACTGAGAAAGCAGAGAAAAAGTGTCTCCTGCAACCCGTTCCCTTGGTGCTAGATGAACGAACGTCTCTCCACTTGCTCAGTTCTGAGAGATTAGTGTGTGTGAAAGCCGCCTTCACCTAGCTTGTTGGGAACACAAAGTTTCTTTTCAGTTGCAAACTCCATTCCATACATATATATGGGGAGGTACTAGCTCCAACTCGGTTTGACAGAGAAAACTGAAGGAACTTCAAACCGGCACTAGGAAACAGACTGAGAAAGCAGAGAAAAAGTGTCTCCTGCAACCCGTTCCCTTGGTGCTAGATGAACGAACGTCTCTCCACTTGCTCAGTTCTGAGAGATAAATGTGAGTGAAAGCCGTCCTTCACCTAGCTTGTTGGGAACACAAAGTTTCTTTTCAGTTGCAAACTCCATTCCATACATATGTATGGGGAGGTACAAGCTCCAACTCTGTTTTACAGTGAAAACTGCAGGAACTTCATACCGGCACTAGGAAACAGACTGAGAAAGCAGAGAAAAAGTGTCTCCTGCAACCCGTTCCCTTGGTGCTAGATGAACGAACGTCTCTCCACTTGCTCAGTTCTGAGAGATAATTGTGAGTCAAAGCCGTCCTTCACCTAGCTTGTTGGGAACACAAAGTTTCTTTTCAGTTGCAAACTCCATTCCATACATATGTATGGGGAGGTACAAGCTCCAACTCTCTTTTACAGTGAAAACTGCAGGAACATCATACCGGCACTAGGAAACAGACTGAGAAAGCAGAGAAATAGTGTCTCCTGCAACCCGTTCCCCCGGTGTTAGATGAACAAACGTCTCTCCACTTGCTCAGTTCTGAGAGATAATTGTGTGTGAAAGCCGTCCTTCACCTAGCTTGTTGGGAACACAAAGTTTCTTTTCAGTTGCAAACTCAATTCCATACATATATATGGGGAGGTACAAGCTCCAACTCGGTTTTACAGTGAAAACTGCAGGAACTTCAAACCGGCACTCGGAAACAGACTGAGAAAGAAGAGAAAAAATGTCTCCTGCAACCCGTTCCCTTGCTGCTAGATGAACGAACGTCTCTCCACTTGCTCAGTTCTGAGAGATACGTGTGAGCGAAAGCCATCCTTCACCTAGCTTGTTGGGAACACAAAGTTTCTTTTCAGTTGCAAACTCCATTCCATACATATATATGGGGAGGTACAAGCTCCAACTCGGTTTTACAGTGAAAACTGCAGGAACTTCAAACCGGCACTAGGAAACAGACTGAGAAAGCAGAGAAAAAGTGTCTCCTGCAACCCGTTCCCTTGGTGCTAGATGAACGAACGTCTCTCCACTTGCTCAGTTCTGAGAGATAACTGTGAGTGAAAGCCGTCCTTCACCTAGCTTGTTGGGAACACAAAGTTTCTTTTCAGTTGCAAACTCCATTCCATACATATGTATGGGGAGGTACAAGCTCCAACTCTGTTTTACAGTGAAAACTGCAGGAACTTCAAACCGGCACTAGGAAACAGACTGAGAAAGCAGAGAAAAAGTGTCTCCTGCAACCCGTTCCCTTGGTGCTAGATGAACGAACGTCTCTCCACTTGCTCAGTTCTGAGAGATAATTGTGAGTGAAAGCCGTCCTTCACCTAGCTTGTTGGGAACACAAAGTTTCTTTTCCGTTGCAAACTCCATTCTATACATATGTATGGGGAGGTACAAGCTCCAACTCTCTTTTACAGTGAAAACTGCAGGAACTTCATACCGGCACTAGGAAACAGACTGAGAAAGCAGAGAAAAAGTGTCTCCTGCAACCCGTTCCCCCGGTGTTAGATGAACAAAGCTCTCTCCACTTGCTCAGTTCTGAGAGATAATTGTGTGTGAAAGCCGTCCTTCACCTAGCTTGTTGGGAACACAAAGATTCTTTTCAGATGCAAACTCAATTCCATACATATATATGGGGAGGTACAAGCTCCAACTCGGTTTTACAGTGAAAACTGCAGGAACTTCAAACCGGCACTCGGAAACAGACTGAGAAAGAAGAGAAAAAGTGTCTCCTGAAACCCGTTCCCTTGCTGCTAGATGAACGAACGTCTCTCCACTTGCTCAGTTCTGAGAGATACGTGTGAGCGAAAGCCATCCTTCACCTAGCTTGTTGGGAACACAAAGTTTCTTTTCAGTTGCAAACTCCATTCCATACATATATATGGGGAGGTACAAGCTCCAACTCGGTTTTACAGTGAAAACAGCAGGAACTTCAAACCGGCACTAGGAAACAGACTGAGAAAGCAGAGAATAAGTGTCTCCTGCAACCCGTTCCCTTGGTGCTAGATGAACGATCGTCTCTCCACTTGCTCAGTTCTGAGAGATAATTGTGAGTGAAAGCCGTCCTTCACCTAGCTTGTTGGGAACACAAAGTTTCTTTTCAGTTGCAAACTCCATTCCATACATATGTATGGGGAGGTACAAGCTCCAACTCGGTTTTACAGTGAAAACTGCAGGAACTTCAAACCGGCACTAGGAAACAGACTGAGAAAGCAGAGAAAAAGTGTCTCCTGCAACACGTTCCCTTGGTGCTAGATGAACGAACGTCTCTCCACTTGCTCAGTTCTGAGAGATAAGTGTGTGTGAAAGCCGTCCTTCACTAGCTTGTTGGGAACACAAAGTTTCTTTTCAGTTGCAAACTCCATTCCATAAATATATATGGGGAGGTACTAGATCCAACTCGGTTTGACAGTGAAAACTGCAGGAACTTCAAACCGGCACTAGGAAACAGACTGAGAAAGCAGAGAAAAAGTGTCTCCTGCAACCCGTTCCCTTGGTGCTAGATGAACGAACGTCTCTCCACTTGCTCAGTTCTGAGAGATAAGTGTGTGTGAAAGCCGCCTTCACCTAGCTTGTTGGGAACACAAAGTTTCTTTTCAGTTGCAAACTCCTTTCCATACATATATATGGGGAGGTACTAGCTCCAAATCGGTTTGAAAGTGAAAACTGCAGGAACTTCAAACCGGCACTAGGAAACAGACTGAGAAAGCAGAGAAAATGTGTCTCCTGCAACCCGTTCCCTTGGTGCTAGATGAACGAACGTCTCTCCACTTGCTCAGTTCTGAGAGATAATTGTGAGTGAAAGCCGTCCTTCACCTAGCTTGTTGGGAACACAAAGTTTCTTTTCAGTTGCAAACTCCATTCCATACATATGTATGGGGAGGTACAAGCTCCAACTCTGTTTTACAGTGAAAACTGCAGGAACTTCAAACCGTCACTAGGAAACAGACTGAGAAAGCAGAGAAAAAGTGTCTCCTGCAACCCATTCCCCCGGTGCTAGATGAACGAACGTCTCTCCACTTGCTCAGTTCTGAGAGATAATTGTGAGTGAAAGCCGTCCTTCACCTAGCTTGTTGGGAACACAAAGTTTCTTTTCAGTTGCAAACTCCATTCCATACATATGTATGGGGAGGTACAAGCTCCAACTCTGTTTTACAGTGAAAACTGCAGGAACTTCATACCGGCACTAGGAAACAGACTGAGAAAGCAGAGAAAAAGTGTCTCCTGCAACCCGTTCCGCCGGTGTTAGATGAACAAACGTCTCTCCACTTGCTCAGTTCTGAGAGATAATTGTGTGTGAAAGCCGTCCTTCACCTAGCTTGTTGGGAACACAAAGTTTCTTTTCAGTTGCAAACTCAATTCCATACATATATATGGGGAGGTACAAGCTCCAACTCGGTTTTACAGTGAAAACTGCAGGAACTTCAAACCGGCACTCGGAAACAGACTGAGAAAGAAGAGAAAAAGTGTCTCCTGCAACCCGTTCCCTTGCTGCTAGATGAACGAACGTCTCTCCACTTGCTCAGTTCTGAGAGATACGTGTGAGCGAAAGCCGTCCTTCACCTAGCTTGTTGGGAACACAAAGTTTCTTTTCAGTTGTAAACTACATTCCATACATATGTATGGGTAGGTACAAGCTCCAACTCGGTTTTACAGTGAAAACTGCAGGAACCTCAAACCGGCACTAGGAAACAGCCTGAGAAAGCAGAGAAAAAGTGTCTCCTGCAACCCGTTCCCTTGGTGCTAGATGAACGAACGTCTCTCCACTTGCTCAGTTCTGAGAGATAATTGTGAGTGAAAGCCGTCCTTCACCTAGCTTGTTGGGAACACAAAGTTTATTTTCAGTTGCAAACTCCATTCCATACATATGTATGGGGAGGTACAAGCTCCAACTCTGTTTTACAGTGAAAACTGCAGGAACTTCAAACCGGCACTAGGAAACAGACTGAGAAAGAAGAGAAAAAGTGTCTCCTGCAACCCGTTCCCTTGCTGCTAGATGAACGAACGTCTCTCCACTTGCTCAGTTCTGAGAGATACGTGTGAGCGAAAGCCGTCCTTCACCTAGCTTGTTGGGAACACAAAGTTTCTTTTCAGTTGCAAACTACATTCCATACATATGTATGGGGAGGTACAAGCTCCAACACGGTTTTACAGTGAAAACTGCAGGAACCTCAAACCGGCACTAGGAAACAGCCTGAGAAAGCAGAGAAAAAGTGTCTCCTGCAACCCGTTCCCTTGGTGCTAGATGAACGAACGTCTCTCCACTTGCTCAGTTCTGAGAGATAATTGTGAGTGAAAGCCGTCCTTCACCTAGCTTGTTGGGAACACAAAGTTTCTTTTCAGTTGCAAACTCCATTCCATACATATGTATGGGGAGGTACAAGCTCCAACTCTGTTTTACAGTGAAAACTGCAGGAACTTCAAACCGGCACTAGGAAACAGACTGAGAAAGCAGAGAAAAAGTGTCTCCTGCAACCCGTTCCCTTGGTGCTAGATGAACGAACGTCTCTCCACTTTCTCAGTTCTGAGAGATAAGTGTGTGTGAAAGCCGCTTTCACCTAGCTTGTTGGGAACACAAAGTTTCTTTTCATTTGCAAACTCCATTCCATACATATATATGGGGAGGTACAAACTCCAACTCGGTTTGAAAGTGAAAACTGCAGGAACTTCAAACCGGCACTAGGAAACAGACTGAGATAGCAGAGAAATAGCGTCTCCTGCAACCCGTTCCCTTGGTGCTATATGAACGAACGTCTCTCCACTTACTCAGTTCTGAGAGATAAGTGTGTGTGAAAGCGGTCCTTCACCTAGCTTGTTGGGAACATAAAGTTTCTTTTCAGTTGCAAACTCCATTCCATACATATATATGGGGAGGTACTAGCTCCAACTCGGTTTGACAGAGAAAACTGAAGGAACTTCAAACCGGCACTAGGAAACAGACTGAGAAAGCAGAGAAAAAGTGTCTCCTGCAACCCGTTCCCTTGGTGCTAGATGAACGAACGTCTCTCCACTTGCTCAGTTCTGAGAGATAATTGTGAGTGAAAGCCGTCCTTCACCTAGCTTGTTGGGAACACAAAGTTTCTTTTCAGTTGCAAACTCCATTCCATACATATGTATGGGGAGGTAAAAGCTCCAACTCGGTTTTACAGTGAAAACTGCAGGAACTTCAAACCGGCGCTAGAAAACAGACTGAGAAAGCAGAGAAAAAGTGTCTCCTGCAACCCGTTCCCTTGGTGCTAGATGAATGAACGTCTCTCCACTTGCTCAGTTCTGAGAGATAATTGTGAGTGAAAGCCGTCCTTCACCTAGCTTGTTGGGAACACAAAGTTTCTTTTCAGTTGCAAACTCAATTCCATACATATGTATGGGGAAGTACAAGCTCCAACACTGTTTTACAGTGAAAACTGCAGGAACTTCAAACCGGCACTAGGAAACAGACTGAGAAAGCAGAGAAAAAGTGTCTCCTGCAACCCGTTCCCCCGGTGTTAGATGAACGAACGTCTCTCCACTTGCTCAGTTCTGAGAGATAATTGTGTGTGAAAGCCGTCCTTCACCTAGCTTGTTGGGAACACAGAGTTTCTTTTCAGTTGCAAACTCCATTCCATACATATATATGGGGAGGTACAAGCTCCAACACGGTTTTACAGTGAAAACTGCAGGAACTTCAAAGGGGCACTCGGAAACAGACTGAGAAAGCAGAGAAAAAGTGTCTCCTGCAACCCGTTCCCTTGGTGCTAGATGAACGAACGTCTCTCCACTTGCTCAGTTCTGAGAGATTAGTGTGTGTGAAAGCCGTCCTTCAAATTGCTTGTTGGGAACACAAAGTTTCTTTTCAGTTGCAAACTCCATTCCATAAATATATATGGGGAGGTACAAGCTCCAACTCTGTTTTACAGTGAAAACTGCAGGAACTTCAAACCGGCACTAGGAAACAGACTGAGAAAGCAGAGAAAATGTTTCTCCTGCAACTCGTTCCCCCGGTGCTAGATGAACGAACGTCTCTCCACTTGCTCAGTTCTAGAGATAAGTGTGTGTGAAAGCCGTCCTTCACCTAGCTTGTTGGGAACACAAAGTTTCTTTTCAGTTGCAAACTCCATTCCATACATATATATGGGGAGGTACAAGCTCCAACTCGGTTTTACAGTGAAAACTGCAGGAACTTCAAACCGGCACTAGGAAACAGACTGAGAAAGCAGAGAAAAAGTGTCTCCTGCAACCCGTTCCCTTGGTGCTAGATGAACGAACGTCTCTCCACTTCCTCAGTTCTGAGAGATAAGTGTGTGTGAAAGCCGTCCTTCACCTAGCGTTTTGGGAACACAAAGTTACTTTTCAGTTGCAAACTCCATTCCATACATATATATGGGGAGGTACTAGCTCCAACTCGGTTTCACAGAGCAAACTGAAGGAACTTCAAACCGGCACTAGGAAACAGACTGAGAAAGCAGAGAAAAAGTGTCTCCTGCAACTCGTTCCCCTGGTGCTAGATGAACGAACGTCTCTCTACTTGCTCAGTTCTGAGAGATAAGTGTGTGTGAAAGCCGTCCTTCACCTAGCTTGTTGGGAACACAAAGTTTCTTTTCAGTTGCAAACTCCATTCCATACATATATATGGGGAGGTACTAGCTCCAACTCGGTTTTACAGTGAAAACTGCAGGAACTTCAAACCTGCACTAGGAAACAGACTGAGAAAGCAGAGAAAAAGTGTCTCCTGCAACCCGTTCCCTTGGTGCTAGATGAACGAACGTCTCTCCACTTGCTCAGTTCTGAGAGATAAGTGTGAGTGAAAGCCGTCCTTCACCTAGCTTGTTGGGAACACAAAGTTTCTTTTCAGTTGCAAACTCCATTCCATAAATATATATGGGGAGGTACAAGCTCCAACTCTGTTTTACAGTGAAAAATGCAGGAACTTCAAACCGGCACTTGGAAACAGACAGAGAAACCAGAGAAAAAGTGTCTCCTGCAACCCGTTCCCCCGGTGCTAGATGAACGAACGTCTCTCCACTTGCTCAGTTCTGAGAGATAAGTGTGTGTGAAAGCCGTCCTTCACCTAGCTTGTTGGGAACACAAAGTTTCTTTTCAGTTGCAAACTCCATTCCATACATATATATGGGGAGGTACAAGCTCCAACTCGATTTACAGTGAAAACTGCAGGAACTTCAAACCGGCACTAGGAAACAGACTGAGAAAGCAGAGAAAAAGTGTCACCTGCAACCCGTTCCCTTGGTGCTAGATGAACGAACGGCTCTCCACTTGCTCAGTTCTGAGAGATTAGTGTGTGTGAAAGCCGTACTTCACCTAGCTTGTTGGGAACACAAAGTTTCCTTTCAGTTGCAAACTCCATTCCATACATATATATGGGGAGGTACTAGCTCCAACTCGGTTTTACAGTGAAAACTGCAGGAACTTCATACCGGCACTAGGAAACAGACTGAGAAAGCAGAGAATAAGTGTCTCCTGCAACCCGTTCCCTTGGTGCTAGATGAACGAACGTCTCTCCACTTGCTCAGTTCTGAGAGATAAGTGTGTGTGAAAGCCGTCCTTCACTTAGCTTGTTGGGAACACAAAGTTTCTTTTCAGTTGCAAACTCCATTCCATAAATATATATGGCGAGGTACAAGCTCCAACCCTGTTTTACAGTGAAAACTGCAGGAACTTCAAACCGGCACTAGGAAACAGACTGAGAAAGCAGAGAAAAAGTGTCCCCTGCAACCCGTTCCCCCGGTTGTAGATGAACGAAAGTCTCTCCAATTGCTCAGTTCTGAGAGATAAGTGTGTGTGAAAGCCGTCCTTCAGCTAGCTTGTTGGGAACACAAAGTTTCTTTTCAGTTGCAAACTCCATTTCATACATATATATGGGTAGGTACTAGCTCCAACCCTGTTTTACAGTGAAAACTGCAGGAACTTCAAACCGGCACTAGGAAACAGACTGAGAAAGCAGAGAAAATGTGTCTCCTGCCACCCGTTCCCCCGGTGCTAGATGAACGAACGTCTCTCCACTTGCTCAGTTCTGAGAGATAAGTGTGTGTGAAAGCCGTCCTTCAGCTAGCTTGTTGGGAACACAAAGTTTCTTTTCAGTTGCAAACTCCATTTCATACATATATATGGGGAGGTACTAGCTCCAACTCGGTTTTACAGTGAAAACTGCAGGAACTTCAAACCGGCACTAGGAAACAGACTGAGAAAGCAGAGAAAAAGTGTCTCCTGCAACCCATTCCCTTGGTGCTAGATGAACGAACGTCTCTCCACTTGCTCAATTGTGAGAGATAAGTGTGAGTGAAAGCCGTCCTTCACCTAGCTTGTTGGGAACACAAAGTTTCTTTTCAGTTGCAAACTCCATTCCATACATATGTATGGGGAGGTACAAGCTCCAACTCGGTTTTACAGTGAAAACTGCAGGAACTTCAAACCGGCACTAGGAAACAGACTGAGAAAGCAGAGAAAAAGTGTCTCCTGCAACCCGTTCCCTTGGTGCTAGATGAACGAACGTCTCTCCACTTGCTCAGTTCTGAGAGATAAGTGTGTGTGAAAGCCGTCCTTCACCTAGATTGTTGGGAACACAAAGTTTCTTTTCAGTTGCAAACTCCATTCCATACATATATATGGGGAGGTACAAGCTCCTACTCGGTTTTACAGTGAAAACTGCAGGAACTTCAAACCGGCACTAGGAAACAGACTGAGAAAGCAGAGAAAAAGTGTCTCCTGCAACCCGTTCCCTTCGTGCTAGATGAACGAACGTCTCTCCACTTGCTCAGTTCTGAGAGATTAGTGTGTGTGAAAGCCGTCCTTCAAATAGCTTGTTGGGAACACAAAGTTTCTTTTCAGTTGCAAACTCCATTCCATAAATATATATGGGGAGGTACTAGCTCCAACTCGGTTTGACAGTGAAAACTGCAGGAACTTCAAACTGGCACTAGGAAACAGACTGAGAAAGCAGAGAAAAAGTGTCTCCTGCAACCCGTTCCCCCGGTGCTAGATGAACGAACGTCTCTCCACTTGCTCAGTTCTGAGAGATAATTGTGTGTGTGAAAGCCGTCCTTCACGTAGCTTGTTGGGAACACAAAGTTTCTTTGCAGTTGCAAACTCCATTCCATACATATATATGGGGATGTACTAGCTCCAACTCTGTTTTACAGTGAAAACTGCAGGAACTTCAAATCGGCACTAGGAAACAGACTGAGAAACAGAGAAAAAGTGTCTCCTGCAACTCGTTCCCCCGGTGCTAGATGAACGAACGTCTCTCCACTTGCTCAGTTCTGAGAGATAAGTGTGTGTGAAAGCCGTACTTCACCTAGCTTGTTGGGAACACAAAGTTTCCTTTCAGTTGCAAACTCCATTCCATACGTATATATGGGGAGGTACTAGCTCCAACGCGGTTTTACAGTGAAAACTGCAGGAACTTCATACCGGCACTAGGAAACAGACTGAGAAAGCAGAGAATAAGAGTCTCCTGCAACCCGTTCCCTTGGTGCTAGATGAACGAACGTCTCTCCACTTGCTCAGTTCTGAGAGATACGTGTGTGTGAAAGCCGTCCTTCACCTAGCTTGTTGGGAACACAAAGTTTCTTTTCAGTTGCAAACTCCAGTCCATAAATATATATGGCGAGGTACAAGCTCCAACTCTGTTTTACAGTGAAAACTGCAGGAACTTCAAACCGGCACTAGGAAACAGACTGAGAAAGCAGAGAAAAAGTGTCTCCTGCAACCCGTTCCCCCGGTGCTAGATGAACGAACGTCTCTCCACTTGCTCAGTTCTGAGAGATATGTGTGTGTGAAAGCCGTCCTTCAGCTAGCTTGTTGGGAACACAAAGTTTCTTTTCAGTTGCAAACTCCATTCCATACATATATATGGGGAGGTACTAGCTCCAACTCGGTTTTACAGTGAAAACTGCAGGAACTTCAAACCGGCACTAGGAAACAGACTGAGAAAGCAGAGAAAAAGTGTCTCCTGCAACCCGTTCCCTTGGTGCTAGATGAACGAACGTCTCTCCACTTGCTCAGTTGTGAGAGATACGTGTGTGTGAAAGCCGTCCTTCAGCTAGCTTGTTGGGAACACAAAGTTTCTTTTCAGTTGCAAACTCCATTCCCTACATATATATGGGGAGGTACAAGCTCCAACTCGGTTTTACAGTGAAAACTGCAGGAACTTCAAACCGGCACTAGGAAACAGACTGAGAAACAGAGAAAAAGTGTCTCCTGCAACCCGTTCCCTTGGTGCTAGATGAACGAACATCTCTCCACTTCCTCAGTTCTGAGAGATAAGTGTGTGTGAAAGCCGTCCTTCACCTAGCTTGTTGGGAACACAATGTTTCTTTTCAGTTGCAAACTCCATTCCATACATATATATGGGTAGGTACTAGCTCCAACTCGGTTTTACAGTGAAAACTGCAGGAACTTCAAACCGGCACTAGGAAACAGACTGAGAAAGCAGAGAAAAAGTGGCTCCTGCAACCCGTTCCCTTGGTGCTAGATGAACGAACGTCTCTCCACTTGCTCAGTTCTGAGAGATAAGTGTGTGTGAATGCCGTCCTTCACCTAGCTTGTTGGGAACACAAAGTTTCTTTTCAGTTGCAAACTCCATTCCATACATATATATGGGGAGGTACAAGCTCCAACTCGGTTTGACAGTGAAAACTGCAGGAACATCAAACCGGCACTAAGAAACAGACTGAGAAAGCAGAGAAAAAGTGTCTCCTGCAACCCGTTCCCTTGGTGCTAGATGAACGAACGTCTCTCCACTTGCTCAGTTCTGAGAGATAAGTGGGTGTGAAAGCCGTCCTTCACCTAGCTTGTTGGGAACACAAAGTTTCTTTTCAGTTGCAAACTCCTTTCCATACATATATATGGGGAGGTACAAACTCCAACTCGGTTTTACAGTGAAAACTGCAGGAACTTCAAACCGGCACTAGGAAACAGAATGAGAAATCAGAGAAAAAGTGTCTCCTGCAACCCGTTTCCTTGGTGCTAGATGAACGAACGTCTCTCCACTTCCTCAGTTCTGAGAAATAAGTGTGTGTGAAAGCCGTCCTTCACCTAGCGTTTTGGGAACACAAAGTTTCTTTTCAGTTGCAAACTCCATTCCATACATATATATGGGTGGTACAAGCTCCAACTCGGTTTTACAGTGAAAACTGCAGGAACTTCAAAACGGCACTAGGAAACAGACTGAGAAAG
The DNA here is from genome assembly GCF_048773025.1 of Camelus bactrianus. Classification (NCBI taxonomy): domain Eukaryota; kingdom Metazoa; phylum Chordata; class Mammalia; order Artiodactyla; family Camelidae; genus Camelus; species Camelus bactrianus. The sequence continues at coordinate 89,392,176 of NC_133545.1, read as the reverse complement.
CAGAGAATAGTGTCTCCTCCAACCCGTTCCCTTGGTGCTAGATGAACGAACGTCTCTCCACTTCCTCAGTTCTGAGAGATAAGTGTGTGTGAAAGCCGTCCTTCACCTAGCTTGTTGGGAACACAAAGTTTCTTTTCAGTTGCAAACTCCATTCCATACATATATATGGGGAGGTACAAGCTCCAACTCGGTTTGACAGTGAAAACTGCAGGAACTTCAAACCGGCACTAGGAAGCAGACTGAGAAAGCAGAGAAAAAGTGTCTCCTGCAACCCGTTCCCTTGGTGCTAGATGAACGAACGTCTCTCCACTTGCTCAGTTCTGAGAGATAAGTGTGTGTGAAAGCCGTCCTTCACCTAGCTTGTTGGGAACACAAAGTTTCTTTTCAGTTGCAAACTCCATTCCATACATATATATGGGGAGGTTCAAACTCCAACTCGGTTTTACAGTGTAAACTGCAGGAACTTCAAACCGGCACTAGGAAACAGACTGAGAAAGCAGAGAAAAATTGTCTCCTGCAACCCGTTCCCTTGGTGCTAGATGAACGAACGTCTCTCCACTTGCTCAGTTCTGAGAGATAAGTGTGTGTGAAAGCCGTCCTTCACCTAGCTTGTTGGGAACACAAAGTTTCTTTTCAGTTGCAAACTCCATTCCATACATATATATGGGGAGGTACAAACTCCAACTCGGTTTTACAGTGAAAACTGCAGGAACTTCAAAACGGCACTAGGAAACAGACTGAGAAAGCAGAGAAAAAGTGTCTCCTGCAACCCGTTCCCTTGGTGCTAGATGAACGAACGTCTCTCCACTTGCTCAGTTCTGAGAGATAATTGTGTGTGAATGCCGTCCTTCACCTAGCTTGTTGTGAACACAAAGTTTCTTTTCAGTTGCAAACTCCATTCCATACATATATATGGGGAGGTACTAGCCCCAAATCGGTTTGACAGTGAAAACTGCAGGAACTTCAAACCGGCACTAGGAAGCAGAATGAGAAAGCAGAGAAAAAGTGTCTCCTGCAACCCGTTTCCTTGGTGCTAGATGAACGAAAGTCTCTCCACTTTCTCAGTTCTGAGAGATAAGTGTGTGTGAAAGCCTTCCTTCACCTAGCTTGTTGGGAACACAAAGTTTCCTTTCAGTTGCAAACTCCATTCCATACGTATATATGGGGAGGTACTAGCTCCAAAGCGGTTTTACATTGAAAACTGCAGGAACTTCATACCGGCACTAGGAAACAGACTGAGAAAGCAGAGAATAAGAGTCTCCTGCAACCCGTTCCCTTGGTGCTAGATGAACGAACGTCTCTCCACTTGCTCAGTTCTGAGAGATAAGTGTGTGTGAAAGCCGTCCTTCACCTAGCTTGTTGGGAACACAAAGTTTCTTTTCAGTTGCAAACTCCAGTCCATAAATATATATGGCGAGGTACAAGCTCCAACTCTGTTTTACAGTGAAAACTGCAGGAACTTCAAACCGGCACTAGGAAACAGACTGAGAAAGCAGAGAAAAAGTGTCTCCTGCAACCCGTTCCCCCGGTGCTAGATGAACGAACGTCTCTCCACTTGCTCAGTTCTGAGAGATAAGTGTGTGTGAAAGCCGTCCTTCAGCTAGCTTGTTGGGAACACAAAGTTTCTTTTCAGTTGCAAACTCCATTCCATACATATATATGGGGAGGTACTAGCTCCAACTCGGTTTTACAGTGAAAACTGCAGGAACTTCAAACCGGCACTAGGAAACAGACTGAGAAAGCAGAGAAAAAGTGTCTCCTGCAACCCGTTCCCTTGGTGCTAGATGAACGAACGTCTCTCCACTTGCTCAGTTCTGAGAGATACGTGTGTGTGAAAGCCGTCCTTCAGCTAGCTTGTTGGGAACACAAAGTTTCTTTTCAGTTGCAAACTCCATTCCATACATATATATGGGGAGGTACTAGCTCCAACTCGGTTTTACAGTGAAAACTGCAGGAACTTCAAACCGGCACTAGGAAACAGACTGAGAAACAGAGAAAAAGTGTCTCCTGCAACCCGTTCCCTTGGTGCTAGATGAACGAACATCTCTCCACTTCCTCAGTTCTGAGAGATAAGTGTGTGTGAAAGCCGTCCTTCACCTAGCTTGTTGGGAACACAATGTTTCTTTTCAGTTGCAAACTCCATTCCATACATATATATGGGTAGGTACTAGCTCCAACTCGGTTTTACAGTGAAAACTGCAGGAACTTCAAACCGGCACTAGGAAACAGACTGAGAAAGCAGAGAAAAAGTGGCTCCTGCAACCCGTTCCCTTGGTGCTAGATGAACGAACGTCTCTCCACTTGCTCAGTTCTGAGAGATAAGTGTGTGTGAATGCCGTCCTTCACCTAGCTTGTTGGGAACACAAAGTTTCTTTTCAGTTGCAAACTCCATTCCATACATATATATGGGGAGGTACAAGCTCCAACTCGGTTTGACAGTGAAAACTGCAGGAACATCAAACCGGCACTAAGAAACAGACTGAGAAAGCAGAGAAAAAGTGTCTCCTGCAACCCGTTCCCTTGGTGCTAGATGAACGAACGTCTCTCCACTTGCTCAGTTCTGAGAGATAAGTGGGTGTGAAAGCCGTCCTTCACCTAGCTTGTTGGGAACACAAAGTTTCTTTTCAGTTGCAAACTCCATTCCATACATATATATGGGGAGGTACAAACTCCAACTCGGTTTTACAGTGAAAACTGCTGGAACTTCAAACCGGCACTAGGAAACAGAATGAGAAAGCAGAGAAAAAGTGTCTCCTGCAACCCGTTCCCTTGGTGCTAGATGAACGAACGTCTCTACACTTCCTCAGTTCTGAGAAATAATTGTGTGTGAAAGCCGTCCTTCACCTAGCGTTTTGGGAACACAAAGTTTCTTTTCAGTTGCAAACTCCATTCCATACATATATATGGGAGGTACAAGCTCCAACTCGGTTTTACAGTGAAAACTGCAGGAACTTCAAAACGGCACTAGGAAACAGACTGAGAAAGCAGAGAATAGTGTCTCCTCCAACCCGTTCCCTTCGTGCTAGATGAACGAACGTCTCTCCACTTCCTCAGTTCTGAGAGATAAGTGTGTGTGAAAGCCGTCCTTCACCTAGCTTGTTGGGAACACAAAGTTTCTTTTCAGTTGCAAACTCCATTCCATACATATATATGGGGAGGTACAAGCTCCAACTCGGTTTGACAGTGAAAACTGCAGGAACTTCAAACCGGCACTAGGAAGCAGACTGAGAAAGCAGAGAAAAAGTGTCTCCTGCAACCCGTTCCCTTGGTGCTAGATGAACGAACGTCTCTCCACTTGCTCAGTTCTGAGAGATAATTGTGTGTGAATGCCGTCCTTCACCTAGCTTGTTGTGAACACAAAGTTTCTTTTCAGTTGCAAACTCCATTCCATAGATATATATGGGAGGTACAAGCTCCAACTCGGTTTTAGAGTGAAAACTGCAGGAACTTCAAAACGGCACTAGGAAACAGACTGAGAAAGCAGAGAAAAGTGTCTCCTCCAACCCGTTCCCTTGGTGCTAGATGAACGAACGTCTCTCCACTTCTTCAGTTCTGAGTGATAAGTGTGTGTGAAAGCCGTCCTTCACCTAGCGTGTTGGGAACACAAAGTTTCTTTTCAGTTGCAAACTCCATTCCATACATATATATGGGGAGGTACAAGCTCCAACTCGGTTTCACAGTGAAAACTGCAGGAACTTCAAACCGGCACTAGGAAACAGACTGAGAAAGCAGAGAAAAAGTGGCTCCTGCAACCCGTTCCCTTGGTGCTAGATGAACGAACGTCTCTCCACTTGCTCAGTTCTGAGAGATAAGTGTGTGTGAATGCCGTCCTTCACATAGCTTGTTGGGAACACAAAGTTTCTTTTCAGTTGCAAACTCCATTCCATACATATATATGGGGAGGTACAAACTCCAACTCGGTTTTACAGTGTAAACTGCAGGAACTTCAAACCGGCACTAGGAAACAGACTGAGAAAGCAGAGAAAAATTGTCTCCTGCAACCCGTTCCCTTGGTGCTAGATGAACGAACGTCTCTCCACTTGCTCAGTTCTGAGAGATAAGTGTGTGTGAAAGCCGACCTTCACCTAGCTTGTTGGGAACACAAAGTTTCTTTTCAGTTGCAAACTCCATTCCATACATATATATGGGGAGGTACAAACTCCAACTCGGTTTTACAGTGAAAACTGCAGGAACTTCAAAACGGCACTAGGAAACAGACTGAGAAAGCAGAGAAAAAGTGTCTCCTGCAAACCGTTCCCTTGGTGCTAGATGAACGAACGTCTCTCCACTTGCTCAGTTCTGAGAGGTAATTGTGTGTGAATGCCGTCCTTCACCTAGCTTGTTGTGAACACAAAGTTTCTTTTCAGTTGCAAACTCCATTCCATACATATATATGGGGAGGTACTAGCCCCAACTCGGTTTGACAGTGAAAACTGCAGGAACTTCAAACCGGCACTAGGAAGCAGACTGAGAAAGCAGAGAAAAAGTGTCTCCTGCAACCCGTTTCCTTGGTGCTAGATGAACGAAAGTCTCTCCACTTTCTCAGTTCTGAGAGATAAGTGTGTGTGAAAGCCGTCCTTCACCTAGCTTGTTGGGAACACAAAGTTTCTTTTCAGTTGCAAACTCCATTCCATACATATATATGGGGAGGTACAAACTCCAACTCGGTTTTACAGTGAAAACTGCAGGAACTTCAAACCGGCACTAGGAAACAGACTGAGAAAGCAGAGAAAAAGTGTCTCCTGCAACCCGTTCCCTTGGTGCTAGATGAACGAACGTCTCTCCACTTCCTCAGTTCTGAGAGATAAGTGTGTGTGAAAGCCGTCCTTCACCTAGCGTGTTGGGAACACAAAGTTTCTTTTCAGTTGCAAACTCCATTCCATACATATATATGGGGAGGTACAAGCTCCAACTCGGTTTTACAGTGAAAACTGCAGGAACTTCAAACCGGCACTAGGATACAGACAGAGAAAGCAGAGAAAAGTGTCTCCTGCGACCCGTTCCCTTGGTGCTAGATGAACGAACGTCTCTCCACTTGCTCAGTTCTGAGAGATAAGTGTGAGTGAATGCCGTCCTTCACCTTGCTTGTTGGGAACACAAAGTTTCTTTTCAGTTGCAAACTCCATTCCATACATATATATGGGGAGGTACAAGCTCCAACTCGGTTTGACAGTGAAAACTGCAGGAACTTCAAACCGGCACTAGGAAACAGACTGAGAAAGCAGAGAAAAAGTGTCTCCTGCAACCCGTTCCCTTGGTGCTATATGAACGAACGTCTCTCCACTTCCTCAGTTCTGAGAGATAAGTGTGTGTGAAAGCCGTCCTTCAGCTAGCTTGTTGGGAACACAAAGTTTCTTTTCAGTTGCAAACTCCATTCCATACATACATATGGGGAGGTACTAGCTCCAACTCGGTTTGACAGTGAAAACTTCAGGAACTTCAAACCGGCACTAGGAAACAGACTGAGAAAGCAGAGAAAAAGTGTCTCCTGCAACCCGTTCCCTTGGTGCTAGATGAACGAACGTCTCTCCACTTCCTCAGTTCTGAGAGATATGTGGGTTTGAAAGCCGTCCTTCACCTAGCTTGTTGGGAACACAAAGTTTCTTTTCAGTTGCAAACTCCATTCCATACATATATATGGGGAGGTACAAGCTCCAACTCGGTTTGACAGTGAAAACTGCAGGAACATCAAACCGGCACTAAGAAACAGACTGAGAAAGCAGAGAAAAAGTGTCTCCTGCAACCCGTTCCCTTGGTGCTAGATGAACGAACGTCTCTCCACTTGCTCAGTTCTGAGAGATAAGTGGGTTTGAAAGCCGTCCTTCACCTAGCTTGTTGGGAACACAAAGTTTCTTTTCAGTTGCAAACTCCATTCCATACATATATATGGGGAGGTACAAGCTCCAACTCGGTTTGACAGTGAAAACTGCAGGAACATCAAACCGGCACTAAGAAACAGACTGAGAAAGCAGAGAAAAAGTGTCTCCTGCAACCCGTTCCCTTGGTGCTAGATGAACGAACGTCTCTCCACTTGCTCAGTTCTGAGAGATAAGTGGGTTTGAAAGCCGTCCTTCACCTAGCTTGTTGGGAACACAAAGTTTCTTTTCAGTTGCAAACTCCATTCCATACATATATATGGGGAGGTACAAACTCCAACTCGGTTGTACAGTGAAAACTGCAGGAACTTCATACCGGCACTAGGAAACAGACTGAGAAAGCAGAGAAAAAGTGTCTCCTGCAACCCGTTCCCTTGGTGCTAGATGAACGAACGTCTCTCCACTTCCTCAGTTCTGAGAGATAAGTGTGTGTGAAAGCCGTCCTTCACCTAGCTTGTTGGGAACACAAAGTTTCTTTTCAGTTGCAAACTCCATTCCATACATATATATGGGGAGGTACTAGCTCCAACTCGGTTTGACAGTGAAAACTGCAGGAACTTCAAACCGGCACTAGGAAACAGACTGAGAAAGCAGAGAAAAAGTGTCTCCTGCAACCCGTTCCCTTGGTGCTAGATGAACGAACGTCTCTCCACTTCCTCAGTTCTGAGAGATAAGTGTGTGTGAAAGCCGTCCTTCACCTAGCTTGTTGGGAACACAAAGTTTCTTTTCAGTTGCAAACTCCATTCCATACATATATATGGGGAGGTACTAGCTCCAACTCGGTTTTACAGTGAAAACTGCAGGAACTTCAAAACGGCACTAGGAAACAGACTGAGAAAGCAGAGAAAAGTGTCTCCTCCAACCCGTTCCCTTGGTGCTAGATGAACGAACGTCTCTCCACTTCCTCAGTTCTGAGAGATAAGTGTGTGTGAAAGCCGTCCTTCACCTAGCTTGTTGGGAACACAAAGTTTCTTTTCAGTAGCAAACTCCATTCCATACATATATATGGGGAGGTACAAACTCCAACTCGGTTTCACAGTGAAAACTGCAGGAACTTCATACCGGCACTAGGAAACAGAATGAGAAAGCAGAGAAAAAGTGTCCCCTGAAATCCGTTCCCTTGGTGCTAGATGAACGAACGTCTCTCCACTTCCTCAGTTCTGAGAGATAAGTGTGTGTGAAAGCCGTCCTTCACCTAGCTTGTTGGGAACACAAAGTTTCTTTTCAGTTGCAAACTCCATTCCATACATATATATGGGGAGGTACTAGCTCCAACTCGGTTTTACAGTGAAAACTGCAGGAACTTCAAACCGGCACTAGGAAACAGACTGAGAAAGCAGAGAAAAAGTGTCTCCTGCAAACCGTTCCCTTGGTGCTAGATGAACGAACGTCTCTCCACTTGCTCAGTTCTGAGAGATATGTGTGTGTGAATGCCGTCCTTCACCTTGCTTGTTGGGAACACAAAGTTTCTTTTCAGTTGCAAACTCCATTCCATACATATATATGGGGAGGTACAAGCTCCAACTCGGTTTGACAGTGAAAACTGCTGGAACTTCAAACCGGCACTAGGAAACAGACTGAGAAAGCAGAGAAAAAGTGTCTCCTGCAACCCGTTCCCTTGGTGCTAGATGAACGAACGTCTCTCCACTTCCTCAGTTCTGAGAGATAAGTGTGTGTGAAAGCCGTCCTTCACCTAGCTTGTTGGGAACACAAAGTTTCTTTTCAGTTGCAAACTCCATTCCATACATATATATGGGGAGGTACTAGCTCCAACTCGGTTTTACAGTGAAAACTGCAGGAACTTCAAAACGGCACTAGGAAACAGACTGAGAAAGCAGAGAAAAGTGTCTCCTCCAACCCGTTCCCTTGGTGCTAGATGAACGAACGTCTCTCCACTTCCTCAGTTCTGAGAGATAAGTGTGTGTGAAAGCCGTCCTTCACCTAGCTTGTTGGGAACACAAAGTTTCTTTTCAGTTGCAAACTCCATTCCATACATATATATGGGGAGGTACTAGCTCCAACTCGGTTTTACAGTGAAAACTGCAGGAACTTCAAACCGGCACTAGGAAACAGACAGAGAAAACAGAGAAAAAGTGTCTCCTGCAACCCGTTCCCTTGGTGCTAGATGAACGAACGTCTCTCCACTTGCTCAGTTCTGAGAGATAAGTGTGTGTGAAAGCCGTCCTTCACCTAGCTTGTTGGGAACACAAAGTTTCTTTTCAGTAGCAAACTCCATTCCATACATATATATGGGGAGGTACAAACTCCAAATCGGTTTCACAGTGAAAACTGCAGGAACTTCATACCGGCACTAGGAAACAGAATGAGAAAGCAGAGAAAAAGTGTCTCCTGCAACCCGTTCCCTTGGTGCTAGATGAACGAACGTCTCTCCACTTCCTCAGTTCTGAGAGATAAGTGTGTGTGAAAGCCGTCCTTCACCTAGCTTGTTGGGAACACAAAGTTTCTTTTCAGTTGCAAACTCCATTCCATACATATATATGGGGAGGTACTAGCTCCAACTCGGTTTTACAGTGAAAACTCCAGGAACTTCAAACCGGCACTAGGAAACAGACTGAGAAAGCAGAGAAAAAGTGTCTCCTGCAAACCGTTCCCTTGGTGCTAGATGAACGAACGTCTCTCCACTTGCTCAGTTCTGAGAGATAAGTGTGTGTGAATGCCGTCCTTCACCTTGCTTGTTGGGAACACAAAGTTTCTTTTCAGTTGCAAACTCCATTCCATACATATATATGGGGAGGTACAAGCTCCAACTCGGTTTGACAGTGAAAACTGCAGGAACTTCAAACCGGCACTAGGAAACAGACTGAGAAAGCAGAGAAAAAGTGTCTCCTGCAACCCGTTCCCTTGGTGCTAGATGAACGAACGTCTCTCCACTTCCTCAGTTCTGAGAGATAAGTGTGTGTGAAAGCCGTCCTTCACCAAGCTTGTTGGGAACACAAAGTTTCTTTTCAGTTGCAAACTCCATTCCATACATATATATGGGGAGGTACAAACTCCAAATCGGTTTGACAGTGAAAACTGCAGGAACTTCAAACCGGCACTAGGAAACAGACTGAGAAAGCAGAGAAAAAGTGTCTCCTGCAACCCGTTCCCTTGGTGCTAGATGAACGAACGTCTCTCCACTTGCTCAGTTCTGAGAGATAAGTGTGTGTGAATGCCGTCCTTCACCTAGCTTGTTGGGAACACAAAGTTTCTTTTCAGTTGCAAACTCCATTCCATACATATATATGGGGAAGTACAAGCTCCAACTCGGTTTGACAGTGAAAACTGCAGGAACATCAAACCGGCACTAAGAAACAGACTGAGAAAGCAGAGAAAAAGTGTCTCCTGCAACCCGTTCCCTTGGTGCTAGATGAACGAACGTCTCTCCACTTGCTCAGTTCTGAGGGATAAGTGGGTGTGAAAGCCGTCCTTCACCTAGCTTGTGGGAACACAAAGTTTCTTTTCAGTTGCAAACTCCATTCCATACATATATATGGGGAGGTACAAACTCCAACTCGGTTGTACAGTGAAAACTGCAGGAACTTCATACAGGCACTAGGAAACAGACTGAGAAAGCAGAGAAAAAGTGTCTCCTGCAACCCGTTCCCTTGGTGCAAGATGAACGAACGTCTCTCCACTTCCTCAGTTCTGAGAGATAATTGTGTGTGAAAGCCGTCCTTCACCTAGCGTGTTGGGAACACAAAGTTTCTTTTCAGTTGCAAACTCCATTCCATACATATATATGGGAGGTACAAGCTCCAACTCGGTTTTAAGTGAAAACTGCAGGAACTTCAAAACGGCACTAGGAAACAGACTGAGAAAGCAGAGAAAAGTGTCTCCTCCAACCCGTTCCCTTGGTGCTAGATGAACGAACGTCTCTCCACTTCCTCAGTTCTGAGAGATAAGTGTGTGTGAAAGCCGTCCTTCACCTAGCTTGTTGGGAACACAAAGTTTCTTTTCAGTTGCAAACTCCATTCCATACATATATATGGGGAGGTACTAGCTCCAACTCGGTTTTACAGTGAAAACTGCAGGAACTTCAAACCGGCACTAGGAAACAGACAGAGAAAGCAGAGAAAAAGTGTCTCCTGCAACCCGTTCCCTTGGTGCTAGATGAACGAACGTCTCTCCACTTGCTCAGTTCTGAGAGATAAGTGTGTGTGAAAGCCGTCCTTCACCTAGCTTGTTGGGAACACAAAGTTTCTTTTCAGTAGCAAACTCCATTACATACATATATATGGGGAGGTACAAACTCCAACTCAATTTCACTGTGAAAACTGCAGGAACTTCATACCGGCACTAGGAAACAGACTGAGAAAGCAGAGAAAAAGTGTCTCCTGCAACCCGTTCCCTTGGTGCTAGATGAACGAACGTCTCTCCACTTCCTCAGTTCTGAGAGATAAGTGTGTGTGAAAGCCGTCCTTCACCTAGCTTGTTGGGAACACAAAGTTTCTTTTCAGTTGCAAACTCCATTCCATACATATATATGGGGAGGTACTAGCTCCAACTCGGTTTGACAGTGAAAACTGCAGAAACTTCAAACCGGCACTAGGAAACAGACTGAGAAAGCAGAGAAAAAGTGTCTCCTGCAACCCGTTCCCTTGGTGCTAGATGAACGAACGTCTCTCCACTTGCTCAGTTCTGAGAGATAAGTGTGTGTGAATGCCGTCCTTCACCTAGCTTGTTGGGAACACAAAGTTTCTTTTCAGTAGCAAACTCCATTACATACATATATATGGGGAGGTACAAACTCCAACTCAGTTTCACAGTGAAAACTGCAGGAACTTCATACCGGCACTAGGAAACAGAATGAGAAAGCAGAGAAAAAGTGTCTCCTGCAACCCGTTCCCTTGGTGCTAGATGAACGAAGGTCTCTCCACTTCCTCAGTTCTGAGGGATAAGTGTGTGTGAAAGCCGTCCTTCACCTAGCTTGTTGGGAACACAAAGTTTCTTTTCAGTTGCAAACTCCATTTCATACATTTATATGGGGAGGTACTAGCTCCAACTCGGTTTTACAGTGAAAACTGCAGGAACTTCAAACCGGCACTAGGAAACAGACTGAGAAAGCAGAGAAAAAGTGTCTCCTGCAACCCGTTCCCTTGGTGCTAGATGAACGAACGTCTCTCCACTTGCTCAGTTCTGAGAGATAAGTGTGTGTGAATGCCGTCCTTCACCTTGCTTGTTGGGAACACAAAGTTTCTTTTCAGTTGCAAACTCCATTCCATACATATATATGGGGAGGCACAAGCTCCAACTCGGTTTGACAGTGAAAACTGCAGGAACTTCAAACCGGCACTAGGAAACAGACTGAGAAAGCAGAGAAAAATTGTCTCCTGCAACACGTTCCCTTGGTGCTAGATGAACGAACGTCTCTCCACTTGCTCAGTTCTGAGAGATAAGTGTGTGTGAAAGCCGTCCTTCACCTAGATTGTTGGGAACACAAAGTTTCTTTTCAGTTGCAAACTCCATTCCATACATATATATGGGGAGGTACAAACTCCAACTCGGTTTAACAGTGAAAACTGCAGGAACTTCAAACCGGCACTAGGAAACAGACTGAGAAAGCAGAGAAAAAGTGTCTCCTGCAACCCGTTCCCTTGGTGCTAGATGAACGAACGTCTCTCCACTTGCTCAGTTCTGAGAGATAAGTGTGTGTGAATGCCGTCCTTCACCTAGCTTGTTGGGAAAACAAAGTTTCTTTTCAGTTGCAAACTCCATTCCATACATATATATGGGGAGGTACAAGCTCCAACTCGGTTTGACAGTGAAAACTGCAGGAACATCAAACCGGCACTAAGAAACAGACTGAGAAAGCAGAGAAAAAGTGTCTCCTGCTACCCGTTCCCTTGGTGCTAGATGAACGAACGTCTTTCCACTTGCTCAGTTCTGAGAGTTAAGTGGGTGTGAAAGCCGTCCTTCACCTAGCTTGTTGGGAACACAAAGTTTCTTTTCAGTTGCAAACTCCATTCCATACATATATATGGGGAGGTACAAACTCCAACTCGGTTGTACAGTGAAAACTGCAGGAACTTCATACCGGCACTAGGAAACAGACTGAGAAAGCAGAGAAAAAGTGTCTCCTGCAACCCGTTCCCTTGGTGCTAGATGAACGAACGTCTCTCCACTTCCTCAGTTCTGAGAGATAATTGTGTGTGAAAGCCGTCCTTCACCTAGCGTGTTGGGAACACAAAGTTTCTATTCAGTTGCAAACTCCATTCCATACATATATATGGGTGGTACTAGCTCCAACTCGGTTTTACAGTGAAAACTGCAGGAACTTCAAAACGGCACTAGGAAACAGACTGAGAAAGCAGAGAAAAGTGTCTCCTCCAACCCGTTCCCTTGGTGCTAGATGAACGAACGTCTCTCCACTTCCTCAGTTCTGAGAGATAAGTGTGTGTGAAAGCCGTCCTTCACCTAGCTTGTTGGGAACACAAAGTTTCTTTTCAGTTGCAAACTCCATTCCATACATATATATGGGGAGGTACTAGCTCCAACTCGGTTTTACAGTGAAAACTGCAGGAACTTCAAACCGGCACTAGGAAACAGACAGAGAAAGCAGAGAAAAAGTGTCTCCTGCAACCCGTTCCCCCGGTGCTAGATGAACGAACGTCTCTCCACTTGCTCAGTTCTGAGAGATAAGTGTGTGTGAAAGCCGTCCTTCACCTAGCTTGTTGGGAACACAAAGTTTCTTTTCAGTAGCAAACACCATTACATACATATATATGGGGAGGTACAAACTCCAACTCAGTTTCACAGTGAAAACTGCAGGAACTTCATACCGGCACTAGGAAACAGACTGAGAAAGCAGAGAAAAATGTCTCCTGCAAACCGTTCCCTTGGTGCTAGATGAACGAAGGTCTCTCCACTTCCTCAGTTCTGAGAGATAAGTGTGTGTGAAAGCCGTCCTTCACCTAGCTTGTTGGGAACACAAAGTTTCTTTTCAGTTGCAAACTCCATTCCATACATATATATGGGGAGGTACAAGCTCCAACTCGTTTTGACAGTGAAAACTGCAGGAACTTCAAACCGGCACTAGGAAACAGACTGAGAAAGCAGAGAAAAAGTGTCTCCTGCAACCCGTTCCCTTGGTGCTAGATGAACGAACGTCTCTCCACTTGCTCAGTTCTGAGAGATAAGTGTGTGTGAAAGCCGTCCTTCACCTAGCTTGTTGGGAACACAAAGTTTCTTTTCAGTTGCAAACTCCATTCCATACATATATATGGGGAGGTACAAACTCCAACTCGGTTTTACAGTGAAAACTGCAGGAACTTCAAACCGGCACTAGGAAACAGACTGAGAAAGCAGAGAAAAAGTGTCTCCTGCAACCCGTTCCCTTGGTGCTAGATGAACGAACGTCTCTCCACTTCCTCAGTTCTGAGAGATAAGTGTGTGTGAAAGCCGTCCTTCACCTAGCTTGTTGGGAACACAAAGTTTCTTTTCAGTTGCAAACTCCATTCCATACATATATATGGGGAGGTACTAGCTCCAACTCGGTTTTACAGTGAAAACTGCAGGAACTTCAAACCGGCACTAGGAAACAGACTGAGAAAGCAGAGAAAAAGTGTCTCCTGCAACCCGTTCCCTTGGTGCTAGATGAACGAACGTCTCTCCACTTGCTCAGTTCTGAGAGATAAGTGTGTGTGAATGCCGTCCTTCACCTAGCTTGTTGGGAACACAAAGTTTCTTTTCAGTTGCAAAGTCCATTCCATACATATATATGGGGAGGTACAAGCTCCAACTCGGTTTGACAGTGAAAACTGCAGGAACATCAAACCGGCACTAAGAAACAGACTGAGAAAGCAGAGAAAAAGTGTCTCCTGCTAACCGTTCCCTTGGTGCTAGATGAACGAACGTCTCTCCACTTGCTCAGTTCTGAGAGATAAGTGGGTGTGAAAGCCGTCCTTCACCTAGCTTGTTGGGAACACAAAGTTTCTTTTCAGTTGCAAACTCCATTCCATACATATATATGGGGAGGTACAAACTCCAACTCGGTTGTACAGTGAAAACTGCAGGAACTTCATACCGGCACTAGGAAACAGACTGAGAAAGCAGAGAAAAAGTGTCTCCTGCAACCCGTTCCCTTGGTGCTAGATGAACGAACGTCTCTCCACTTCCTCAGTTCTGAGAAATAATTGTGTGTGAAAGCCGTCCTTCACCTAGCGTGTTGGGAACACAAAGTTTCTATTCAGTTGCAAACTCCATTCCATACATATATATGGGAGGTACTAGCTCCAACTCGGTTTTACAGTGAAAACTGCAGGAACTTCAAAACGGCACTAGGAAACAGACTGAGAAAGCAGAGAAAAGTGTCTCCTCCAACCCGTTCCCTTGGTGCTAGATGAACGAACGTCTCTCCACTTCCTCAGTTCTGAGAGATAAGTGTGTGTGAAAGCCGTCCTTCACCTAGCTTGTTGGGAACACAAAGTTTCTTTTCAGTTGCAAACTCCATTCCATACATATATATGGGGAGGTACTAGCTCCAACTCGGTTTTACAGTGAAAACTGCAGGAACTTCAAACCGGCACTAGGAAACAGACAGAGAAAGCAGAGAAAAAGTGTCTCCTGCAACCCGTTCCCTTGGTGCTAGATGAACGAACGTCTCTCCACTTGCTCAGTTCTGTGAGATAAGTGTGTGTGAAAGCCGTCCTTCACCTAGCTTGTTGGGAACACAAAATTTCTTTTCAGTAGCAAACTCCATTACATACGTATATATGGGGAGGTACAAACTCCAACTCAGTTTCACAGTGAAAACTGCAGGAACTTCATACCGGCACTAGGAAACAGACTGAGAAAGCAGAGAAAAATGTCTCCTGCAACCCGTTCCCTTGGTGCTAGATGAACGAAGGTCTCTCCACTTCCTCAGTTCTGAGAGATAAGTGTGTGTGAAAGCCGTCCTTCACCTAGCTTGTTGGGAACACAAAGTTTCTTTTCAGTTGCAAACTACATTCCATACATATATATGGGGAGGTACTAGCTCCAACTCGGTTTGACCGTGAAAACTGCAGGAACTTCAAACCGGCACTAGGAAACAGACTGAGAAAGCAGAGAAAAAGTGTCTCCTGCAACCCGTTCCCTTGGTGCTAGATGAACGAACGTCTCTCCACTTGCTCAGTTCTGAGGGATAAGTGTGTGTGAATGCCGTCCTTCACCTTGCTTGTTGGGAACACAAAGTTTCTTTTCAGTTGCAAACTCCATTCCATACATATATATGGGGAGGTACAAGCTCCAACTCGGTTTGACAGTGAAAACTGCAGGAACTTCAAACCGGCACTAGGAAACAGACTGAGAAAGCAGAGAAAAAGTGTCTCCTGCAAACTGTTCCCTTGGTGCTAGATGAACGAACGTCTCTCCACTTGCTCAGTTCTGAGAGATAATTGTGTGTGAATGCCGTCCTTCACCTAGCTTGTTGTGAACACAAAGTATCTTTTCAGTTGCAAACTCCATTCCATACATATATATGGGGAGGTACTAGATCCAACTCGGTTTGACAGTGAAAACTGCAGGAACTTCAAACAGGCACTAGGAAGCAGACTGAGAAAGCAGAGAAAAAGTGTCTCCTGCAACCCGTTCCCTTGGTGCTAGATGAACGAACGTCTCTCCACTTGCTCAGTTCTGAGGGATAAGTGTGTTTGAAAGCCGTCCTTCACCTAGCTTGTTGGGAACACAAAGTTTCTTTTCAGTTGCAAACTCCATTCCATACATATATATGGGGAGGTACAAACTCCAACACGGTTTTACAGTGAAAACTGCAGGAACTTCAAACCGGCACTAGGAAACAGACTGAGAAAGCAGAGAAAAATTGTCTCCTGCAACCCGTTCCCTTGGTGCTAGATGAACGAACGTCTCTCCACTTGCTCAGTTCTGAGAGATAAGTGTGTGTGAAAGCCGTCCTTCACCTAGATTGTTGGGAACACAAAGTTTCTTTTCAGTTGCAAACTCCATTCCATACATATATATGGGGAGGTACAATCTCCAACTCGGTTTTACAGTGAAAACTGCAGGAACCTCAAACCGGCACTAGGAAACAGACTGAGAAAGCAGAGAAAAAGTGTCTCTGCAACCCGTTCCCTTGGTGCTAGATGAACGAACGTCTCTCCACTTCCTCAGTTCTGTGAGATAAGTGTGTGTGAAAGCCGTCCTTCACCTAGCGTGTTGGGAACACAAAGTTTCTTTTCAGTTGCAAACTCCATTCCATACATATATATGGGGAGGTACTAGCTCCAACTCGGTTTTATAGTGAAAACTGCAGGAACTTCAAACAGGCACTAGGATACAGACAGAGAAAGCAGAGAAAAGTGTCTCTTGCAAACCGTTCCCTTAGTGCTAGATGAACGAACGTCTCTCCACTTGCTCAGTTCTGAGAGATAACTGTGTGTGAATGCCGTCCTTCACCTAGCTTGTTGGGAACACAAAGTTTCTTTTCAGTTGCAAACTCCATTCCATGCATATATATGGGGAGGTACAAGCTCCAACTCGGTTTGACAGTGAAAACTGCAGGAACTTCAAACCGGCACTAGGAAACACACTGAGAAAGCACAGAAAAAGTGTCTCCTGCAACCCGTTCCCTTGGTGCTAGATGAACGAACGTCTCTCCACTTGCTCAGTTCTGAGAGATAAGTGTGTGTGAAAGCCGTCCTTCACCTAGCTTGTTGGGAACACAAAGTTTCTTTTCAGTTGCAAACTCCATTCCATACATATATATGGGGAGGTACAATCTCCAACTCGGTTTTACAGTGAAAACTGCAGGAACCTCAAACCGGCACTAGGAAACAGACTGAGAAAGCTGAGAAAAAGTGTCTCTGCAACCCGTTCCCTTGGTGCTAGATGAACGAACGTCTCTCCACTTCCTCAGTTCTGAGAGATAAGTGTGTGTGAAAGCCGTCCTTCACCTAGCTTGTTGGGAACACAAAGTTTCTTTTCAGTTGCAAACTCCATTCCATACATATATATGGGGAGGTACAAACTCCAACTCGGTTTTACAGTGAAAACTGCAGGAACTTCAAACCGGCACTAGGAAACAGACTGAGAAAGCAGAGAAAAAGTGTCTCCTGCAACCTGTTCCCTTGGTGCTAGATGAACGAACGTCTCTCCACTTGCTCAGTTCTGAGAGATAATTGTGTGTGAATGCCGTCCTTCACCTAGCTTGTTGGGAACACAAAGTTTCTTTTCAGTTGCAAACTCCATTCCATACATATATATGGGGAGGTACTAGCCCCAACTCGGTTTGACAGTGAAAACTGCAGGAACTTCAAACAGGCACTAGGAAGCAGACTGAGAAAGCAGAGAAAAAGTGTCTCCTGCAACCCGTTCCCTTGGTGCTAGATGAACGAACGTCTCTCCACTTGCTCAGTTCTGAGGGATAAGTGTGTTTGAAAGCCGTCCTTCACCTAGCTTGTTGGGAACACAAAGTTTCTTTTCAGTTGCAAACTCCATTCCACACATATATATGGGGAGGTACAAACTCCAACACGGTTTTACAGTGAAAACTGCAGGAACTTCAAACCGGCACTAGGAAACAGACTGAGAAAGCAGAGAAAAATTGTCTCCTGCAACCCGTTCCCTTGGTGCTAGATGAACGAACGTCTGTCCACTTGCTCAGTTCTGAGGGATAAGTGTGTGTGAAAGCCGTCCTTCACCTAGCTTGTTGGGAACACAAAGTTTCTTTTCAGTTGCAAACTCCATTCCATACATATATATGGGGATGTACAAACGCCAAATCGGTTTTACAGTGAAAACTGCAGGAACTTCAAACCGGCACTAGGAAACAGACTGAGAAAGCAGAGAAAAAGTGTCTCCTGCAACCCGTTCCATTGGTGCTAGATGAACGAACGTCTCTCCACTTGCTCAGTTCTGAGAGATAATTGTGTGTGAATGCCGTCCTTCACCTAGCTTGTTGTGAACACAAAGTTTCTTTTCAGTTGCAAACAACATTCCATACATATATATGGCGTGGTACTAGCCCCAAATCGGTTTGACAGTGAAAACTGCAGGAACTTCAAACCGGCACTAGGATGCAGACTGAGAAAGCAGAGAAAAAGTTTCTCCTGCAACCCGTTCCCTTGGTGCTAGATGAACGAACGTCTCTCCACTTGCTCAGTTCTGAGAGATAACTGTGTGTGAATGCCGTCCTTCACCTAGCTTGTTGGGAACACAAAGTTTCTTTTCAGTTGCAAACTCCATTCCATACATATGTATGGGGAGGTACAAGCTCCAACTCGGTTTTACAGTGAAAACTGCAGGAACTTCTAACCGGCACTAGGAAACACACTGAGAAAGCACAGAAAAAGTGTCTCCTGCAACCCGTTCCCTTGGTGCTAGATGAACGAACGTCTCTCCACTTGCTCAGTTCTGAGAGATAAGTGTGTGTGAAAGCCGTCCTTCACCTAGCTTGTTGGGAACACAAAGTTTCTTTTCAGTTGCAAACTCCATTCCATACATATATATGGGGAGGTACAATCTCCAACTCGGTTTTACAGTGAAAACTGCAGGAACCTCAAACCGGCACTAGGAAACAGACTGAGAAAGCAGAGAAAAAGTGTCTCTGCAACCCGTTCCCTTGGTGCTAGATGAACGAACGTCTCTCCACTTCCTCAGTTCTGAGAGATAAGTGTGTGTGAAAGCCGTCCTTCACCTTGCTTGTTGGGAACACAAAGTTTCTTTTCAGTTGCAAACTCCATTCCATACATATATATGGGGAGATACTAGCTCCAACTCGGTTTTACAGTGAAAACTGCAGGAACTTCAAACCGGCACTAGGAAACAGACTGAGAAAGCAGAGAAAAAGTGTCTCCTGCAAGCCGTTCCCTTGGTGCTAGATGAACGAACGTCTCTCCACTTCCTCAGTTCTGAGAGATAAGTGTGTGTGAAAGCCGTCCTTCACCTAGCGTGTTGGGAACACAAAGTTTCTTTTCAGTTGCAAACTCCATTCCATACATATATATGGGGAGGTACTAGCTCCAACTCGGTTTTACAGTGAAAACTGCAGGAACTTCAAACCGGCACTAGGATACAGACAGAGAAAGCAGAGAAAAAGTGTCTCCTGCAACCCGTTCCCTTGGTGCTAGATGAACGAACGTCTCTCCACTTGCTCAGTTCTGAGAGATAAGTGTGTGTGAAAGCCGTCCTTCACCTAGCTTGTTGGGAACACAAAGTTTCTTTTCAGTTGCAAACTCCATTCCATACATATATATGGGGAGGTACAAACTCCAACTCGGTTTTACAGTGAAAACTGCAGGAACTTCAAACCGGCACTAGGAAACAGACTGAGAAAGCAGAGAAAAAGTGTCTCCTGCAACCTGTTCCCTTGGTGCTAGATGAACGAACGTCTCTCCACTTGCTCAGTTCTGAGAGATAATTGTGTGTGAATGCCGTCCTTCACCTAGCTTGTTGGGAACACAAAGTTTCTTTTCAGTTGCAAACTCCATTCCATACATATATATGGGGAGGTACTAGCCCCAACTCGGTTTGACAGTGAAAACTGCAGGAACTTCAAACAGGCACTAGGAAGCAGACTGAGAAAGCAGAGAAAAAGTGTCTCCTGCAACCCGTTCCCTTGGTGCTAGATGAACGAACGTCTCTCCACTTGCTCAGTTCTGAGGGATAAGTGTGTTTGAAAGCCGTCCTTCACCTAGCTTGTTGGGAACACAAAGTTTCTTTTCAGTTGCAAACTCCATTCCATACATATATATGGGGAGGTACAAACTCCAACACGGTTTTACAGTGAAAACTGCAGGAACTTCAAACCGGCACTAGGAAACAGACTGAGAAAGCAGAGAAAAATTGTCTCCTGCAACCCGTTCCCTTGGTGCTAGATGAACGAACGTCTGTCCACTTGCTCAGTTCTGAGAGATAAGTGTGTGTGAAAGCCGTCCTTCACCTAGCTTGTTGGGAACACAAAGTTTCTTTTCAGTTGCAAACTCCATTCCATACATATATATGGGGATGTACAAACTCCAAATCGGTTTTACAGTGAAAACTGCAGGAACTTCAAACCGGCACTAGGAAACAGACTGAGAAAGCAGAGAAAAAGTGTCTCCTGCAACCCGTTCCATTGGTGCTAGATGAACGAACGTCTCTCCACTTGCTCAGTTCTGAGAGATAATTGTGTGTGAATGCCGTCCTTCACCTAGCTTGTTGTGAACACAAAGTTTCTTTTCAGTTGCAAACAACATTCCATACATATATATGGCGTGGTACTAGCCCCAACTCGGTTTGACAGTGAAAACTGCAGGAACTTCAAACCGGCACTAGGAAGCAGACTGAGAAAGCAGAGAAAAAGTTTCTCCTGCAACCCGTTCCCTTGGTGCTAGATGAACGAACGTCTCTCCACTTGCTCAGTTCTGAGAGATAAGTGTGTGTGAAAGCCGTCCTTCACCTAGCTTGTTGGGAACACAAAGTTTCTTTTCAGTTGCAAACTCCATTCCATACATATATATGGGGAGGTACTTGCTCCAACTCGGTTTTACAGTGAAAACTGCAGGAACTTCAAACCGGCACTAGGAAACAGACTGAGAAAGCAGAGAAAAAGTGTCTCCTGCAACCCGTTCCATTGGTGCTAGATGAACGAACGTCTCTCCACTTGCTCAGTTCTGAGAGATAATTGTGTGTGAATGCCGTCCTTCACCTAGCTTGTTGTGAACACAAAGTTTCTTTTCAGTTGCAAACAACATTCCATACATATATATGGCGTGGTACTAGCCCCAACTCGGTTTGACAGTGAAAACTGCAGGAACTTCAAACCGGCACTAGGAAGCAGACTGAGAAAGCAGAGAAAAAGTGTCTCCTGCAACCCGTTCCCTTGGTGCTAGATGAACGAACGTCTCTCCACTTGCTCAGTTCTGAGAGATAAGTGTGTGTGAAAGCCGTCCTTCACCTAGCTTGTTGGGAACACAAAGTTTCTTTTCAGTTGCAAACTCCATTCCATACATATATATGGGGAGGTACTAGCTCCAACTCGGTTTTACAGTGAAAACTGCAGGAACTTCAAACCGGCACTAGGATACAGACAGAGAAAGCAGAGAAAAAGTGTCTCCTGCAACCCGTTCCCTTGGTGCTAGATGAACGAACGTCTCTCCACTTGCTCAGTTCTGAGAGATAAGTGTGTGTGAATGCCGTCCTTCACCTAGCTTGTTGGGAACACAAAGTTTCTTTTCAGTTGCAAACTCCATTCCATACATATATATGGGGAGGTACTAGCCCCAACTCGGTTTGACAGTGAAAACTGCAGGAACTTCAAACAGGCACTAGGAAGCAGACTGAGAAAGCAGAGAAAAAGTGTCTCCTGCAACCCGTTCCCTTGGTGCTAGATGAACGAACGTCTCTCCACTTGCTCAGTTCTGAGGGATAAGTGTGTTTGAAAGCCGTCCTTCACCTAGCTTGTTGGGAACACAAAGTTTCTTTTCAGTTGCAAACTCCATTCCATACATATATATGGGGAGGTACAAACTCCAACACGGTTTTACAGTGAAAACTGCAGGAAATTCAAACCGGCACTAGGAAACAGACTGAGAAAGCAGAGAAAAATTGTCTCCTGCAACCCGTTCCCTTGGTGCTAGATGAACGAACGTCTGTCCACTTGCTCAGTTCTGAGAGATAAGTGTGTGTGAAAGCCGTCCTTCACCTAGATTGTTGGGAACACAAAGTTTCTTTTCAGTTGCAAACTCCATTCCATACATATATATGGGGATGTACAAACTCCAAATCGGTTTTACAGTGAAAACTGCAGGAACTTCAAACCGGCACTAGGAAACAGACTGAGAAAGCAGAGAAAAAGTGTCTCCTGCAACCCGTTCCATTGGTGCTAGATGAACGAACGTCTCTCCACTTGCTCAGTTCTGAGAGATAATTGTGTGTGAATGCCGTCCTTCACCTAGCTTGTTGTGAACACAAAGTTTCTTTTCAGTTGCAAACAACATTCCATACATATATATGGCGTGGTACTAGCCCCAACTCGGTTTGACAGTGAAAACTGCAGGAACTTCAAACCGGCACTAGGAAACAGACTGAGAAAGCAGAGAAAAAGTGTCTCTGCAACCCGTTCCCTTGGTGCTAGATGAACGAACGTCTATCCACTTCCTCAGTTCTGAGATATAAGTGTGTGTGAAAGCCGTCCTTCACCTAGCGTGTTGGGAACACAAAGTTTCTTTTCAGTTGCAAACTCCATTCCATACATATATATGGGGAGGTACTAGCTCCAACTCGGTTTTATAGTGAAAACTGCAGGAACTTCAAACCGGCACTAGGATACAGACAGAGAAAGCAGAGAAAAGTGTCTCTTGCAAACCGTTCCCTTGGTGCTAGATGAACGAACGTCTCTCCACTTGCTCAGTTCTGAGAGATAACTGTGTGTGAATGCCGTCCTTCACCTAGCTTGTTGGGAACACAAAGTTTCTTTTCAGTTGCAAACTCCATTCCATGCATATATATGGGGAGGTACAAGCTCCAACTCGGTTTGACAGTGAAAACTGCAGGAACTTCAAACCGGCACTAGGAAACAGACTGAGAAAGCACAGAAAAAGTGTCTCCTGCAACCCGTTCCCTTGGTGCTAGATGAACGAACGTCTCTCCACTTGCTCAGTTCTGAGAGATAAGTGTGTGTGAAAGCCGTCCTTCACCTAGCTTGTTGGGAACACAAAGTTTCTTTTCAGTTGCAAACTCCATTCCATACATATATATGGGGAGGTACAATCTCCAACTCGGTTTTACAGTGAAAACTGCAGGAACCTCAAACCGGCACTAGGAAACAGACTGAGAAAGCAGAGAAAAAGTGTCTCTGCAACCCGTTCCCTTGGTGCTAGATGAACGAACGTCTCTCCACTTCCTCAGTTCTGAGAGATAAGTGTGTGTGAAAGCCGTCCTTCACCTAGCTTGTTGGGAACACAAAGTTTCTTTTCAGTTGCAAACTCCATTCCATACATATATATGGGGAGATACTAGCTCCAACTCGGTTTTACAGTGAAAACTGCAGGAACTTCAAACCGGCACTAGGAAACAGACTGAGAAAGCAGAGAAAAAGTGTCTCCTGCAAGCCGTTCCCTTGGTGCTAGATGAACGAACGTCTCTCCACTTCCTCAGTTCTGAGAGATAAGTGTGTGTGAAAGCCGTCCTTCACCTAGCGTGTTGGGAACACAAAGTTTCTTTTCAGTTGCAAACTCCATTCCATACATATATATGGGGAGGTACAATCTCCAACTCGGTTTTACAGTGAAAACTGCAGGAACCTCAAACTGGCACTAGGAAACAGACTGAGAAAGCACAGAAAAAGTGTCTCCTGCAACCCGATCCCTTGGTGCTAGATGAACGAACGTCTCTCCACTTGCTCAGTTCTGAGAGATAAGTGTGTGTGAAAGCCGTCCTTCACCTAGCTTGTTGGGAACACAAAGTTTCTTTTCAGTTGCAAACTCCATTCCATACATATATATGGGGAGGTACAATCTCCAACTCGGTTTTACAGTGAAAACTGCAGGAACCTCAAACCGGCACTAGGAAACAGACTGAGAAAGCAGAGAAAAAGTGTCTCTGCAACCCGTTCCCTTGGTGCTAGATGAACGAACGTCTCTCCACTTCCTCAGTTCTGAGAGATAAGTGTGTGTGAAAGCCGTCCTTCACCTAGCTTGTTGGGAACACAAAGTTTCTTTTCAGTTGCAAACTCCATTCCATACATATATATGGGGAGATACTAGCTTCAACTCGGTTTTACAGTGAAAACTGCAGGAACTTCAAACCGGCACTAGGAAACAGACTGAGAAAGCAGAGAAAAAGTGTCTCCTGCAAGCCGTTCCCTTGGTGCTAGATGAACGAACGTCTCTCCACTTCCTCAGTTCTGAGAGATAAGTGTGTGTGAAAGCCGTCCTTCACCTAGCGTGTTGGGAACACAAAGTTTCTTTTCAGTTGCAAACTCCATTCCATACATATATATGGGGAGGTACTAGCTCCAACTCGGTTTTACAGTGAAAACTGCAGGAACTTCAAACCGGCACTAGGATACAGACAGAGAAAGCAGAGAAAAAGTGTCTCCTGCAACCCGTTCCCTTGGTGCTAGATGAACGAACGTCTCTCCACTTGCTCAGTTCTGAGAGATAATTGTGTGTGAATGCCGTCCTTCACCTAGCTTGTTGTGAACACAAAGTTTCTTTTCAGTTGCAAACAACATTCCATACATATATATGGGGAGGTACTAGCCCCAACTCGGTTTGACAGTGAAAACTGCAGGAACTTCAAACCGGCACTAGGAAGCAGACTGAGAAAGCAGAGAAAAAGTGTCTCCTGCAACCCGTTCCCTTGGTGCTAGATGAACGAACGTCTCTCCACTTGCTCAGTTCTGAGAGATAAGTGTGTGTGAAAGCCGTCCTTCACCTAGCTTGTTGGGAACACAAAGTTTCTTTTCAGTTACAAACTCCATTCCATACATATATATGGGGAGGTACAAACTCCAACTCGGTTTTACAGTGAAAACTGCAGGAACTTCAAACCGGCACTAGGAAACAGACTGAGAAAGCAGAGAAAAAGTGTCTCCTGCAACCCGTTCCCTTGGAGCTAGATGAACGAAAGTCTCTCCACTTCCTCAGTTCTGAGAGATAAGTGTGTGTGAAAGCCGTCCTTCACCTAGCGTGTTGGGAACACAAAGTTTCTTTTCAGTTGCAAACTCCATTCCATACATATATATGGGGAGGTACAAGCTCCAACTCGGTTTGACAGTGAAAACTGCAGGAACTTCAAACCGGCACTAGGAAACAGACTGAGAAAGCACAGAAAATGTGTCTCCTGCAACCCGTTCCCTTGGTGGTAGATGAACGAACGTCTCTCCACTTGCTCAGTTCTGAGAGATAAGTGTGTGTGAAAGCCGTCCTTCACCTAGCTTGTTGGGAACACAAAGTTTCTTTTTAGTTGCAAACTCCATTCCATAGATATATATGGGGAGGTACAATCTCCAACTCGGTTTTACAGTGAAAACTGCAGGAACCTCAAACCGGCACTAGGAAACAGACTGAGAAAGCAGAGAAAAAGTGTCTCTGCAACCCGTTCCCTTGGTGCTAGATGAACGAACGTCTCTCCACTTCCTCAGTTCTGAGAGATAAGTGTGTGTGAAAGCCGTCCTTCACCTAGCTTGTTGGGAACACAAAGTTTCTTTTCAGTTGCAAACTCCATTCCATACATATATATGGGGAGATACTAGCTCCAACTCGGTTTTACAGTGAAAACTGCAGGAACATCAAACCGGCACTAGGAAACAGACTGAGAAAGCAGAGAAAAAGTGGCTCCTGCAAGCTGTTCCCTTGGTGCTAGATGAACGAAAGTCTCTCCACTTCCTCAGTTCTGAGAGAAAAGTGTGTGTGAAAGCCGTCCTTCACCTAGCGTGTTGGGAACACAAAGTTTCTTTTCAGTTGCAAACTCCATTCCATACATATATATGGGGAGGTACTAGCTCCAACTCGGTTTTACAGTGAAAACTGCAGGAACTTCAAACCGGCACTAGGATACAGACAGAGAAAGCAGAGAAAAGTGTCTCTTGCAAACCGTTCCCTTGGTGCTAGATGAACGAACGTCTCTCCACTTGCTCAGTTCTGAGAGATAACTGTGTGTGAATGCCGTCCTTCACCTAGCTTGTTGGGAACACAAAGTTTCTTTTCAGTTGCAAACTCCATTCCATACATATATATGGGGAGGTACAAGCTCCAACTCGGTTTGACAGTGAAAACTGCAGGAACTTCAAACCGGCACTAGGAAACACACTGAGAAATCACAGAAAAAGTGTCTCCTGCAACCCGTTCCCTTGGTGCTAGATGAACGAACGTCTCTCCACTTGCTCAGTTCTGAGAGATAAGTGTGTGTGAAAGCCGTCCTTCACCTAGCTTGTTGGGAACACAAAGTTTCTTTTCAGTTGCAAACTCCATTCCATACATATATATGGGGAGGTACAAGCTCCAACTCGGTTTTACAGTGAAAACTGCAGGAACCTCAAACCGGCACTAGGAAACAGACTGAGAAAGCAGAGAAAAAGTGTCTCTGCAACACGTTCCCTTGGTGCTAGATGAACGAACGTCTCTCCACTTCCTCAGTTCTGAGATATAAGTGTGTGTGAAAGCCGTCCTTCACCTAGTGTGTTGGGAACACAAAGTTTCTTTTCAGTTGCAAACTCCATTCCATACATATATATGGGGAGGTACAAACTCCAACTCGGTATTACAGTGAAAACTGCAGGAACTTCAAACCGGCACTAGGAAACAGACTGAGAAAGCAGAGAAAAAGTGTCTCCTGCAACCCGTTCCCTTGGAGCTAGATGAACGAACGTCTCTCCACTTCCTCAGTTCTGAGAGATAAGTGTGTGTGAAAGCCGTCCTTCACCTAGCGTGTTGGGAACACAAAGTTTCTTTTCAGTTGCAAACTCCATTCCATACATATATATGGGGAGGTACAAGCTCCAACTCGGTTTTACAGTGAAAACTGCAGGAACTTCAAACCGGCACTAGGATACAGACAGAGAAAGCAGAGAAAAAGTGTCTCCTGCAACCCGTTCCCTTGGTGCTAGATGAACGAACGTCTCTCCACTTGCTCAGTTCTGAGAGATAACTGTGTGTGAATGCCGTCCTTCACCTAGCTTGTTGGGAACACAAAGTTTCTTTTCAGTTGCAAACTCCATTCCATACATATATATGGGGAGGTACAAGCTCCAACTCGTTTTGACAGTGAAAACTGCAGGAACTTCAAACCGGCACTAGGAAACAGACTGAGAAAGCACAGAAAAAGTGTCTCCTGCAACCCGTTCCCTTGGTGCTAGATGAACGAACGTCTCTCCACTTGCTCAGTTCTGAGAGATAAGTGTGTATGAAAGCCGTCCTTCACCTAGCTTGTTGGGAACACAAAGTTTCTTTTCAGTTGCAAACTCCATTCCATACATATATATGGGGAGGTACAATCTCCAACTCGGTTTTACAGTGAAAACTGCAGGAACCTCAAACCGGCACTAGGAAACACACTGAGAAAGCACAGAAAAATTGTCCCCTGCAAGCCGTTCCCTTGGTGCTAGATGAACGAACGTCTCTCCACTTCCTCAGTTCTGAGAGATAAGTGTGTGTGAAAGCCGTCCTTCACCTAGCGTGTTGGGAACACAAAGTTTCTTTTCAGTTGCAAACTCCATTCCATACATATATATGGGGAGGTACTAGCTCAAACTCGGTTTTACAGTGAAAACTGCAGGAACTTCAAACCGGCACTAGGATACAGACAGAGAAAGCAGAGAAAAGTGTCTCTTGCAAACCGTTCCCTTGGTGCTAGATGAACGAACGTCTCTCCACTTGCTCAGTTCTGAGAGATAACTGTGTGTGAATGCCGTCCTTCACCTAGCTTGTTGTGAACACAAAGTTTCTTTTCAGTTGCAAACTCCATTCCATACATATATATGGGGAGGTACAAGCTCCAACTGTGTTTGACAGTGAAAACTGCAGGAACTTCAAACCGGCACTAGGAAACACACTGAGAAAGCACAGAAAATGTGTCTCCTGCAACCCGTTCCCTTGGTGGTAGATGAACGAACGTCTCTCCACTTGCTCAGTTCTGAGAGATAAGTGTGTGTGAAAGCCGTCCTTCACCTAGCTTGTTGGGAACACAAAGTTTCTTTTCAGTTGCAAACTCCATTCCATACATATATATGGGGAGGTACAATCTCCAATTCGGTTTTACAGTGAAAACTGCAGGAAACTCAAACCGGCACTAGGAAACAGACTGAGAAAGCAGAGAAAAAGTGTCTCTGCAACCCGTTCCCTTGGTGCTAGATGAACGAACGTCTCTCCACTTCCTCAGTTCTGAGAGATAAGTGTGTGTGAAAGCCGTCCTTCACCTAGCTTGTTGGGAACACAAAGTTTCTTTTCAGTTGCAAACTCCATTCCATACATATATATGGGGAGATACTAGCTCCAACTCGGTTTTACAGTGAAAACTGCAGGAACTTCAAACCGGCACTAGGAAACAGACTGAGAAAGCAGAGAAAAAGTGTCTCCTGCAAGCCGTTCCCTTGGTGCTAGATGAACGAACGTCTCTCCACTTGCTCAGTTCTGAGAGATAAGTGTGTGTGAAAGGCGTCCTTCACTAGCTTGTTGGGAACACAAAGTTTCTTTTCAGTTGCAAACTCCATTCCATACATATATATGGGGAGGTACTAGCTCCAACTCGGTTTTACAGTGAAAACTGCAGGAACTTCAAACCGGCACTAGGATACAGACAGAGAAAGCAGAGAAAAGTGTCTCTTGCAAAACGTTACCTTGGTGCTAGATGAACGAACGTCTCTCCACTTGCTCAGTTCTGAGAGATAACTGTGTGTGAATGCCGTCCTTCACCTAGCTTGTTGGGAACACAAAGTTTCTTTTCAGTTGCAAACTCCATTCCATACATATATATGGGGAGGTACAAGCTCCAACTCGGTTTGACAGTGAAAACTGCAGGAACTTCAAACCGGCACTAGGAAACAGACTGAGAAAGCAGAGAAAAAGCGTCTCCTGCAACACGTTCCCTTGGTGCTAGATGAACGAACGTCTCTCCACTTGCTCAGTTCTGAGAGATAAGTGTGTGTGAAAGCCGTCCTTCTCCTAGCTTGTTGGGAACACAAAGTTTCTTTTCAGTTGCAAACTCCATTCCATACATATATATGGGGAGGTACTAGCTCCAACTCGGTTTGACAGTGAAAACTGCAGGAACTTCAAACCGGCACTAGGAAACAGACTGAGAAAGCAGAGAAAAAGTGTCTCCTGCAACCCGTTCCCTTGGTGCTAGATGAACGAACGTCTCTCCACTTGCTCAGTTCTGAGAGATAAGTGTGTGTGAAAGCCGTCCTTCACTAGCTTGTTGGGAACACAAAGTTTCTTTTCAGTTGCAAACTCCATTCCATACATATATATGGGGAGGTACTAGCTCCAACTCGGTTTGACAGTGAAAACTGCAGGAACTTCAAACCGGCACCAGGAAACAGACTGAGTAAGCAGAGAAAAAGTGTCTCCTGCAACCCGTTCCCTTGGTGCTAGATGAACGAACGTCTCTCCACTTGCTCAGTTCTGAGAGATAAATGTGTGTGAAAGCCGTCCTTCACTAGCTTGTTGGGAACACAAAGTTTCTTTTCAGTTGCAAACTTCATTCCATACATATATATGGGGAGGTACTAGCTCCAACTCGGTTTGACAGTGAAAACTGCAGGAACTTCAAACCGGCACTAGGAAACAGACTGAGAAAGCAGAGAAAAAGTGTCTCCTGCAACCCGTTCCCTTGGTGCTAGATGAACGAACGTCTCTCCACTTGCTCAGTTCTGAGAGATTAGTGTGTGTGAAAGCTGACTTCACCTAGCTTGTTGGGAACACAAAGTTTCTTTTCAGTTGCAAACTCCATTCCATACATATATATGGGGAGGTACAAGCTCCAACTCGGTTTGACAGTGAAAACTGCAGGAACTTCAAATCGGCCCTAGGAAAAACACTGAGAAAGCAGAGAAAAAGTGTCTCCTGCAACCCGTTCCCTTGGTGCTAGATGAACGAACGTCTCTCCACTTGCTCAGTTCTGAGAGATAAGTGTGTGTGAAAGCCGTCCATCACTAGCTTGTTGGGAACACAATGTTTGTTTTCAGTTGCAAACTCCATTCCATACATATGTATGGGGAGGTACTATATCCAACCCGGTTTGACAGTGAAAACTGCAGGAACTTCAAACCGGCACTAGGAAACAGACTGAGAAAGCAGAGAAAAAGTGTCTCCTGCAACCAGTTCCCTTGGTGCTAGATGAACGAACGTCTCTCAACTTGATCAGTTCTGAGAGATAAGTGTGTGTGAAAGCCGTCCTTCACTAGCTTGTTGGGAACACAAAGTTTCTTTTCAGTTGCAAACTCCATTCCATACATATATATGGGGAGGTACTAGCTCCAACTCGGTTTGACAGTGAAAACTGCAGGAACTTCAAACCGGCACTAGGAAACAGACTGAGAAAGCAGAGAAAAAGTGTCTCCTGCAACCCGTTCCCTTGGTGCTAGATGAACGAACTTCTCTCCACTTGCTCAGTTCTGAGAGATAAGTGTGTGTGAAAGCCGCCTTCACCTAGCTTGTTGGGAACACAAAGTTTCTTTTCAGTTGCAAACTCCATTCCATACATATATATGGGGAGGTACTAGCTCCAACTCGGTTTGAAAGAGAAAACTGAAGGAACTTCAAACCGGCACTAGGAAACAGACTGAGAAAGCAGAGAAAAAGTGTCTCCTGCAACCCGTTCCCTTGGTGCTAGATGTACGAACGTCTCTCCACTTGCTCAGTTCTGAGAGATAAGTGTGAGTGAAAGCCGTCCTTCACCTAGCTTGTTGGGAACACAAAGTTTCTTTTCAGTTGCAAACTCCATTCCATACATATGTATGGGGAGGTACAAGCTCCAACTCTGTTTTACAGTGAAAACTGCAGGAACTTCAAACCGGCACTAGGAAACAGAATGAGAAAGCAGAGGAAAAGTGTCTCCTGCAACCCGTTCCCCCGGTGCTAGATGAACGAACGTCTCTCCACTTGCTCAGTTCTGAGAGATAAGTGTGTGTGAAAGCCGTCCTTCACTAGCTTGTTGGGAACACAAAGTTTCTTTTCAGTTGCAAACTCCATTCCATACATATATATGGGGAGGTACTAGCTCCAACTCGGTTTGACAGTGAAAACTGCAGGAACTTCAAACCGGCACTAGGAAACAGACTGAGAAAGCAGAGAAAAAGTGTCTCCTGCAACCCGTTCCCTTGGTGCTAGATGAACGAACGTCTCTCCACTTGCTCAGTGCTGAGAGATTAGTGTGTGTGAAAGCCGCCTTCACCTAGCTTGTTGGGAACACAAAGTTTCTTTTCAGTTGCAAACTCCATTCCATACATATATATGGGGAGGTACTAGCTCCAACTTGGTTGTACAGTGAAAACTGCAGGAACTTCAAACCGGCACTAGGAAAAAGACTGAGAAAGCAGAGAATAAGTGTCTCCTGCAACCCGTTCCCTTGGTGCTAGATGAACGAACGTCTCTCCACTTGCTCAGTTCTGAGAGATAAGTGTGTGTGAAAGCCGTCCTTCACCTAGCTTGTTGGGAACACAAAGTTTCTTTTCAGTTGCAAACTCCATTCCATACATATGTATGGGGAGGTACAAGTTCCAACTCTGTTTTACAGTGAAAACTGCAGGAACTTCAAACCGGCACTAGGAAACAGACTGAGAAAGCAGAGGAAAAGTGTCTCCTGCAACCCGTTCCCCCGGTGCTAGATGAACGAACGTCTCTCCACTTGCTAAGTTCTGAGAGATAAGTGTGTGTGAAAGGCGTCCTTCACTAGCTTGTTGGGAACACAAAGTTTCTTTTCAGTTGCAAACTCCATTCCATAAATATATATGGGGAGGTACTAGCTCCAACTCGGTTTGACAGTGAAAACTGCAGGAACTTCAAACCGGCACTAGGAAACAGACTGAGAAAGCAGAGAAAAAGTGTCTCCTGCAACCCGTTCCCTTGGTGCTAGATGAACGAACGTCTCTCCACTTGCTCAGTTCTGAGAGATAAGTGTGTGTGAAAGCCGCCTTCACCTAGCTTGTTGGGAACACAAAGTTTCTTTTCAGTTGCAAACTCCATTCCATACATATATATGGGGAGGTACTAGCTCCAACTCGGTTTGAAAGTGAAAACTGCAGGAACTTCAAACCGGCACTAGGAAACAGACTGAGAAATCAGAGAAATAGCGTCTCCTGCAACCCGTTCCCTTGGTGCTATATGAACGAACGTCTCTCCACTTTCTCAGTTCTGAGAGATAAGTGTGTGTGAAAGCCGTCCTTCACATAGCTTGTTGGGAACACAAAGTTTCTTTTCAGTTGCAAACTCCATTCCATACATATATATGGGGAGGTACTAGCTCCAACTCGGTTTGACAGTGAAAACTGCAGGAACTTCAAACCGGCACTAGGAAACAGACTGAGAAAGCAGAGAAAAAGTGTCTCCTGCAACCCGTTCCCTTGGTGCTAGATGAACGAACTTCTCTCCACTTGCTCAGTTCTGAGAGATAAGTGTGTGTGAAAGCCGCCTTCACCTAGCTTGTTGGGAACACAAAGTTTCTTTTCAGTTGCAAACTCCATTCCATACATATATATGGGGAGGTACTAGCTCCAACTCGGTTTGAAAGAGAAAACTGAAGGAACTTCAAACCGGCACTAGGAAACAGACTGAGAAAGCAGAGAAAAAGTGTCTCCTGCAACCCGTTCCCTTGGTGCTAGATGTACGAACGTCTCTCCACTTGCTCAGTTCTGAGAGATAAGTGTGAGTGAAAGCCGTCCTTCACCTAGCTTGTTGGGAACACAAAGTTTCTTTTCAGTTGCAAACTCCATTCCATACATATGTATGGGGAGGTACAAGCTCCAACTCTGTTTTACAGTGAAAACTGCAGGAACTTCAAACCGGCACTAGGAAACAGAATGAGAAAGCAGAGGAAAAGTGTCTCCTGCAACCCGTTCCCCCGGTGCTAGATGAACGAACGTCTCTCCACTTGCTCAGTTCTGAGAGATAAGTGTGTGTGAAAGCCGTCCTTCACTAGCTTGTTGGGAACACAAAGTTTCTTTTCAGTTGCAAACTCCATTCCATACATATATATGGGGAGGTACAAGCTCCAACTCGGTTTGACAGTGAAAACTGCAGGAACTTCAAACCGGCACTAGGAAACAGACTGAGAAAGCAGAGAAAAAGTGTCTCCTGCAACCCGTTCCCTTGGTGCTAGATGAACGAACGTCTCTCCACTTGCTCAGTGCTGAGAGATTAGTGTGTGTGAAAGCCGCCTTCACCTAGCTTGTTGGGAACACAAAGTTTCTTTTCAGTTGCAAACTCCATTCCATACATATATATGGGGAGGTACTAGCTCCAACTTGGTTGTACAGTGAAAACTGCAGGAACTTCAAACCGGCACTAGGAAAAAGACTGAGAAAGCAGAGAATAAGTGTCTCCTGCAACCCGTTCCCTTGGTGCTAGATGAACGAACGTCTCTCCACTTGCTCATTTCTGAGAGATAAGTGTGTGTGAAAGCCGTCCTTCACTAGCTTGTTGGGAACACAAAGTTTCTTTTCAGTTGCAAACTCCATTCCATACATATATATGGGGAGGTCCTAGCTCCAACTCGGTTTTACAGTGAAAACTGCAGGAACTTCAAACCGGCACTAGGAAACAGACTGAGAAAGCAGAGAAAAAGTGTCTCCTGCAATCCGTTCCCTTGGTGCTAGATGAACGAACGTCTCTCCACTTGCTCAGTTCTGAGAGATAAGTGGGTGTGAAAGCCGTCCTTCACTAGCTTGTTGGGAACACAAAGTTTCTTTTCAGTTGCAAAATCCATTCCATACATATATATGGGGAGGTACTAGCTCCAACTCGGTTTGACAGTGAAAACTGCAGGAACTTCAAACCGGCACTAGGAAACAGACTGAGAAAGCAGAGAAAAAGTGTCTCCTGCAACCCGTTCCCTTGGTGCTAGATGAACGAACGTCTCTCCACTTGCTCAGTTCTGAGAGATAAGTGTGTGTGAAAGCCGCCTTCACCTAGCTTGTTGGGAACACAAAGTTTCTTTTCAGTTGCAAACTCCATTCCATACATATATATGGGGAGGTACTAGCTCCAACTCGGTTTGAAAGTGAAAACTGCAGGAACTTCAAACCGGCACTAGGAAACAGACTGAGAAAGCAGAGAAATAGCGTCTCCTGCAACCCGTTCCCTTGGTGCTATATGAACGAACGTCTCTCCACTTTCTCAGTTCTGAGAGATAAGTGTGTGTGAAAGCCGTCCTTCACCTAGCTTGTTGGGAACACAAAGTTTCTTTTCAGTTGCAAACTCCATTCCATAAATATATATGGGGAGGTACTAGCTCCAACTCGGTTTGACAGAGAAAACTGAAGGAACTTCAAACCGGCACTAGGAAACAGACTGAGAAAGCAGAGAAAAAGTGTCTCCTGCAACCCGTTCCCTTGGTGCTAGATGAACTAACGTCTCTCCACTTGCTCAGTTCTGAGAGATAAGTGTGTGTGAAAGCCGTCCTTCACCTAGCTTGTTGGGAACACAAAGTTTCTTTTCAGTTGCAAACTCCATTCCATACATATGTATGGGGAGGTACAAGTTCCAACTCTGTATTACAGTGAAAACTGCAGGAACTTCAAACCGGCACTAGGAAACAGACTGAGAAAGCAGAGGAAAAGTGTCTCCTGCAACCCGTTCCCCCGGTGCTAGATGAACGAACGTCTCTCCACTTGCTAAGTTCTGAGAGATAAGTGTGTGTGAAAGGCGTCCTTCACTAGCTTGTTGGGAACACAAAGTTTCTTTTCAGTTGCAAACTCCATTCCATAAATATATATGGGGAGGTACTAGCTCCAACTCGGTTTGACAGTGAAAACTGCAGGAACTTCAAACCGGCACTAGGAAACAGACTGAGAAAGCAGAGAAAAAGTGTCTCCTGCAACCCGTTCCCTTGGTGCTAGATGAACGAACGTCTCTCCACTTGCTCAGTTCTGAGAGATAAGTGTGTGTGAAAGCCGCCTTCACCTAGCTTGTTGGGAACACAAAGTTTCTTTTCAGTTGCAAACTCCATTCCATACATATATATGGGGAGGTACTAGCTCCAACTCGGTTTGAAAGTGAAAACTGCAGGAACTTCAAACCGGCACTAGGAAACAGACTGAGAAATCAGAGAAATAGCGTCTCCTGCAACCCGTTCCCTTGGTGCTATATGAACGAACGTCTCTCCACTTTCTCAGTTCTGAGAGATAAGTGTGTGTGAAAGCCGTCCTTCACATAGCTTGTTGGGAACACAAAGTTTCTTTTCAGTTGCAAACTCCATTCCATACATATATATGGGGAGGTACTAGCTCCAACTCGGTTTGACAGAGAAAACTGAAGGAACTTCAAACCGGCACTAGGAAACAGACTGAGAAAGCAGAGATAACGTGTCTCCTGCAACCCGTTCCCTTGGTGCTAGATGAACGAACGTCTCTCCACTTGCTCAGTTCTGAGAGATAAGTGTGTGTGAAAGCCGTCCTTCACCTAGCTTGTTGGGAAAACAAAGTTTCTTTTCAGTTGCAAACTCCATTCCATACATATGTATGGGGAGGTACAAGCTCCAACTCTGTTTTACAGTGAAAACTGCAGGAACTTCAAACAGGCACTAGGAAACAGACTGAGAAAGCATAGGAAAAGTGTCTCCTGCAACCAGTTCCTCCGGTGCTAGATGAACGAACGTCTCTCCACTTGCTCAGTTCTGAGAGATAATTGTGTGTGAAAGCCGTCCTTCACCTAGCTTGTTGGGAACACAAAGTTTCTTTTCAGTTGCAAACTCCATTCCATACATATATATGGGGAGGTACAAGCTCCAACTCGGTTTTACAGTGAAAACTGCAGGAACTTCAAACCGGCACTCGGAAACAGACTGAGAAAGCAGAGAAAAAGTGTCTCCTGCAACCCGTTCCCTTGGTGCTAGATGAACGAACGTCTCTCCACTTGCTCAGTTCTGAGAGATACGTGTGAGTGAAAGCCGTCCTTCACCTAGCTTGTTGGGAACACAAAGTTTCTTTTCAGTTGCAAACTCCATTCCATACATATATATGGGGAGGTACAAGCTCCAACTCGGTTTTACAGTGAAAACTGCAGGAAATTCAAACCGGCACTAGGAAACAGACTGAGAAAGCAGAGAAAAAGTGTCTCCTGCAACCCGTTCCCTTGGTGCTAGATGAACGAACGTCTCTCCACTTGCTCAGTTCTGAGAGATAATTGTGTGTGAATGCCGTCCTTCACTTAGCTTGTTGTGAACACAAAGTTTCTTTTCAGTTGCAAACTCCATTCCATACATATATATGGGGAGGTACTAGCCCCAACTCGGTTTGACAGTGAAAACTGCAGGAACTTAAAACCGGCACTAGGAAGCAGACTGAGAAAGCAGAGAAAAAGTGTCTCCTGCAACCCGTTCCCTTGGTGCTAGATGAACGAACGTCTCTCCACTTGCTCAGTTCTGAGAGTTAATTGTGTGTGAAAGCCGTCCTTCACCTAGCTTGTTGGGAACACAAAGTTTCTTTTCAGTTGCAAACTCCATTCCATACATATGTATGGGGAGGTACAAGCTCCAACTCTGTTTTACAGTGAAAACTGCAGGAACTTCAAACCGGCACTAGGAAACAGAATGAGAAAGCAGAGGAAAAGTGTCTCCTGCAACCCGTTCCCCCGGTGCTAGATGAACGAACGTCTCTCCACTTGCTCAGTTCTGAGAGATAAGTGTGTGTGAAAGCCGTCCTTCACTAGCTTGTTGGGAACACAAAGTTTCTTTTCAGTTGCAAACTCCATTCCATACATATATATGGGGAGGTACTAGCTCCAACTCGGTTTGACAGTGAAAACTGCAGGAACTTCAAACCGGCACTAGGAAACAGACTGAGAAAGCAGAGAAAAAGTGTCTCCTGCAACCCGTTCCCTTGGTGCTAGATGAACGAACGTCTCTCCACTTGCTCAGTGCTGAGAGATTAGTGTGTGTGAAAGCCGCCTTCACCTAGCTTGTTGGGAACACAAAGTTTCTTTTCAGTTGCAAACTCCATTCCATACATATATATGGGGAGGTACTAGCTCCAACTTGGTTGTACAGTGAAAACTGCAGGAACTTCAAACCGGCACTAGGAAAAAGACTGAGAAAGCAGAGAATAAGTGTCTCCTGCAACCCGTTCCCTTGGTGCTAGATGAACGAACGTCTCTCCACTTGCTCATTTCTGAGAGATAAGTGTGTGTGAAAGCCGTCCTTCACTAGCTTGTTGGGAACACAAAGTTTCTTTTCAGTTGCAAACTCCATTCCATACATATATATGGGGAGGTCCTAGCTCCAACTCGGTTTTACAGTGAAAACTGCAGGAACTTCAAACCGGCACTAGGAAACAGACTGAGAAAGCAGAGAAAAAGTGTCTCCTGCAATCCGTTCCCTTGGTGCTAGATGAACGAACGTCTCTCCACTTGCTCAGTTCTGAGAGATAAGTGGGTGTGAAAGCCGTCCTTCACTAGCTTGTTGGGAACACAAAGTTTCTTTTCAGTTGCAAAATCCATTCCATACATATATATGGGGAGGTACTAGCTCCAACTCGGTTTGACAGTGAAAACTGCAGGAACTTCAAACAGGCACTAGGAAACAGACTGAGAAAGCATAGGAAAAGTGTCTCCTGCAACCAGTTCCTCCGGTGCTAGATGAACGAACGTCTCTCCACTTGCTCAGTTCTGAGAGATAATTGTGTGTGAAAGCCGTCCTTCACCTAGCTTGTTGGGAACACAAAGTTTCTTTTCAGTTGCAAACTCCATTCCATACATATATATGGGGAGGTACAAGCTCCAACTCGGTTTTACAGTGAAAACTGCAGGAACTTCAAACCGGCACTCGGAAACAGACTGAGAAAGCAGAGAAAAAGTGTCTCCTGCAACCCGTTCCCTTGGTGCTAGATGTACGAACGTCTCTCCACTTGCTCAGTTCTGAGAGATAAGTGTGAGTGAAAGCCGTCCTTCACCTAGCTTGTTGGGAACACAAAGTTTCTTTTCAGTTGCAAACTCCATTCCATACATATGTATGGGGAGGTACAAGCTCCAACTCTGTTTTACAGTGAAAACTGCAGGAACTTCAAACCGGCACTAGGAAACAGAATGAGAAAGCAGAGGAAAAGTGTCTCCTGCAACCCGTTCCCCCGGTGCTAGATGAACGAACGTCTCTCCACTTGCTCAGTTCTGAGAGATAAGTGTGTGTGAAAGCCGTCCTTCACTAGCTTGTTGGGAACACAAAGTTTCTTTTCAGTTGCAAACTCCATTCCATACATATATATGGGGAGGTACTAGCTCCAACTCGGTTTGACAGTGAAAACTGCAGGAACTTCAAACCGGCACTAGGAAACAGACTGAGAAAGCAGAGAAAAAGTGTCTCCTGCAACCCGTTCCCTTGGTGCTAGATGAACGAACGTCTCTCCACTTGCTCATTTCTGAGAGATAAGTGTGTGTGAAAGCCGTCCTTCACTAGCTTGTTGGGAACACAAAGTTTCTTTTCAGTTGCAAACTCCATTCCATACATATATATGGGGAGGTACAAGCTCCAACCCGGTTTTACAGTGAAAACTGCAGGAACTTCAAACCGGCACTAGGATACAGACTGAGAAAGCAGAGAAAAAGTGTCTCCTGCAACCCGTTCCCTTGGTGCTAGATGAACGAACGTCTCTCCACTTCCTCAGTTCTGAGAGATAAGTGTGTGTGAAAGCCGTCCTTCACCTAGCGTGTTGGGAACACAAAGTTTCTTTTCAGTTGCAAACTCCATTCCATACATATATATGGGGAGGTACAAGCTCCAACTCGGTTTTACAGTGAAAACTGCAGGAACTTCAAACCGGCACTAGGATACAGACAGAGAAAGCAGAGAAAAAGTGTCTCCTGCAACCCGTTCCCTTGTTGCTAGATGAACGAACGTCTCTCCACTTGCTCAGTTCTGAGAGATAAGTGTGTGTGAAAGCCGTCCTTCACCTAGCTTGTTGGGAACACAAAGTTTCTTTTCAGTTGCAAACTCCATTCCATACATATATATGGGGAGGTACAATCTCCAACTCGGTTTTACAGTGAAAACTGCAGGAACCTCAAACCGGCACTAGGAAACAGACTGAGAAAGCAGAGGAAAAGTGTCTCCTGCAACCAGTTCCCCCGGTGCTAGATGAACGAACGTCTCTCCACTTGCTCAGTTCTGAGAGATAATTGTGTGTGAAAGCCGTCCTTCACCTAGCTTGTTGGGAACACAAAGTTTCTTTTCAGTTGCAAACTCCATTCCATACATATGTATGGGGAGGTACAAGCTCCAACTCGGTTTTACAGTGAAAACTGCAGGAACTTCAATCCGGCACTCGGAAACAGACTGAGAAAGCAGAGAAAAAGTGTCTCCTGCAACCCGTTCCCTTGGTGCTAGATGAACGAACGTCTCTCCACTTGCTCAGTTCTGAGAGATACGTGTGAGTGAAAGCCGTCCTTCACCTAGCTTGTTGGGAACACAAAGTTTCTTTTCAGTTGCAAACTCCATTCCATACATATATATGGGGAGGTACAAGCTCCAACTCGGTTTTACAGTGAAAACTGCAGGAACTTCAAACCGGCACTAGGAAACAGACTGAGAAAGCAGAGAAAAAGTGTCTCCTGCAACCCGTTCCCTTGGTGCTAGATGAACGAACGTCTCTCCACTTGCTCAGTTCTGAGAGATAATTGTGTGTGAATGCCGTCCTTCACTTAGCTTGTTGTGAACACAAAGTTTCTTTTCAGTTGCAAACTCCATTCCATACATATATATGGGGAGGTACTAGCCCCAACTCGGTTTGACAGTGAAAACTGCAGGAAGTTAAAACCGGCACTAGGAAGCAGACTGAGAAAGCAGAGAAAAAGTGTCTCCTGCAACCCGTTCCCTTGGTGCTAGATGAACGAACGTCTCTCCACTTGCTCAGTTCTGAGAGATAATTGTGTGTGAAAGCCGTCCTTCACCTAGCTTGTTGGGAACACAAAGTTTCTTTTCAGTTGCAAACTCCATTCCATACATATATATGGGGAGGTACAAGCTCCAACTCGGTTTTACAGTGAAATCTGCAGGAACTTCAAACCGGCACTAGGAAACAGACTGAGAAAGCAGAGAAAAAGTGTCTCCTGCAACCCGTTCCCTTGGTGCTAGATGAACGAACGTCTCTCCACTTGCTCAGTTCTGAGAGATAAGTGTGTGTGAAAGCCGTCCTTCACCTAGCTTGTTGGGAACACAAAGTTTCTTTTCAGTTGCAAACTCCATTCCATACA
The DNA here is from genome assembly GCF_048773025.1 of Camelus bactrianus. Classification (NCBI taxonomy): domain Eukaryota; kingdom Metazoa; phylum Chordata; class Mammalia; order Artiodactyla; family Camelidae; genus Camelus; species Camelus bactrianus. The sequence continues at coordinate 89,352,482 of NC_133545.1, read as the reverse complement.
TATATATGGGGAGGTACAATCTCCAACTCGGATTTACAGTGAAAACTGCAGGAACCTCAAACCGGCACTAGGAAACAGACTGAGAAAGCAGAGAAAAAGTGTCTCTGCAACCCGTTCCCTTGGTGCTAGATGAACGAACGTCTCTCCACTTCCTCAGTTCTGAGAGATAAGTGTGTGTGAAAGCCGTCCTTCACCTAGCTTGTTGGGAACACAAAGTTTCTTTTCAGTTGCAAACTCCATTCCATACATATATATGGGGAGGTACTAGCTCCAACTCGGTTTGACAGAGAAAACTGAAGGAACTTCAAACCGGCACTAGGAAACAGACTGAGAAAGCAGAGAAAAAGTGTCTCCTGCAACCCGTTCACTTGGTGCTAGATGAACGAACGTCTCTCCACTTGCTCAGTTCTGAGAGATAAGTGTGAGTGAAAGCCGTCCTTCACCTAGCTTGTTGGGAACACAAAGTTTCTTTTCAGTTGCAAACTCCATTCCATACATATGTATGGGGAGGTACAAGCTCCAACTCTGTTTTACAGTGAAAACTGCAGGAACTTCAAACCGGCACTAGGAAACAGACTGAGAAAGCAGAGGAAAAGTTTCTCCTGCAACCCGTTCCCCCGGTGCTAGATGAACGAACGTCTCTCCACTTGCTAAGTTCTGAGAGATAAGTGTGTGTGAAAGCCGTCCTTCACTAGCTTGTTGGGAACACAAAGTTTCTTTTCAGTTGCAAACTCCATTCCATACATATATATGGGGAGGTACTAGCTCCAACTCGGTTTGACAGTGAAAACTGCAGGAACTTCAAACCGGCACTAGGAAACAGACTGAGAAAGCAGAGAAAAAGTGTCTCCTGCAACCCGTTCCCTTGGTGCTAGATGAACGAACGTCTCTCCACTTGCTCAGTTCTGAGAGATTAGTGTGTGTGAAAGCCGCCGTCACCTAGCTTGTTGGGAACACAAAGTTTCTTTTCAGTTGCAAACTCCATTCCATACATATATATGGGGAGGTAGAAGCTCCACTCGGTTTGACAGTGAAAACTGCAGGAACTTCAAACCGGCACTAGGAAACAGACTGAGAAAGCAGAGAAAAAGTGTCTCCTGCAACCCGTTCCCTTGGTGCTAGATGAACGAACGTCTCTCCACTTGCTCAGTTCTGAGAGATAAGTGTGTGTGAAAGCCGCCTTCACCTAGCTTGTTGGGAACACAAAGTTTCTTTTCAGTTGCAAACTCCATTCCATACATATATATGGGGAGGTACTAGCTCCAACTCGGTTTGAAAGTGAAAACTGCAGGAACTTCAAACCGGCACTAGGAAACAGAATGAGAAAGCAGAGAAATAGCGTCTCCTGCAACCCGTTCCCTTGGTGCTATATGAACGAACGTCTCTCCACTTTCTCAGTTCTGAGAGATAAGTGTGTGTGAAAGCCGTCCTTCACCTAGCTTGTTGGGAACACAAAGTTTCTTTTCAGTTGCAAACTCCATTCCATACATATATATGGGGAGGTACTAGCTCCAACTCGGTTTGACAGAGAAAACTGAAGGAACTTCAAACCGGCACTAGGAAACAGACTGAGAAAGCAGAGAAAAAGTGTCTCCTGCAACCCGTTCCCTTGGTGCTAGATGAACGAACGTCTCTCCACTTGCTCAGTTCTGAGAGATAAGTGTGAGTGAAAGCCGTCCTTCACCTAGCTTGTTGGGAAAACAAAGTTTCTTTTCAGTTGCAAACTCCATTCCATACATATGTATGGGGAGGTACAAGCTCCAACTCTGTTTTACAGTGAAAACTGCAGGAACTTCAAACCGGCACTAGGAAACAGACTGAGAAAGCAGAGGAAATGTGTCTCCTGCAACCAGTTCCCCCGGTGCTAGATGAACGAACGTCTCTCCACTTGCTCAGTTCTGAGAGATAATTGTGTGTGAAAGCCGTCCTTCACCTAGCTTGTTGGGAACACAAAGTTTCTTTTCAGTTGCAAACTCCATTCCATAGATATATATGGGGAGGTACAAGCTCCAACTCGGTTTTACAGTGAAAACTGCAGGAAATTCAAACCGGCGCTAGGAAACAGACTGAGAAAGCAGAGAAAAAGTGTCTCCTGCAACCCGTTCCCTTGGTGCTAGATGAACGAACGTCTCTCCACTTGCTCAGTTCTGAGAGATATGTGTGTGTGAAAGCCGTCCTTCACCTAGCTTGTTGGGAACACAAAGTTTCTTTTCAGTTGCAAACTCCATTCCATACATATATATGGGGAGGTACAATCTCCAACTCGGTTTTACAGTGAAAACTGCAGGAACCTCAAACCGGCACTAGGAAACAGACTGAGAAAGCAGAGAAAAAGTGTCTCTGCAACCCGTTCCCTTGGTGCTAGATGAACGAACGTCTCTCCACTTCCTCAGTTCTGAGAGATAAGTGTGTGTGAAAGCCGTCCTTCACCTAGCTTGTTGGGAACACAAAGTTTCTTTTCAGTTGCAAACTCCATTCCATACATATATATGGGGAGGTACTAGCTCCAACTCGGTTTGACAGAGAAAACTGAAGGAACTTCAAACCGGCACTAGGAAACAGACTGAGAAAGCAGAGAAAAAGTGTCTCCTGCAACCCGTTCCCTTGGTGCTAGATGAACGAACGTCTCTCCACTTGCTCAGTTCTGAGAGATAAGTGTGAGTGAAAGCCGTCCTTCACCTAGCTTGTTGGGAACACAAAGTTTCTTTTCAGTTGCAAACTCCATTCCATACATATGTATGGGGAGGTACAAGCTCCAACTCTGTTTTACAGTGAAAACTGCAGGAACTTCAAACCGGCACTAGGAAACAGACTGAGAAAGCAGAGGAAAATTTTCTCCTGCAACCCGTTCCCCCGGTGCTAGATGAACGAACGTCTCTCCACTTGCTAAGTTCTGAGAGATAAGTGTGTGTGAAAGCCGTCCTTCACTAGCTTGTTGGGAACACAAAGTTTCTTTTCAGTTGCAAACTCCATTCCATACATATATATGGGGAGGTACTAGCTCCAACTCGTTTGAACAGTGAAAACTGCAGGAACTTCAAACCGGCACTAGGAAACAGACTGAGAAAGCAGAGAAAAAGTGTCTCCTGCAACCCGTTCCCTTGGTGCTAGATGAACGAACGTCTCTCCACTTGCTCAGTTCTGAGAGATTAGTGTGTGTGAAAGCCGCCGTCACCTAGCTTGTTGGGAACACAAAGTTTCTTTTCAGTTGCAAACTCCATTCCATACATATATATGGGGAGGTAGAAGCTCCACTCGGTTTGACAGTGAAAACTGCAGGAACTTCAAACCGGCACTAGGAAACAGACTGAGAAAGCAGAGAAAAAGTGTCTCCTGCAACCCGTTCCCTTGGTGCTAGATGAACGAACGTCTCTCCACTTGCTCACTTCTGAGAGATATGTGTGTGTGAAAGCCGCCTTCACCTAGCTTGTTGGGAACACAAAGTTTCTTTTCAGTTGCAAACTCCATTCCATACATATATATGGGGAGGTACTAGCCCCAACTCGGTTTGACAGTGAAAACTGCAGGAACTTCAAACCGGCACTAGGAAACAGACTGAGAAAGCAGAGAAATAGCGTCTCCTGCAACCCGTTCCCTTGGTGCTATATGAACGAACGTCTCTCCACTTTCTCAGTTCTGAGAGATAAGTGTGTGTGAAAGCCGTCCTTCACCTAGCTTGTTGGGAACACAAAGTTTCTTTTCAGTTGCAAACTCCATTCCATACATATATATGGGGAGGTACTAGCTCCAACTCGGTTTGACAGAGAAAACTGAAGGAACTTCAAACCGGCACTAGGAAACAGACTGAGAAAGCAGAGAAAAAGTGTCTCCTGCAACCCGTTCCCTTGGTGCTAGATGAACGAACGTCTCTCCACTTGCTCAGATCTGAGAGATAAGTGTGAGTGAAAGCCGTCCTTCACCTAGCTTGTTGGGAAAACAAAGTTTCTTTTCAGTTGCAAACTCCATTCCATACATATGTATGGGGAGGTACAAGCTCCAACTCTGTTTTACAGTGAAAACTGCAGGAACTTCAAACCGGCACTAGGAAACAGACTGAGAAAGCAGAGGAAAAGTGTCTCCTGCAACCAGTTCCCCCGGTGCTAGATGAACGAACGTCTCTCCACTTGCTCAGTTCTGAGAGATAATTGTGTGTGAAAGCCGTCCTTCACCTAGCTTGTTGGGAACACAAAGTTTCTTTTCAGTTGCAAACTCCATTCCATACATATATATGGGGAGGTACAAGCTCCAACTCGGTTTTACAGTGAAAACTGCAGGAACTTCAAACCGGCACTCGGAAACAGACTGAGAAAGCAGAGAAAAAGTGTCTCCTGCAACCCGTTCCCTTGGTGCTAGATGAACGAACGTCTCTCCACTTGCTCAGTTCTGAGAGATACGTGTGAGTTAAAGCCGTACTTCACCTAGCTTGTTGGGAACACAAAGTTTCTTTTCAGTTGCAAACTCCATTCCATACATATGTATGGGGAGGTACAAGCTCCAACTCTGTTTTACAGTGAAAACTGCAGGAACTTCAAACCGGCACTAGGAAACAGACTGAGAAAGCAGAGGAAAAGTGTCTCCTGCAACCAGTTCCCCCGGTGCTAGATGAACGAACGTCTCTCCACTTGCTCAGTTCTGAGAGATAATTGTGTGTGAAAGCCGTCCTTCACCTAGCTTGTTGGGAACACAAAGTTTCTTTTCAGTTGCAAACTCCATTCCATACATATATATGGGGAGGTACAAGCTCCAACTCGGTTTTACAGTGAAAACTGCAGGAACTTCAAACCGGCACTCGGAAACAGACTGAGAAAGCAGAGAAAAAGTGTCTCCTGCAACCCGTTCCCTTGGTGCTAGATGAACGAACGTCTCTCCACTTGCTCAGTTCTGAGAGATACGTGTGAGTTAAAGCCGTACTTCACCTAGCTTGTTGGGAACACAAAGTTTCTTTTCAGTTGCAAACTCCATTCCATACATATATATGGGGAGGTACAAGCTCCAACTCCGTTTTACAGTGAAAACTGCAGGAACTTCAAACCGGCACTAGGAAACAGACTGAGAAAGCAGAGAAAAAGTGTCTCCTGCAAACCGTTCCCTTGGTGCTAGATGAACGAACGTCTCTCCACTTGCTCAGTTCTGAGAGATAATTGTGTGTGAATGCCGTCCTTCACTTAGCTTGTTGTGAACACAAAGTTTCTTTTCAGTTGCAAACTCCATTCCATACATATATATGGGGAGGTACTAGCTCCAACTCGGTTTTACAGTGAAAACTGCAGGAACTTCAAACCGGCACTAGGAAACAGACTGAGAAAGCAGAGAAAAAGTGTCTCCTGCAACCCGTTCCCTTGGTGCTAGATGAACGAACGTCTCTCCACTTCCTCAGTTCTGAGAGATAAGTGTGTGTGAAAGCCGTCCTTCACCTAGCGTGTTGGGAACACAAAGTTTCTTTTCAGTTGCAAACTCCATTCCATACATATACATGGGGAGGTACAAGCTCCAACTCGGTTTTACAGTGAAAACTGCAGGAACTTCAAACCGGCACTAGGATACAGACAGAGAAAGCAGAGAAAAAGTGTCTCCTGCAACCCGTTCCCTTGGTGCTAGATGAACGAACGTCTCTCCACTTGCTCAGTTCTGAGAGATAAGTGTGTGTGAAAGCCGTCCTTCACCTAGCTTGTTGGGAACACAAAGTTTCTTTTCAGTTGCAAACTCCATTCCATACATATATATGGGGAGGTACAATCTCCAACTCGGTTTTACAGTGAAAACTGCAGGAACCTCAAACCGGCACTAGGAAACAGACTGAGAAAGCAGAGAAAAAGTGTCTCTGCAACCCGTTCCATTGGTGCTAGATGAACGAACGTCTCTCCACTTGCTCAGTTCTGAGAGATAAGTGTGTGTGAAAGCCGTCCTTCACCTAGCTTGTTGGGAACACAAAGTTTCTTTTCAGTTGCAAACTCCATTCCATACATATATATGGGGAGATACTAGCTCCAACTCGGTTTTACAGTGAAAACTGCAGGAACTTCAAACCGGCACTAGGAAACAGACTGAGAAAGCAGAGAAAAAGTGTCTCCTGCAAGCCGTTCCCTTGGTGCTAGATGAACGAACGTCTCTCCACTTCCTCAGTTCTGATAGATTAGTGTGTGTGAAAGCCGTTCTTCACCTAGCGTGTTGGGAACACAAAATTTCTTTTCAGTTGCAAACTCCATTCCATACATATATATGGGGAGGTACAAGCTCCAACTCGGTTTGACAGTGAAAACTGCAGGAACTTCAAACCGGCACTAGGAAACAGACTGAGAAAGCAGAGAAAAAGCGTCTCTTGCAACCCGTTCCCTTGGTGCTAGATGGACGAACGTCTCTCCACTTGCTCAGTTCTGAGAGATAAGTGTGTGTGAAAGCCGTCCTTCACCTAGCTTGTTGGGAACACAAAGTTTCTTTTCAGTTGCAAACTCCATTCCATACATATATATGGGGAGGTACAAGCTCCAACTCGGTTTTACAGTGAAAACTGCAGGAACTTCAAACCGGCACTAGGAAACAGACTGAGAAAGCAGAGAAAAACTGTCTCCTGCAACCCGTTCCCTTGGTGCTAGATGAACGAACGTCTCTCCACTTGCTCAGTTCTGAGAGATAAGTGTGTGTGAAAGCCGTCCTTCACTAGCTTGTTGGGAACACAAAGTTTCTTTTCAGTTGCAAACTCCATTCCATAAATATATATGGGGAGATACTAGCTCCAACTCGGTTTTACAGTGAAAACTGCAGGAACTTCAAACCGGCACTAGGAAACAGACTGAGAAAGCAGAGAAAAAGTGTCTCCTGCAAGCCGTTCCCTTGGTGCTAGATGAACGAACGTCTCTCCACTTCCTCAGTTCTGATAGATAAGTGTGTGTGAAAGCCGTTCTTCACCTAGCGTGTTGGGAACACAAAGTTTCTTTTCAGTTGCAAACTCCATTCCATACATATATATGGGGAGGTACAATCTCCAACTCGGTTTTACAGTGAAAACTGCAGGAACCTCAAACCGGCACTAGGAAACAGACTGAGAAAGCAGAGAAAAAGTGTCTCTGCAACCCGTTCCCTTGGTGCTAGATGAACGAACGTCTCTCCACTTGCTCAGTTCTGAGAGATAAGTGTGTGTGAAAGCCGTCCTTCACCTAGCTTGTTGGGAACGCAAAGTTTCTTTTCAGTTGCAAACTCCATTCCATACATATATATGGGGAGATACTAGCTCCAACTCGGTTTTACAGTGAAAACTGCATGAACTTCAAACCGGCACTAGGAAACAGACTGAGAAAGCAGAGAAAAAGTGTCTCCTGCAATCCGTTCCCTTGGTGCTAGATGAACGAACGTCTCTCCACTTCCTCAGTTCTGATAGATTAGTGTGTGTGAAAGCCGTTCTTCACCTAGCGTGTTGGGAACACAAAGTTTCTTTTCAGTTGCAAACTCCATTCCATACATATATATGGGGAGGTACAAGCTCCAACTCTGTTTGACAGTGAAAACTGCAGGAACTTCAAACCGGCACTAGGAAACAGACTGAGAAAGCAGAGAAAAAGCGTCTCCTGCAACCCGTTCCCTTGGTGCTAGATGGACGAACGTCTCTCCACTTGCTCAGTTCTGAGAGATAAGTGTGTGTGAAAGCCGTCCTTCACCTAGCTTGTTGGGAACACAAAGTTTCTTTTCAGTTGCAAACTCCATTCCATACATATATATGGGGAGGTACAAGCTCCAACTCGGTTTTACAGTGAAAACTGCAGGAACTTCAAACCGGCACTAGGAAACAGACTGAGAAAGCAGAGAAAAAGTGTCTCCTGCAACCCGTTCCCTTGGTGCTAGATGAACGAACGTCTCTCCACTTGCTCAGTTCTGAGAGATAAGTGTGTGTGAAAGCCGTCCTTCACTAGCTTGTTGGGAACACAAAGTTTCTTTTCAGTTGCAAACTCCATTCCATAAATATATATGGGGAGATACTAGCTCCAACTCGGTTTTACAGTGAAAACTGCAGGAACTTCAAACCGGCACTAGGAAACAGACTGAGAAAGCAGAGAAAAAGTGTCTCCTGCAAGCCGTTCCCTTGGTGCTAGATGAACGAACGTCTCTCCACTTCCTCAGTTCTGATAGATAAGTGTGTGTGAAAGCCGTTCTTCACCTAGCGTGTTGGGAACACAAAGTTTCTTTTCAGTTGCAAACTCCATTCCATACATATATATGGGGAGGTACAAGCTCCAACTCTGTTTGACAGTGAAAACTGCAGGAACTTCAAACCGGCACTAGGAAACAGACTGAGAAAGCAGAGAAAAAGCGTCTCCTGCAACCCTTTCCCTTGGTGATAGATGGACGAACGTCTCTCCACTTGCTCAGTTCTGAGAGATAAGTGTGTGTGAAAGCCGTCCTTCACCTAGCTTGTTGGGAACACAAAGTATCTTTTCAGTTGCAAACTCCATTCCATACATATATATGGGGAGGTACAAGCTCCAACTCGGTTTGACAGTGAAAACTGCAGGAACTTCAAACCGGCACTAGGAAACAGACTGAGAAAGCAGAGAAAAAGTGTCTCCTGCAACCCGTTCCCTTGGTGCTAGATGAACGAACGTCTCTCCACTTGCTCAGTTCTGAGAGATAAGTGTGTGTGAAAGCCGTCCTTCACTAGCTTGTTGGGAACACAAAGTTTCTTTTCAGTTGCAAACTCCATTCCATACATATATATGGGGAGGTACTAGCTCCAACTCGGTTTGACAGTGAAAACTGCAGGAACTTCAAACCGGCACTAGGAAACAGACTGAGAAAGCAGAGAAAAAGTGCCTCCTGCAAGCCGTTCCCTTGGTGCTAGATGAACGAACGTCTCTCCACTTCCTCAGTTCTGATAGATAAGTGTGTGTGAAAGCCGTACTTCACCTAGCGTGTTGGGAACACAAAGTTTCTTTTCAGTTGCAAACTCCATTCCATACATATATATGGGGAGGTACAAGCTCCAACTCTGTTTGACAGTGAAAACTGCAGGAACTTCAAACCGGCACTAGGAAACAGACTGAGAAAGCAGAGAAAAAGCGTCTCCTGCAACCCGTTCCCTTGGTGCTAGATGGACGAACGTCTCTCCACTTGCTCAGTTCTGAGAGATAAGTGTGTGTGAAAGCCGTCCTTCACCTAGCTTGTTGGGAACACAAAGTATCTTTTCAGTTGCAAACTCCATTCCATACATATATATGGGGAGGTACAAGCTCCAACTCGGTTTGACAGTGAAAACTGCAGGAACTTCAAACCGGCACTAGGAAACAGACTGAGAAAGCAGAGAAAAAGTGCCTCCTGCAAGCCGTTCCCTTGGTGCTAGATGAACGAACGTCTCTCCACTTCCTCAGTTCTGATAGATAAGTGTGTGTGAAAGCCGTACTTCACCTAGCGTGTTGGGAACACAAAGTTTCTTTTCAGTTGCAAACTCCATTCCATACATATATATGGGGAGGTACAAGCTCCAACTCTGTTTGACAGTGAAAACTGCAGGAACTTCAAACCGGCACTAGGAAACAGACTGAGAAAGCAGAGAAAAAGCGTCTCCTGCAACCCGTTCCCTTGGTGCTAGATGAACGAACGTCTCTCCACTTGCTCAGTTCTGAGAGATAAGTGTGTGTGAAAGCCGTCCTTCACTAGCTTGTTGGGAACACAAAGTTTCTTTTCAGTTGCAAACTCCATTCCATACATATATATGGGGAGGTACTAGCTCCAACTCGGTTTGACAGTGAAAACTGCAGGAACTTCAAACCGGCACTAGGAAACAGACTGAGAAAGCAGAGAAAAAGTGCCTCCTGCAAGCCGTTCCCATGGTGCTAGATGAACGAACGTCTCTCCACTTCCTCAGTTCTGATAGATAAGTGTGTGTGAAAGCCGTTCTTCACCTAGCGTGTTGGGAACACAAAGTTTCTTTTCAGTTGCAAACTCCATTCCATACATATATATGGGGAGGTACAAGCTCCAACTCTGTTTGACAGTGAAAACTGCAGGAACTTCAAACCGGCACTAGGAAACAGACTGAGAAAGCAGAGAAAAAGCGTCTCCTGCAACCCGTTCCCTTGGTGCTAGATGGACGAACGTCTCTCCACTTGCTCAGTTCTGAGAGATAAGTGTGTGTGAAAGCCGTCCTTCACGTAGCTTGTTGGGAACACAAAGTTTCTTTTCAGTTGCAAACTCCATTCCATACATATATATGTGGAGGTACAAGCTCCAACTCGGTTTGACAGTGAAAACTGCAGGAACTTCAAACCGGCACTAGGAAACAGACTGAGAAAGCAGAGAAAAAGTGTCTCCTGCAACCCGTTCCCTTGGTGCTAGATGAACGAACGTCTCTCCACTTGCTCAGTTCTGAGAGATAATTGTGTGTGAAAGCCGTCCTTCACTAGCTTGTTGGGAACACAAAGTTTCTTTTCAGTTGCAAACTCCATTCCATACATATATATGGGGAGGTACTAGCTCCAACTCGGTTTGACAGTGAAAACTGCAGGAACTTCAAACCGGCACTAGGAAACAGACTGAGAAAGCAGAGAAAATGTGTCTCCTGCAACCCGTTCCCTTGGTGCTAGATGAACGAACGTCTCTCTACTTGCTCAGTTCTGAAAGATTAGTGTGTGTGAAAGCCGTCCTTCACTAGCTTGTTGGGAACACAAAGTTTCTTTTCAGTTGCAAACTCCATTCCATACATATATATGGGGAGGTACTAGCTCCAACTCGGTTTGACAGTGAAAACTGCAGGAACTTCAAACCGGCACTAGGAAACAGACTGAGAAAGCAGAGAAAAAGCGTCTCCTGCAACCCGTTCCCTTGGTGCTAGATGGACGAACGTCTCTCCACTTGCTCAGTTCTGAGAGATAAGTGTGTGTGAAAGCCGTCCTTCACCTAGCTTGTTGGGAACAGAAAGTTTCTTTTCAGTTGCAAACTCCATTCCATACATATATATGGGGAGGTACAAGCTCCAACTCGGTTTGACAGTGAAAACTGCAGGAACTTCAAACCGGCACTAGGAAACAGACTGAGAAAGCAGAGAAAAAGTGTCTCCTGCAACCCGTTCCCTTGGTGCTAGATGAACGAACGTTTCTCCACTTGCTCAGTTCTGAGAGATAAGTGTGTGTGAAAGCCGTCCTTCACTAGCTTGTTGGGAACACAAAGTTTCTTTTCAGTTGCAAACTCCATTCCATACATATATATGGGGAGGTACTAGCTCCAACTCGGTTTGACAGTGAAAACTGCAGGAACTTAAAACCGGCACTAGGAAACAGACTGAGAAAGCAGAGAAAAAGTGCCTCCTGCAACCCGTTCCCTTGGTGCTAGATGAACGAACGTCTCTCCACTTGCTCAGTTCTGAAAGATTAGTGTGTGTGAAAGCCGTCCTTCACTAGCTTGTTGGGAACACAAAGTTTTTCAGTTGCAAACTCCATTACATAAATATATATGGGGAGGTACTAGCTCCAACTCGGTTTGACAGTGAAAACTGCAGGAACTTCAAACCGGCACTAGGAAACAGACTGAGAAAGCAGAGAAAAAGTGTCTCCTGCAACCCGTTCCCTTGGTGCTAGATGAACGAACGTCTCTCCACTTGCTCAGTTCTGAGAGATTAGTGTGTGTGAAAGCCGCCTTCACCTAGCTTGTTGGGAACACAAAGTTTCTTTTCAGTTGCAAACTCCATTCCATACATATATATGGGGAGGTACTAGCTCCAACTCGGTTTGAAAGTGAAAACTGCAGGAACTTCAAACCGGCACTAGGAAACAGACAGAGAAAGCAGAGAAATAGCGTCTCCTGCAACCCGTTCCCTTGGTGATATATGAACGAACGTCTCTCCACTTGCTCAGTTCTGAGAGATAAGTGTGTGTGAAAGCCGTCCTTCACCTAGCTTGTTGGGAACACAAAGTATCTTTTCAGTTGCAAACTCCATTCCATACATATATATGGGGAGGTACTAGCTCCACCTCGGTTTGTCAGAGAAAACTGAAGGAACTTCAAACCGGCACTAGGAAACAGACTGAGAAAGCAGAGAAAAAGTGTCTCCCGCAACCCGTTCCCTTGGTGCTAGATGAACGAACGTCTCTCCACTTGCTCAGTTCTGAGAGATAATTGTGAGTGAAAGCCGTCCTTCATCTAGCTTGTTGGGAACACAAAGTTTCTTTTCAGATGCAAACTCCATTCCATACATATATATGGGGAGGTACTAGATCCAACTCGGTTTGACAGTGAAAACTGCAGGAACTTCAAACCGGCACTAGGAATCAGACTGAGAAAGCAGAGAAAAAGTGTCTCCTGCATCCCGTTCCCTTGGTGCTAGATGAACGAACGTCTCTCCACTTGCTCATCTCTGAGAGATAAGTGTGTGTGAAAGCCGTCCTTCACTAGCTTGTTGGGAACACAAAGTTTCTTTTCAGTGGCAAACTCCATTCCATACATATATATGGGGAGGTACTAGATCCAACTCGGTTTGACAGTGAAAACTGCAGGAACTTCAAACCGGCACTAGGAAACAGACTGAGAAAGCAGAGAAAAAGTATCTCCTGCAACCCGTTCCCTTGGTGCTAGATGAACGAACGTCTCTCCACTTGCTCAGTTCTGAGAGATAAGTGTGTGTGAAAGCCGCCTTCACCTAGCTTGTTGGGAACACAAAGTTTCTTTTCAGTTGCAAACTCCATTCCATACATATATATGGGGAGGTACTAGCTCCAACTCGGTTTGAAAGTGAAAACTGCAGGAACTTCAAACCGGCACTAGGAAACAGACTGAGAAAGCAGAGAAATAGCGTCTCCTGCAACCCGTTCCCTTGGTGCTATATGAACGAACGTCTCTCCACTTGCTCAGTTCTGAGAGATAAGTGTGTGTGAAAGCCGTCCTTCACCTAGCTTGTTGGGAACACAAAGTTTCTTTCAGTTGCAAACTCCTTTCCATACATATATATGGGGAGGTACTAGCTCCAACTCGGTTTGACAGAGAAAACTGCAGGAACTTCAAACCGGCACTAGGAAACAGACTGAGAAAGCAGAGAAAAAGTGTCTCCTGCAACCCGTTCCCTTGGTGCTAGATGAACGAACGTCTCTCCACTTGCTCAGTTCTGAGAGATAATTGTGAGTGAAAGCCGTCCTTCACCTAGCTTGTTGGGAACACAAAGTTTCTTTTCAGTTGCAAACTCCATTCCATACATATGTATGGGGAGGTACAAGCTCCAACTCGGTTTTACAGTGAAAACTGCAGGAACTTCAAACCGGCACTAGGAAACAGACTGAGAAAGCAGAGAAAAAGTGTCTCCTGCAACCCGTTCCCTTGGTGCTAGATGAACGAACGTCTCTCCACTTGCTCAGTTCTGAGAGATAATTGTGAGTGAAAGCCGTCCTTCACCTAGCTTGTTGGGAACACAAAGTTTCTTTTCAGTTGCAAACTCCATTCCATACATATGTATGGGGAGGTACAAGCTCCAACTCTGTTTTACAGTGAAAACTGCAGGAACTTCAAACCGGCACTAGGAAACAGACTGAGAAAGCAGAGAAAAAGTGTCTCCTGCAACCCGTTCCCTTGGTGCTAGATGAACGAACGTCTCTCCACTTGCTCACTTCTGAGAGATAAGTGTGTGTGAAAGCCGTCCTTCACTAGCTTGTTGGGAACACAAAGTTTCTTTTCAGTTGCAAACTCCATTCCAATACATATATATGGGGAGGTACTAGATCCAACTCGGTTTGACAGTGAAAACTGCAGGAACTTCAAACCGGCACTAGGAAACAGACTGAGAAAGCAGAGAAAAAGTGTCTCCTGCATCCCGTTCCCTTGGTGCTAGATGAACGAACGTCTCTCCACTTGCTCATCTCTGAGATATAAGTGTGTGTGAAAGCCGTCCTTCACTAGCTTGTTGGGAACACAAAGTTTCTTTTCAGTGGCAAACTCCATTCCATACATATATATGGGGAGGTACTAGATCCAACTCGGTTTGACAGTGAAAACTGCAGGAACTTCAAACCGGCACTAGGAAACAGACTGAGAAAGCAGAGAAAAAGTGTCTCCTGCAACCCGTTCCCTTGGTGCTAGATGAACGAACGTCTCTCCACTTGCTCAGTTCTGAGAGATAAGTGTGTGTGAAAGCCGCCTTCACCTAGCTTGTTGGGAACACAAAGTTTCTTTTCAGTTGCAAACTCCATTCCATACATATATATGGGGAGGTACTAGCTCCAACTCGTTTTGAAAGTGAAAACTGCAGGAACTTCAAACCGGCACTAGGAAACAGACTGAGAAAGCAGAGAAATAGCGTCTCCTGCAACCCGTTCCCTTGGTGCTATATGAACGAACGTCTCTCCACTTGCTCAGTTCTGAGAGATAATTGTGAGTGAAAGCCGTCCTTCAACTAGCTTGTTGGGAACACAAAGTTTCTTTTCAGTTGCAAACTCCATTCCATACATATGTATGGGGAGGTACAAGCTCCAACTCGGTTTTACAGTGAAAACTGCAGGAACTTCAAACCGGCACTAGGAAACAGACTGAGAAAGCAGAGAAAAAGTGTCTCCTGCAACCCGTTCCCTTGGTGCTAGATGAACGAACGTCTCTCCACTTGCTCAGTTCTGAGAGATAATTGTGAGTGAAAGCCGTCCTTCACCTAGCTTGTTGGGAACACAAAGTTTCTTTTCAGTTGCAAACTCCATTCCATACATATGTATGGGGAGGTACAAGCTCCAACTCTGTTTTACAGTGAAAACTGCAGGAACTTCAAACCGGCACTAGGAAACAGACTGAGAAAGCAGAGAAAAAGTGTCTCCTGCAACCCGTTTCCCCGGTGTTAGATGAACGAACGTCTCTCCACTTGCTCAGTTCTGAGAGATAATTGTGTGTGAAAGCCGTCCTTCACCTAGCTTGTTGGGAACACAAAGTTTCTTTTCAGTTGCAAACTCCATTCCATACATATATATGGGGAGGTACAAGCTCCAACTCGGTTTTACAGTGAAAACTGCAGGAACTTCAAACCGGCACTCGGAAACAGACTGAGAAAGAAGAGAAAAATTGTCTCCTGCAACCCGTTCCATTGCTGCTAGATGAACGAACGTCTCTCCACTTGCTCAGTTCTGAGAGATTAGTGTGTGTGAAAGCCGCCTTCACCTATCTTGTTGGGAACACAAAGTTTCTTTTCAGTTGCAAACTCCATTCCATACATATATATGGGGAGGTACAAGCTCCAACTCGGTTTGACAGTGAAAACTGCAGGAACTTCAAACCGGCACTAGGAAAAAGACTGAGAAAGCAGAGAGAAAGTGTCTCCTGCAACCCGTTCCCTTGGTGCTAGATGAACGAACGTCTCTCCACTTGCTCATTTCTGAGAGATTAGTGTGTGTGAAAGCCGTCCTTCACTATCTTGTTGGGAACACAAAGTTTCTTTTCAGTTGCAAACTCCATTCCATACATATATATGGGGAGGTACTAGCTCCAACTCGGTTTGACTGTGAAAACTGCAGGAACTTCAAACCGGCACTCGGAAACAGACTGAGAAAGCAGAGAAAAAGTGTCTCCTGCAACCCGTTCCCTTGGTGCTAGATGAACGAACGTCTCTCCACTTCCTCAGTTCTGAGAGATAAGTGTGTGTGAAAGCCGCCTTCACATAGCTTGTTGAGAACACAAAGTTTCTTTTCAGTTGCAAACTCCATTCCATACATATATATGGGGAGGTACTAGCTCCAACTCGGTTTGAAAGTGAAAACTGCAGGAACTTCAAACCGGCACTAGGAAACAGACTGAGAAAGCAGAGAAATAGCGTCTCCTGCAACCCGTTCCCTTGGTGCTATATGAACGAACGTCTCTCCACTTGCTCAGTTCTGAGAGATAAATGTGTGTGAAAGCCGTCCTTCACCTAGCTTGTTGGGAACACAAAGTTTCTTTTCAGTTGCAAACTCCATTATATACATATATATGGGGAGGTACTAGCTCCAACTCGGTTTGACAGAGAAAACTGAAGGAACTTCAAACCGGCACTAGGAAACAGACTGAGAAAGCAGAGAAAAAGTGTCTCCTGCAACCCGTTCCCTTGGTGCTAGATGAACGAACGTCTCTCCACTTGCTCAGTTCTGAGAGATAAGTGTGTGTTAAAGCCGTCCTTCACTTAGCTTGTTGGGAACACAAAGTTTCTTTTCAGTTGCAAACTCCATTCCATACATATATATGGGGAGGTACTAGATCCAACTCGGTTTGACAGTGAAAACTGCAGGAATTTCAAACCGGCACTAGGAAACAGACTGAGAAAGCAGAGAAAAAGTGTCTCCTGCATCCCGTTCCCTTGGTGCTAGATGAACGAACGTCTCTCCACTTGCTCAGTTCTGAGAGACAAGTGTGTGTGAAAGCCGTCCTTCACTAGCTTGTTGGGAACACAAAGTTTCTTTTCAGTTGCAAACTCCATTCCATACATATATATGGGGAGGTACTAGCTCCAACTCGGTTTGAAAGTGAAAACTGCAGGAACTTCAAACCGGCACTAGGAAACAGACTGAGAAAGCAGAGAAATAGCGTCTCCTGCAACCCGTTCCCTTGGTGCTATATGAACGAACGTCTCTCCACTTGCTCAGTTCTGAGAGATAATTGTGTGTGAAAGCCGTCCTTCACCTAGCTTGTTGGGAACACAAAGTTTCTTTTCAGTTGCAAACTCCTTTCCATACATATATATGGGGAGGTACTAGCTCCAACTCGGTTTGACAGAGAAAACTGCAGGAACTTCAAACCGGCACTAGGAAACAGACTGAGAAAGCAGAGAAAAAGTGTCTCTTGCAACCCGTTCCCTTGGTGCTAGATGAACGAACGTCTCTCCACTTGCTCAGTTCTGAGAGATAATTGTGAGTGAAAGCCGTCCTTCACCTAGCTTGTTGGGAACACAAAGTTTCTTTTCAGTTGCAAACTCCATTCCATACATATGTATGGGGAGGTACAAGCTCCAACTCGGTTTTACAGTGAAAACTGCAGGAACTTCAAACCGGCACTAGGAAAAAGACTGAGAAAGCAGATAGAAAGTGTCTCCTGCAACCCGTTCCCTTGGTGCTAGATGAACGAACGTCTCTCCACTTGCTCATTTCTGAGAGATTAGTGTGTGTGAAAGCCGTCCTTCACTAGCTTGTTGGGAACACAAAGTTTCTTTTCAGTTGCAAACTCCATTCCATACATATATATGGGGAGGTACTAGCTCCAACTCGGTTTGACAGTGAAAACTGCAGGAACTTCAAACCGGCACTAGGAAACAGACTGAGAAAGCAGAGAAAAAGTGTCTCCTGCAACCCGTTCCCTTGGTGCTAGATGAACGAACGTCTCTCCACTTGCTCAGTTCTGAGAGATAAGTGTGTGTGAAAGCCGCCTTCACCTAGCTTGTTGTGAACACAAAGTTTCTTTTCAGTTGCAAACTCCATTCCATACATATATATGGGGAGGTACTAGCTCCAACTCGGTTTGAAAGTGAAAACTGCAGGAACTTCAAACCGGCACTAGGAAACAGACTGAGAAAGCAGAGAAATAGCGTCTCCTGCAACCCGTTCCCTTGGTGCTATATGAACGAACGTCTCTCCACTTGCTCAGTTCTGAGAGATAAGTGTGTGTGAAAGCCGTCCTTCACATAGCTTGTTGGGAACACAAAGTTTCTTTTCAGTTGCAAACTCCATTCCATACATATATATGGGGAGGTACTAGCTCCAACTCGGTTTGACAGAGAAAACTGAAGGAACTTCAAACCGGCACTAGGAAACAGACTGAGAAAGCAGAGAAAAAGTGTCTCCTGCAACCCGTTCCCTTGGTGCTAGATGAACGAACGTCTCTCCACTTGCTCAGTTCTGAGAGATAAGTGTGTGTTAAAGCCGTCCTTCACTTAGCTTGTTGGGAACACAAAGTTTCTTTTCAGTTGCAAACTCCATTCCATACATATATATGGGGAGGTACTAGATCCAACTCGGTTTGACAGTGAAAACTGCAGGAACTTCAAACCGGCACTAGGAAACAGACTGAGAAAGCAGAGAAAAAGTGTCTCCTGCATCCCGTTCCCTTGGTGCTAGATGAACGAACGTCTCTCCACTTGCTCAGTTCTGAGAGATAAGTGTGTGTGAAAGCCGTCCTTCACCTAGCTTGTTGGGAACACAAAGTTTCTTTTCAGTTGCAAACTCCATTATATACATACATATGGGGAGGTACTAGCTCCAATTCGGTTTGACAGAGAAAACTGAAGGAACTTCAAACCGGCACTAGGAAACAGACTGAGAAAGCAGAGAAAAAGTGTCTCCTGCAACCCGTTCCCTTGGTGCTAGATGAACGAACGTCTCTCCACTTGCTCAGTTCTGAGAGATAAGTGTGTGTTAAAGCCGTCCTTCACTTAGCTTGTTGGGAACACAAAGTTTCTTTTCAGTTGCAAACTCCATTCCATACATATATATGGGGAGGTACTAGATCCAACTCGGTTTGACAGTGAAAACTGCAGGAACTTCAAACCGGCACTAGGAAACAGACTGAGAAAGCAGAGAAAAAGTGTCTCCTGCATCCCGTTCCCTTGGTGCTAGATGAACGAACGTCTCTCCACTTGCTCAGTTCTGAGAGACAAGTGTGTGTGAAAGCCGTCCTTCACTAGCTTGTTGGGAACACAAAGTTTCTTTTCAGTTGCAAACTCCATTCCATACATATATATGGGGAGGTACTAGCTCCAACTCGGTTTGAAAGTGAAAACTGCAGGAACTTCAAACCGGCACTAGGAAACAGACTGAGAAAGCAGAGAAATAGCGTCTCCTGCAACCCGTTCCCTTGGTGCTATATGAACGAACGTCTCTCCACTTGCTCAGTTCTGAGAGATAATTGTGTGTGAAAGCCGTCCTTCACCTAGTTTGTTGGGAACACAAAGTTTCTTTTCAGTTGCAAACTCCTTTCCATACATATATATGGGGAGGTACTAGCTCCAACTCGGTTTGACAGAGAAAACTGCAGGAACTTCAAACCGGCACTAGGAAACAGACTGAGAAAGCAGAGAAAAAGTGTCTCTTGCAACCCGTTCCCTTGGTGCTAGATGAACGAACGTCTCTCCACTTGCTCAGTTCTGAGAGATAATTGTGAGTGAAAGCCGTCCTTCACCTAGCTTGTTGGGAACACAAAGTTTCTTTTCAGTTGCAAACTCCATTCCATACATATGTATGGGGAGGTACAAGCTCCAACTCGGTTTTACAGTGAAAACTGCAGGAACTTCAAACCGGCACTAGGAAAAAGACTGAGAAAGCAGAGAGAAAGTGTCTCCTGCAACCCGTTCCCTTGGTGCTAGATGAACGAACGTCTCTCCACTTGCTCATTTCTGAGAGATTAGTGTGTGTGAAAGCCGTCCTTCACTAGCTTGTTGGGAACACAAAGTTTCTTTTCAGTTGCAAACTCCATTCCATACATATATATGGGGAGGTACTAGCTCCAACTCGGTTTGACAGTGAAAACTGCAGGAACTTCAAACCGGCACTAGGAAACAGACTGAGAAAGCAGAGAAAAAGTGTCTCCTGCAACCCGTTCCCTTGGTGCTAGATGAACGAACGTCTCTCCACTTGCTCAGTTCTGAGAGATAAGTGTGTGTGAAAGCCGCCTTCACCTAGCTTGTTGTGAACACAAAGTTTCTTTTCAGTTGCAAACTCCATTCCATACATATATATGGGGAGGTACTAGCTCCAACTCGGTTTGAAAGTGAAAACTGCAGGAACTTCAAACCGGCACTAGGAAACAGACTGAGAAAGCAGAGAAATAGCGTCTCCTGCAACCCGTTCCCTTGGTGCTATATGAACGAACGTCTCTCCACTTGCTCAGTTCTGAGAGATAAGTGTGTGTGAAAGCCGTCCTTCACATAGCTTGTTGGGAACACAAAGTTTCTTTTCAGTTGCAAACTCCATTCCATACATATATATGGGTAGGTACTAGCTCCAACTCGGTTTGACAGAGAAAACTGAAGGAACTTCAAACCGGCACTAGGAAACAGACTGAGAAAGCAGAGAAAAAGTGTCTCCTGCATCCCGTTCCCTTGGTGCTAGATGAACGAACGTCTCTCCACTTGCTCAGTTCTGAGAGATAAGTGTGTGTGAAAGCCGTCCTTCACTAGCTTGTTGGGAACACAAAGTTTCTTTTCAGTTGCAAACTCCATTCCATACATATATATGGGGAGGTACTAGATCCAACTCGGTTTGACTGTGAAAACTGCAGGAACTTCAAACCGGCACTAGGAAATAGACTGAGAAAGCAGAGAAAAAGTGTCTCCTGCAACCCGTTCCCTTGGTGCTAGATGAACGAACGTCTCTCCACTTGCTCAGTTCTGAGAGATAATTGTGTGTGAAAGCCGCCTTCACCTAGCTTGTTGGGAACACAAAGTTTCTTTTCAGTTGCAAACTCCATTCCATACATATATATGGGGAGGTACTAGCTCCAACTCGGTTTGACAGAGAAAACTGAAGGAACTTCAAACCGGCACTAGGAAACAGACTGAGAAAGCCGAGAAAATGTGTCTCCTGCAACCCGTTCCCCCGGTGTTAGATGAACGAACGTCTCTCCACTTGCTCAGTTCTGAGAGATAATTGTGTGTGAAAGCCGTCCTTCACCTAGCTTGTTGGGAACACAAAGTTTCTTTTCAGTTGCAAACTCCATTCCATACATATATATGGGGAGGTACTAGATCCAACTCGGTTTGACAGTGAAAACTGCAGGAACTTCAAACCGGCACTAGGAAATAGACTGAGAAAGCAGAGAAAAAGTGTCTCCTGCAACCCGTTCCCTTGGTGCTAGATGAACGAACGTCTCTCCACTTGCTCAGTTCTGAGAGATAATTGTGTGTGAAAGCCGCCTTCACCTAGCTTGTTGGGAACACAAAGTTCTTTTCAGTTGCAAACTCCATTCCATACATATATATGGGGAGGTACTAGCTCCAACTCGGTTTGACAGAGAAAACTGAAGGAACTTCAAACCGGCACTAGGAAACAGACTGAGAAAGCACAGAAAAAGTGTCTCCTGCAACCCGTTCCCTTGGTGCTAGATGAACGAACGTCTCTCCACTTGCTCAGTTCTGAGAGATAATTGTGAGTGAAAGCCGTCCTTCACCTAGCTTGTTGGGAACACAAAGTTTCTTTTCAGTTGCAAACTCCATTCCATACATATGTATGGGGAGGTACAAGCTCCAAATCGGTTTTACAGTGAAAACTGCAGGAACTTCAAACCGGCACTAGGAAACAGACTGTGAAAGCAGAGAAAAAGTGTCTCCTGCAACCCGTTCCCTTGGTGCAAGATGAACGAACGTCTCTCCACTTGCTCAGTTCTGAGAGATAATTGTGAGTGAAAGCCGTCCTTCACCTAGCTTGTTGGGAACACAAAGTTTCTTTTCAGTTGCAAACTCCATTCCATACATATGTATGGGGAGGTACAAGCTCCAACTCTGTTTTACAGTGAAAACTGCAGGAACTTCAAACCGGCACTAGGAAACAGACTGAGAAAGCCGAGAAAAAGTGTCTCCTGCAACCCGTTCCCCCGGTGTTAGATGAACGAACGTCTCTCCACTTGCTCAGTTCTGAGAGATAATTGTGTGTGAAAGCCGTCCTTCACCTAGCTTGTTCTGAACACAAAGTTTCTTTTCAGTTGCAAACTCCATTCCATACATATATATGGGGAGGTACAAGCTCCAACTCGGTTTTACAGTGAAAACTGCAGGAACTTCAAACCGGCACTCGGAAACAGACTGAGAAAGAAGAGAAAAAGTGTCTCCTGCAACCCGTTCCCTTGGTGCTAGATGAACGAACGTCTCTCCACTTGCTCAGTTCTGAGAGATACATGTGAGCGAAAGCCGTCCTTCACCTAGCTTGCTGGGAACACAAAGTTTCTTTTCAGTTGCAAACTCCATTCCATACGTATATATGGGGAGGTACTAGCTCCAACTTGGTTTGACAGTGAAAACTGCAGGAACTTCAAACCGGCACTAGGAAACAGACTGAGAAAGCAGAGAAAAAGTGCCTCCTGCAACCCGTTCCCTTGGTGCTAGATGAACGAACGTCTCTCCACTTGCTCAGTTCTGAAAGATTAGTGTGTGTGAAAGCCGTCCTTCACTAGCTTGTTGGGAACACAAAGTTTCTTTTCAGTTGCAAACTCCATTCCATACATATATATGGGGAGGTACTAGCTCCAACTCGGTTTGACAGAGAAAACTGCAGGAACTTCAAACAGGCACTAGGAAACAGACTGAGAAACAGAGAAAAAGTGTCTCATGCAACCCGTTCCCTTGGTGCTAGATGAACGAACGTCTCTCCACTTGCTCAGTTCTGAGAGATTAGTGTGTGTGAAAGCCGCCTTCACCTAGCTTGTTGGGAACACAAAGTTTGTTTTCAGTTGCAAACTCCATTCCATACATATATATGGGGAGGTACAAGCTCCAACTCGGTTTGACAGTGAAAACTGCAGGAACTTCAAACCGGCACTAGGAAAAAGACTGAGAAAGCAGAGAAAAAGTGTCTCCTGCAACCCGTTCCCTTGGTGCTAGATGAACGAACGTCTCTCCACTTGCTCAGTTCTGAGAGATAAGTGTGTGTGAAAGCCGTCCTTCACTAGCTTGTTGGGAACACAAAGTTTCTTTTCAGTTGCAAACTCCATTCCATACATATATATGGGGAGGTACTAGCTCCAACTCGGTTTGACAGTGAAAACTGCAGGAACTTCAAACCGGCACTAGGAAACAGACTGAGAAAGCAGAGAAAAAGTGTCTCCTGCAACCCGTTCCCTTGGTGCTAGATGAACGAACGTCTCTCCACTTGCTCAGTTCTGAGAGATAAGTGTGTGTGAAAGCCGCCTTCACATAGCTTGTTGGGAACACAAAGTTCCTTTTCAGTTGCAAACTCCATTCCATACATATATATGGGGAGGTACTAGCTCCAACTCGGTTTGAAAGTGAAAACTGCAGGAACTTCAAACCGGCACTAGGAAACAGACTGAGAAAGCAGAGAAATAGCGTCTCCTGCAACCCGTTCCCTTGGTGCTATATGAACGAACGTCTCTCCACTTGCTCAGTTCTGAGAGATAAGTGTGTGTGAAAGCCGTCCTTCACCTAGCTTGTTGGGAACACAAAGTTTCTTTTCAGTTGCAAAATCCATTCCATACATATATATGGGGAGGTACTAGCTCCAACTCGGTTTGACAGAGAAAACTGAAGGAACTTCAAACCGGCACTAGGAAACAGACTGAGAAAGCAGAGAAAAAGTGTCTCCTGCAACCCGTTCCCTTGGTGCTAGATGAACGAACGTCTCTCCACTTGCTCAGTTCTGAGAGATAAGTGTGTGTTAAAGCCGTCCTTCACTTAGCTTGTTGGGAACACAAAGTTTCTTTTCAGTTGCAAACTCCATTCCATACATATATATGGGGAGGTACTAGATCCAACTCGGTTTGACAGTGAAAACTGCAGGAACTTCAAACCGGCACTAGGAAACAGACTGAGAAAGCAGAGAAAAAGTGTCTCCTGCATCCCGTTCCCTTGGTGCTAGATGAACGAACGTCTCTCCACTTGCTCAGTTCTGAGAGATAAGTGTGTGTGAAAGCCGTCCTTCACTACCTTGTTGGGAACACAAAGTTTCTTTTCAGTTGCAAACTCCATTCCATACATATGTATGGGGAGGTACAAGCTCCAACTCTGTTTTACAGTGAAAACTGCAGGAACTTCAAACCGGCACTAGGAAACAGACTGAGAAAGCCGAGAAAAAGTGTCCCCTGCAACCCGTTCCCCCGGTGTTAGATGAACGAACGTCTCTCCACTTGCTCAGTTCTGAGAGATAATTGTGTGTGAAAGCCGTCCTTCACCTAGCTTGTTCTGAACACAAAGTTTCTTTTCAGTTGCAAACTCCATTCCATACATATATATGGGGAGGTACAAGCTCCAACTCGGTTTTACAGTGAAAACTGCAGGAACTTCAAACCGGCACTCGGAAACAGACTGAGAAAGAAGAGAAAAAGTGTCTCCTGCAACCCGTTCCCTTGGTGCTAGATGAACGAACGTCTCTCCACTTGCTCAGTTCTGAGAGATACATGTGAGCGAAAGCCGTCCTTCACCTAGCTTGCTGGGAACACAAAGTTTCTTTTCAGTTGCAAACTCCATTCCATACATATATATGGGGAGGTACTAGCTCCAACTCGGTTTGACAGTGAAAACTGCAGGTACTTCAAACCGGCACTAGGAAACAGACTGAGAAAGCAGAGAAAAAGTGCCTCCTGCAACCCGTTCCCTTGGTGCTAGATGAACGAACGTCTCTCCACTTGCTCAGTTCTGAAAGATTAGTGTGTGTGAAAGCCGTCCTTCACTAGCTTGTTGGGAACACAAAGTTTCTTTTCAGTTGCAAACTCCATTCCATACATATATATGGGGAGGTACTAGCTCCAACTCGGTTTGACAGTGAAAACTGCAGGAACTTCAAACAGGCACTAGGAAACAGACTGAGAAACAGAGAAAAAGTGTCTCATGCAACCCGTTCCCTTGGTGCTAGATGAACGAACGTCTCTCCACTTGCTCAGTTCTGAGAGATTAGTGTGTGTGAAAGCCGCCTTCACCTAGCTTGTTGGGAACACAAAGTTTCTTTTCAGTTGCAAACTCCATTCCATACATATATATGGGGAGGTACAAGCTCCAACTCGGTTTGACAGTGAAAACTGCAGGAACATCAAACCGGCACTAGGAAAAAGACTGAGAAAGCAGAGAAAAAGTGTCTCCTGCAACCCGTTCCCTTGGTGCTAGATGAACGAACGTCTCTCCACTTGCTCAGTTCTGAGAGATAAGTGTGTGTGAAAGCCGTCCTTCACTAGCTTGTTGGGAACACAAAGTTTCTTTTCAGTTGCAAACTCCATTCCATACATATATATGGGGAGGTACTAGCTCCAACTCGGTTTGACAGTGAAAACTGCAGGAACTTCAAACCGGCACTAGGAAACAGACTGAGAAAGCAGAGAAAAAGTGTCTCCTGCAACCCGTTCCCTTGGTGCTAGATGAACGAACGTCTCTCCACTTGCTCAGTTCTGAGAGATAAGTGTGTGTGAAAGCCGCCTTCACATAGCTTGTTGGGAACACAAAGTTCCTTTTCAGTTGCAAACTCCATTCCAACATATATATGGGGAGGTACTAGCTCCAACTCGGTTTGAAAGTGAAAACTGCAGGAACTTCAAACCGGCACTAGGAAACAGACTGAGAAAGCAGAGAAATAGCGTCTCCTGCAACACGTTCCCTTGGTGCTATATGAACGAACGTCTCTCCACTTGCTCAGTTCTGAGAGATAAGTGTGTGTGAAAGCCGTCCTTCACCTAGCTTGTTGGGAACACAAAGTTTCTTTTCAGTTGCAAACTCCATTCCATACATATATATGGGGAGGTACTAGCTCCAACTCTGTTTGACAGAGAAAACTGAAGGAACTTCAAACCGGCACTAGGAAACAGACTGAGAAAGCAGAGAAAAAGTGTCTCCTGCAAACCGTTCCCTTGGTGCTAGATGAACGAACGTCTCTCCACTTGCTCAGTTCTGAGAGATAAGTGTGTGTTAAAGCCGTCCTTCACTTAGCTTGTTGGGAACACAAAGTTTCTTTTCAGTTGCAAACTCCATTCCATACATATATATGGGGAGGTACTAGATCCAACTCGGTTTGACAGTGAAAACTGCAGGAACTTCAAACCGGCACTAGGAAACAGACTGAGAAAGCAGAGAAAAAGTGTCTCCTGCATCCCGTTCCCTTGGTGCTAGATGAACGAACGTCTCTCCACTTGCTCAGTTCTGAGAGATAAGTGTGTGTGAAAGCCGTCCTTCACTACCTTGTTGGGAACACAAAGTTTCTTTTCAGTTGCAAACTCCATTCCATACATATATATGGGGAGGTACTAGATCCAACTCGGTTTGACAGTGAAAACTGCAGGAACTTCAAACCGGCACTAGGAAACAGACTGAGAAAGCAGAGAAAAAGTGTCTCCTGCAACCCGTTCCCTTGGTGCTAGATGAACGAACGTCTCTCCACTTGCTCAGTTCTGAGAGATAAGTGTGTGTGAAAGCCGCCTTCACCTAGCTTGTTGGGAACACAAAGTTTCTTTTCAGTTGCAAACTCCATTCCATACATATATATGGGGAGGTACTAGCTCCAACTCGGTTTGAAAGTGAAAACTGCAGGAACTTCAAACCGGCACTAGGAAACAGACTGAGAAAGCAGAGAAATAGCGTCTCATGCAACCCGTTCCCTTGGTGCTATATTAACGAACGTCTCTCCACTTGCTCAGTTCTGAGAGATAAGTGTGTGTGAAAGCCGTCCTTCACCTAGCTTGTTGGGAACACAAAGTTTCTTTTCAGTTGCAAACTCCATTCCATACATATATATGGGGAGGTACTAGCTCCAACTCGTTTTGACAGTGAAAACTGCAGGAACTTCAAACCGGCACTAGGAAACAGACTGAGAAAGCAGAGAAAAAGTGTCTCCTGCAACCCGTTCCCTTGGTGCTAGATGAACGAACGTCTCTCCACTTGCTCAGTTCTGAGAGATTAGTGTGTGTGAAAGCCGCCTTCACCTAGCTTGTTGGGAACACAAAGTTTCTTTTCAGTTGCAAACTCCATTCCATACATATATATGGGGAGGTACAAGCTCCAACTCGGTTTGACAGTGAAAACTGCAGGAACTTCAAACCGGCACTAGGAAAAAGACTGAGAAAGCAGAGAAAAAGTGTCTCCTGCAACCCGTTCCCCCGGTGCTAGATGAACGAACGTCTCTCCACTTGCTCAGTTCTGAGAGGTAAGTGTGTGTGAAAGCCGTCCTTCAGCTAGCTTGTTGGGAACACAAAGTTTCTTTTCAGTTGCAAACTCCATTCCATACATATATATGGGGAGGTACAAGCTCCAACTCGGTTTTAAAGTGAAAACTGCAGGAACTTCAAACCGGCACTAGGAAAAAGACTGAGAAAGCAGAGAAAAAGTGTCTCCTGCAACCCGTTCCCTTGGTGCTAGATGAACGAACGTCTCTCCACTTGCTCAGTTCTGAGAGATAAGTGTGTGTGAAAGCCGTCCTTCACTAGCTTGTTGGGAACACAAAGTTTCATTTCAGTTGCAAACTCCATTCCATACATATATATGGGGAGGTACTAGCTCCAACTCGGTTTGACAGTGAAAACTGCAGGAACTTCAAACCGGCACTAGGAAACAGACTGAGAAAGCAGAGAAAAAGTGTCTCCTGCAACCCGTTCCCTTGGTGCTAGATGAACGAACGTCTCTCCACTTGCTCAGTTCTGAGAGATAAGTGTGTGTGAAAGCCGCCTTCTCATAGCTTGTTGGGAACACAAAGTTCCTTTTCAGTTGCAAACTCCATTCCATACATATATATGGGGAGGTACTAGCTCCAACTCGGTTTGAAAGTGAAAACTGCAGGAACTTCAAACCGGCACTAGGAAACAGACTGAGAAAGCAGAGAAATAGCGTCTCCTGCAACCCGTTCCCTTGGTGCTATATGAACGAACGTCTCTCCACTTGCTCAGTTCTGAGAGATAAGTGTGTGTGAAAGCCGTCCTTCACCTAGCTTGTTGGGAACACAAAGTTTCTTTTCAGTTGCAAACTCCATTCCATACATATATATGGGGAGGTACTAGCTCCAACTCGGTTTGACAGAGAAAACTGAAGGAACTTCAAACCGGCACTAGGAAACAGACTGAGAAAGCAGAGAAAAAGTGTCTCCTGCAACCCGTTCCCTTGGTGCTAGATGAACGAACGTCTCTCCACTTGCTCAGTTCTGAGAGATAAGTGTGTGTTAAAGCCGTCCTTCACTTAGCTTGTTGGGAACACAAAGTTTCTTTTCAGTTGCAAACTCCATTCCATACATATATATGGGGAGGTACTAGATCCAACTCGGTTTGACAGTGAAAACTGCAGGAACTTCAAACCGGCACTAGGAAACAGACTGAGAAAGCAGAGAAAAAGTGTCTCCTGCATCCCGTTCCCTTGGTGCTAGATGAACGAACGTCTCTCCACTTGCTCAGTTCTGAGAGATAAGTGTGTGTGAAAGCCGTCCTTCACTAGCTTGTTGGGAACACAAAGTTTCTTTTCAGTTGCAAACTCCATTCCATACATATATATGGGGAGGTACTAGATCCAACTCGGTTTGACAGTGAAAACTGCAGGAACTTCAAACCGGCACTAGGAAACAGACTGAGAAAGCAGAGAAAAAGTGTCTCCTGCAACCCGTTCCCTTGGTGCTAGATGAACGAACGTCTCTCCACTTGCTCAGTTCTGAGAGATAAGTGTGTGTGAAAGCCGTCCTTCACTAGCTTGTTGGGAACACAAAGTTTCTTTGCAGTTGCAAACTCCATTCCATACATATATATGGGGAGGTACTAGCTCCAACTCGGTTTGACAGTGAAAACTGCAGGAACTTCAAACCGGCACTAGGAAACAGACTGAGAAAGCAGAGAAAAAGTGTCTCCTGCCACCCGTTCCCTTGGTGCTAGATGAACGAACGTCTCTCCACTTGCTCAGTTCTGAGAGATAAGTGTGTGTGAAAGCCGCCTTCACATAGCTTGTTGGGAACACAAAGTTCCTTTTCAGTTGCAAACTCCATTCCATACATATATATGGGGAGGTACTAGCTCCAACTCGGTTTTACAGTGAAAACTGCAGGAACTTCAAACCGGCACTAGGAAACAGACTGAGAAAGCAGAGAAATAGCGTCTCCTGCAACCCGTTCCCTTGGTGCTATATGAACGAACGTCTCTCCACTTGCTCAGTTCTGAGAGATAAGTGTGTGTGAAAGCCGTCCTTCACCTAGCTTGTTGGGAACACAAAGTTTCTTTTCAGTTGCAAACTCCATTCCATACATATATATGGGGAGGTACTAGCTCCAACTCTGTTTGAAAGAGAAAACTGAAGGAACTTCAAACCGGCACTAGGAAACAGACTGAGAAAGCAGAGAAAAAGTGTCTCCTGCAACCCGTTCCCTTGGTGCTAGATGAACGAACGTCTTTCCACTTGCTCAGTTCTGAGAGATAATTGTGAGTGAAAGCCGTCCTTCACCTAGCTTGTTGGGAACACAAAGTTTCTTTTCAGTTGCAAACTCCATTCCATACATATGTATGGGGAGGTACAAGCTCCAACTCGGTTTTACAGTGAAAACTGCAGGAACTTCTAACCGGCACTAGGAAACAGACTGAGAAAGCAGAGAAAAAGTGTCTCCAGCAACCCGTTCCCTTGGTGCTAGATGAACAAACGTCTCTCCACTTGCTCAGTTCTGAGAGATAATTGTGAGTGAAAGCCATCCTTCAACTAGCTTGTTCTGAACACAAAGTTTCTTTTCAGTTGCAAACTCCATTCCATACATATGTATGGGGAGGTACAAGCTCCAACTCTGTTTTACAGTGAAAACTGCAGGAACTTCAAACCGGCACTCGGAAACAGACTGAGAAAGAAGAGAAAAAGTGTCTCCTGCAACCCGTTCCCTTGCTGCTAGATGAACGAACGTCTCTCCACTTGCTCAGTTCTGAGAGATAATTGTGAGTGAAAGCCTTCCTTCAAATAGCTTGTTCTGAACACAAAGTTTCTTTTCAGTTGCCAACTCCATTCCATACATATGTATGGGGAGGTACAAGCTCCAACTCTATTTTACAGTGAAAACTGCAGGAACTTCAAACCGGCACTCGGAAACAGACTGAGAAAGAAGAGAAAAAGTGTCTCCTGCAACCCGTTCCCTTGCTGCTAGATGAACGAACGTCTCTCCACTTGCTCAGTTCTGAGAGATACATGTGAGCGAAAGCCGTCCTTCACCTAGCTTGTTGGGAACACAAAGTTTCTTTTCAGTTGCAAACTCCATTCCATACATATATATGGGGAGGTACAAGCTCCAACTCGGTTTTACAGTGAAAACTGCAGGAACTTCAAACCGGCACTAGGAAACAGACTGAGAAAGCAGAGAAAAAGTGTCTCCTGCAACCCGTTCCCTTGGTGCTAAATGAACGAACGTCTCTCCACTTGCTCAGTTCTGAGAGATAATTGTGAGTGAAAGCCGTCCTTCACCTAGCTTGTTGGGAACACAAAGTTTCTTTTCAGTTGCAAACTCCATTCCATACATATGTATGGGGAGGTACAAGCTCCAACTCTGTTTTACAGTGAAAACTGCAGGAACTTCAAACCGGCACTAGGAAACAGACTGAGAAAGCAGAGAAAAAGTGTCTCCTGCAACCCGTTCCCTTGGTGCTAGATGAACGAACGTCTCTCCACTTGCTCAGTTCTGAGAGATAAGTGTGTGTGAAAGCCGTCCTTCACTAGCTTGTTGGGAACACAAAGTTTCTTTTCAGTTGCAAACTCCATTCCATACATATATATGGAGAGGTACTAGATCCAACTCAGTTTGACAGTGAAAACTGCAGGAACTTCAAACCGGCACTAGGAAACAGACTGAGAAAGCAGAGAAAAAGTGTCTCCTGCAACCCGTTCCCTTGGTGCTAGATGAACGAACGTCTCTCCACTTGCTCAGTTCTGAGAGATAAGTGTGTGTGAAAGCCGTCCTTCACCTAGCTTGTTGGGAACACAAAGTTTCTTTTCAGTTGCAAACTCCATTCCATACATATATAAGGGGAGGTACTAGCTCCAACTCGTTTTGACAGAGAAAACTGAAGGAACTTCAAACCGGCACTAGGAAACAGACTGAGAAAGCAGAGAAAAAGTGTCTCCTGCAACCCGTTCCCTTGGTGCTAGATGAACGAACGTCTCTCCACTTGCTCAGTTCTGAGAGATAATTGTGAGTGAAAGCCGTCCTTCACCTAGCTTGTTGGGAACACAAAGTTTCTTTTCAGTTGCAAACTCCATTCCATACATATGTATGGGGAGGTACAAGCTCCAACTCGGTTTTACAGTGAAAACTGCAGGAACTTCAAACCGGCACTAGGAAACAGACTGAGAAAGCAGAGAAAAAGTGTCTCCTGCAACCCGTTCGCCCGATGTTAGATGAACGAACGTCTCTCCACTTGCTCAGTTCTGAGAAATAATTGTGTGTGAAAGCCGTCCTTCACCTAGCTTGATGGGAACACAAAGTTTCTTTTCAGTTGCAAACTCCATTCCATACATATATATGGAGAGGTACTAGATCCAACTCGGTTTGACAGTGAAAACTGCAGGAACTTCAAACCGGCACTAGGAAACAGACTGAGAAAGCAGAGAAAAAGTGTCTCCTGCAACCCGTTCCCTTGGTGCTAGATGAACGAACGTCTCTCCACTTGCTCAGTTCTGAGAGATAAGTGGGTGTGAAAGCCGTCCTTCACCTAGCTTGTTGGGAACACAAAGTTTCTTTTCAGTTGCAAACTCCATTCCATACATATATATGGGGAGGTACTAGCTCCAACTCGGTTTGACAGAGAAAACTGAAGGAACTTCAAACCGGCACTAGGAAACAGACTGAGAAAGCAGAGAAAAAGTGTCTCCTGCAACCCGTTCCCTTGGTGCTAGATGAACGAACGTCTCTCCACTTGCTCAGTTCTGAGAGATAATTGTGAGTGAAAGCCGTCCGTCACCTAGCTTGTTGGGAACACAAAGTTTCTTTTCAGTTGCAAACTCCATTCCATACATATGTATGGGGAGGTACAAGCTCCAACTCGGTTTGACAGTGAAAACTGCAGGAACTTCAAACCGGCACTAGGAAACAGACTGAGAAAGCAGAGAAAAAGTGTCTCCTGCAACCCGTTCCCCCGGTGTTAGATGAACGAACGTCTCTCCACTTGCTCAGTTCTGAGAGATAATTGTGTGTGAAAGCCGTCCTTCACCTAGCTTGTTGGGAACACAAAGTTTCTTTTCAGTTGCAAACTCCATTCCATACATATATATGGGGAGGTACAAGCTCCAACTCGATTTTACAGTGAAAACTGCAGGAACTTCAAACCGGCACTCGGAAACAGACTGAGAAAGAAGAGAAAAAGTGTCTCCTGCAACCCGTTCCCTTGGTGCTAGATGAACGAACGTCTCTCCACTTGCTCAGTTCTGAGAGATAAGTGTGTGTGAAAGCCGTCCTTCACTAGCTTGTTGGGAACACAAAGTTTCTTTTCAGTTGCAAACTCCATTCCATACATATATATGGAGAGGTACTAGATCCAACTCGGTTTGACAGTGAAAACTGCAGGAACTTGAAACCGGCACAAGGAAACAGACTGAGAAAGCAGAGAAAAAGTGTCTCCTGCAACCCGTTCCCTTGGTGCTAGATGAACGAACGTCTCTCCACTTGCTCAGTTCTGAGAGATAAGTGTGTGTGAAAGCCGTCCTTCACCTAGCTTGTTGGGAACACAAAGTTTCTTTTAAGTTGCAAACTTCATTCCATACATATATATGGGGAGGTACTAGCTCCAACTCGGTTTGACAGAGAAAACTGAAGGAACTTCAAACCGGCACTAGGAAACAGACTGAGAAAGCAGAGAAAAAGTGTCTCCTGCAACCCGTTCCCTTGGTGCTAGATGAACGAACGTCTCTCCACTTGCTCAGTTCTGAGAGATAATTGTGAGTGAAAGCCGTCCTTCACCTAGCTTGTTGGGAACACAAAGTTTCTTTTCAGTTGCAAACTCCATTCCATACATATGTATGGGGAGGTACAAGCTCCAACTCGGTTTTACAGTGAAAACTGCAGGAACTTCAAATCGGCACTAGGAAACAGACTGAGAAAGCAGAGAAAAAGTGTCTCCTGCAACCCGTTCCCCCGATGTTAGATGAACGAACGTCTCTCCACTTGCTCAGTTCTGAGAAATAATTGTGTGTGAAAGCCGTCCTTCACCTAGCTTGATGGGAACACAAAGTTTCTTTTCAGTTGCAAACTCCATTCCATACATATATATGGAGAGGTACTAGATCCAACTCGGTTTGACAGTGAAAACTGCAGGAACTTCAAACCGGCACTAGGAAACAGACTGAGAAAGCAGAGAAAAAGTGTCTCCTGCAACCCGTTCCCTTGGTGCTAGATGAACGAACGTCTCTCCACTTGCTCAGTTCTGAGAGATAAGTGGGTGTGAAAGCCGTCCTTCACCTAGCTTGTTGGGAACACAAAGTTTCTTTTCAGTTGCAAACTCCATTCCATACATATATATGGGGAGGTACTAGCTCCAACTCGGTTTGACAGAGAAAACTGAAGGAACTTCAAACCGGCACTAGGAAACAGACTGAGAAAGCAGAGAAAAAGTGTCTCCTGCAACCCGTTCCCTTGGTGCTAGATGAACGAACGTCTCTCCACTTGCTCAGTTCTGAGAGATAATTGTGAGTGAAAGCCGTCCGTCACCTAGCTGGTTGGGAACACAAAGTTTCTTTTCAGTTGCAAACTCCATTCCATACATATGTATGGGGAGGTACAAGCTCCAACTCGGTTTTACAGTGAAAACTGCAGGAACTTCAAACCGGCACTAGGAAACAGACTGAGAAAGCAGAGAAAAAGTGTCTCCTGCAACCCGTTCCCCCGGTGTTAGATGAACGAACGTCTCTCCACTTGCTCAGTTCTGAGAGATAAGTGTGTGTGAAAGCCGTCCTTCACTAGCTTGTTGGGAACACAAAGTTTCTTTTCAGTTGCAAACTCCATTCCATACATATATATGGAGAGGTACTAGATCCAACTCGGTTTGACAGTGAAAACTGCAGGAACTTGAAACCGGCACTAGGAAACAGACTGAGAAAGCAGAGAAAAAGTGTCTCCTGCAACCCGTTCCCTTGGTGCTAGATGAACGAACGTCTCTCCACTTGCTCAGTTCTGAGAGATAAGTGTGTGTGAAAGCCGTCCTTCACCTAGCTTGTTGGGAACACAAAGTTTCTTTTAAGTTGCAAACTTCATTCCATACATATATATGGGGAGGTACTACCTCCAACTCGGTTTGACAGAGAAAACTGAAGGAACTTCAAACCGGCACTAGGAAACAGACTGAGAAAGCAGAGAAAAAGTGTCTCCTGCAACCCGTTCCCTTGGTGCTAGATGAACGAACGTCTCTCCACTTGCTCAGTTCTGAGAGATAATTGTGAGTGAAAGCCGTCCTTCACCTAGCTTGTTACGAACACAAAGTATCTTTTCAGTTGCAAACTCCATTCCATATATATGTATGGGGAGGTACAAGCTCCAAATCTGTTTTACAGTGAAAACTGCAGGAACTTCAAACTGGCACTAGGAAACAGACTGAGAAAGCAGAGAAAATGTGTCTACTGCAACCCTTTCCCCCGGTGTTAGATGAACGAACGTCTCTCCACTTGCTCAGTTCTGAGAGATAATTGTGTGTGAAAGCCGTCCTTCACCTAGCTTGTTGGGAACACAAAGTTTCTTTTCAGTTGCAAACTCCATTCCATACATATATATGGGGAGGTACAAGCTCCAACTCGGTTTTACAGTGAAAACTGCAGGAACTTCAAACCGGCACTCGGAAACAGACTGAGAAAGAAGAGAAAAATTGTCTCCTGCAACCCGTTCCCTTGCTGCTAGATGAACGAACGTCTCTCCACTTGCTCAGTTCTGAGAGATACATGTGAGCGAAAGCCGTCCTTCACCTAGCTTGTTGGGAACACAAAGTTTCTTTTAAGCTGCAAACTCCATTCCATACATATATATGGGGAGGTACAAGCTCCAACTCGGTTTTACAGTGAAAACTGCAGGAACTTCAAACCGGCACTAGGAAACAGACTGAGAAAGCAGAGAAAATGTGTCTCCTGCAACCCGTTCCCTTGGTGCTAGATGAACGAACGTCTCTCCACTTGCTCAGTTCTGAGAGATAATTGTGAGTGAAAGCCGTCCTTCACCTAGCTTGTTGGGAACACAAAGTTTCTTTTCAGTTGCAAACTCCATTCCATACATATGTATGGGGAGGTACAAGCTCCAACTCGGTTTGACAGTGAAAACTGCAGGAACTTCAAACCGGCACTAGGAAACAGACTGAGAAAGCAGAGAAAAAGTGTCTCCTGCAACCCGTTCCCTTGGTGTTAGATGAACGAACGTCTCTCCACTTGCTCAGTTCTGAGAGATAATTGTGAGTGAAAGCCGTCCTTCACCTAGCTTGTTGGGAACACAAAGTTTCTTTTCAGTTGCAAACTCCATTCCATACATATGTATGGGGAGGTACTACCTCCAACTCGGTTTTACAGTGAAAACTGCAGGAACTTCAAACCGGCACTAGGAAACAGACTGAGAAAGCAGAGAAAAAGTGTCTCCTGCAACCCGTTCCCTTGGTGCTAGATGAACGAACGTCTCTCCACTTGCTCAGTTCTGAGAGATAAGTGTGTGTGAAAGCCGTCCTTCACTAGCTTGTTGGGAACACAAAGTTTCTTTTCAGTTGCAAACTCCATTCCATAAATATATATGGGGAGGTACTAGATCCAACTCGGTTTGACAGTGAAAACTGCAGGAACTTCAAACCGGCACTAGGAAACAGACTGAGAAAGCAGAGAAAAAGTGTCTCCTGCAACCCGTTCCCTTGGTGCTAGATGAACGAACGTCTCTCCACTTGCTCAGTTCTGAGAGATAAGTGTGTGTGAAAGCCGCCTTCACCTAGCTTGTTGGGAACACAAAGAATCTTTTCAGTTGCAAACTCCATTCCATACATATATATGGGGAGGTACTAGCTCCAACTCGGTTTGACAGAGAAAACTGAAGGAACTTCAAACCGGCACTAGGAAACAGACTGAGAAAGCAGAGAAAAAGTGTCTCCTGCAACCCGTTCCCTTGGTGCTAGATGAACGAACGTCTCTCCACTTGCTCAGTTCTGAGAGATAATTGTGAGTGAAAGCCGTCCTTCACCTAGCTTGTTGGGAACACAAAATTTCTTTTCAGTTGCAAACTCCATTCCATACATATGTATGGGGAGGTACAAGCTCCAACTCGGTTTTACAGTGAAAACTGCAGGAACTTCAAACCGGCACTAGGAAACAGACTGAGAAAGCAGAGAAAAAGTGTCTCCTGCAACCCGTTCCCTTGGTGCTAGATGAACGAACGTCTCTCCACTTGCTCAGTTCTGAGAGATAATTGTGAGTGTAAGCCGTCCTTCACCTAGCTTGTTGGGAACACAAAGTTTCTTTTCAGTTGCAAACTCCATTCCATACATATGTATGGGGAGGTACAACCTCCAACTATATTTTACAGTGAAAACTGCAGGAACTTCAAACCGGCACTTGGAAACAGACTGAGAAAGCAGAGAAAATGTGTCTCCTGCAACCCGTTCCCTTGGTGCTAGATGAACGAACGTCTCTCCACTTGCTCAGTTCTGAGAGATAAGTGTGTGTGAAAGCCGTCCTTCACTAGCTTGTTGGGAACACAAAGTTTCTTTTCAGTTGCAAACTCCATTCCATACATATATATGGGGAGGTACTAGATCCAACTCGGTTTGACAGTGAAAACTGCAGGAACTTCAAACCGGCACTAGGAAACAGACTGAGAAAGCAGAGAAAAAGTGTCTCCTGCAACCCGTTCCCTTGGTGCTAGATGAACGAACGTCTCTCCACTTGCTCAGTTCTGAGAGATAAGTGTGTGTGAAAGCCGCCTTCACCTAGCTTGTTGGGAACACAAAGTTTCTTTTCAGTTGCAAACTCCATTCCATACATATATATGGGGAGGTACTAGCTCCAACTCGGTTTGACAGAGAAAACTGAAGGAACTTCAAACCGGCACTAGGAAACAGACTGAGAAAGCAGAGAAAAAGTGTCTCCTGCAACCCGTTCCCTTGGTGCTAGATGAACGAACGTCTCTCCACTTGCTCAGTTCTGAGAGATAATTGTGAGTGAAAGCCGTCCTTCACCTAGCTTGTTGGGAACACAAAGTTTCTTTTCAGTTGCAAACTCCATTCCATACATATGTATGGGGAGGTACAAGCTCCAACTCGGGTTTACAGTGAAAACTGCAGGAACTTCAAACCGGCACTAGGAAACAGACTGAGAAAGCAGAGAAAAAGTGTCTCCTGCAACCCGTTCCCTTGGTGCTAGATGAACGAACGTCTCTCCACTTGCTCAGTTCTGAGAGATAAGTGTGTGTGAAAGCCGCCTTCACCTAGCTTGTTGGGAACACAAAGTTTCTTTTCAGTTGCAAACTCCATTCCATACATATATATGGGGAGGTACTAGATCCAACTCGGTTTGACAGTGAAAACTGCAGGAACTTCAAACCGGCACTAGGAAACAGACTGAGAAAGCAGAGAAAAATTGTCTCCTGCATCCCGTTCCCTTGGTGCTAGATGAACGAACGTCTCTCCACTTGCTCAGTTCTGAGAGATAAGTGTGTGTGAAAGCCGTCCTTCACTAGCTTGTTGGGAACACAAAGTTTCTTTTCAGTTGCAAACTCCATTCCATACATATGTATGGGGAGGTACTAGATCCAACTCGGTTTGACAGTGAAAACTGCAGGAACTTCAAACCGGCACTAGGAAACAGACTGAGAAAGCAGAGAAAAAGTGTCTCCTGCAACCCGTTCCCGTGGTGCTAGATGAACGAACGTCTCTCCACTTGCTCAGTTCTGAGAGATAAGTGTGTGTGAAAGCCGCCTTCACCTAGCTTGTTGGGAACACAAAGTTTCTTTTCAGTTGCAAACTCCATTCCATAAATATATATGGGGAGTTACTAGCTCCAACTCGGTTTGAAAGTGAAAACTGCAGGAACTTCAAACCGGCACTAGGAAACAGACTGAGAAAGCAGAGAAATAGCGTCTCCTGCAACCCGTTCCCTTGGTGCTATATGAACACACGTCTCTCCACTTGCTCAGTTCTGAGAGATAAGTGTGTGTGAAAGCCGTCCTTCACCTAGCTTGTTGGGAACACAAAGTTTCTTTTCAGTTGCAAACTCCATTCCATACATATATATGGGGAGGTACTAGCACCAACTCGGTTTGACAGAGAAAACTGAAGGAACTTCAAACCGGCACTAGGAAACAGACTGAGAAAGCAGAGAAAAAGTGTCTCCTGCAACCCGTTCCCTTGGTGCTAGATGAACGAAAGTCTCTCCACTTGCTCAGTTCTGAGAGATAAGTGTGTGTGAAAGCCGTCCTTCACCTAGCTTGTTGGGAACACAAAGTTTCTTTTCAGTTGCAAACTCCATTCCATACATATGTATGGGGAGGTACAAGCTCCAACTCGGGTTTACAGTGAAAACTGCAGGAACTTCAAACCGGCACTAGGAAACAGACTGAGAAAGCAGAGAAAAAGTGTCTCCTGCAACCCGTTCCCTTGGTGCTAGATGAACGAACGTCTCTCCACTTGCTCAGTTCTGAGAGATAAGTGTGTGTGAAAGCCGCCTTCACCTAGCTTGTTGGGAACACAAAGTTTCTTTTCAGTTGCAAACTCCATTCCAT
The DNA here is from genome assembly GCF_048773025.1 of Camelus bactrianus. Classification (NCBI taxonomy): domain Eukaryota; kingdom Metazoa; phylum Chordata; class Mammalia; order Artiodactyla; family Camelidae; genus Camelus; species Camelus bactrianus. The sequence goes on along the minus strand of NC_133545.1, from coordinate 89,314,212 downwards.
ACATATATATGGGGAGGTACTAGATCCAACTCGGTTTGACAGTGAAAACTGCAGGAACTTCAAACCGGCACTAGGAAACAGACTGAGAAAGCAGAGAAAAATTGTCTCCTGCATCCCGTTCCCTTGGTGCTAGATGAACGAACGTCTCTCCACTTGCTCAGTTCTGAGAGATAAGTGTGTGTGAAAGCCGTCCTTCACTAGCTTGTTGGGAACACAAAGTTTCTTTTCAGTTGCAAACTCCATTCCATACATATATATGGGGAGGTACTAGATCCAACTCGGTTTGACAGTGAAAACTGCAGGAACTTCAAACCGGCACTAGGAAACAGACTGAGAAAGCAGAGAAAAAGTGTCTCCTGCAACCCGTTCCCGTGGTGCTAGATGAACGAACGTCTCTCCACTTGCTCAGTTCTGAGAGATAAGTGTGTGTGAAAGCCGCCTTCACCTAGCTTGTTGGGAACACAAAGTTTCTTTTCAGTTGCAAACTCCATTCCATAAATATATATGGGGAGTTACTAGCTCCAACTCGGTTTGAAAGTGAAAACTGCAGGAACTTCAAACCGGCACTAGGAAACAGACTGAGAAAGCAGAGAAATAGCGTCTCCTGCAACCCGTTCCCTTGGTGCTATATGAACGAACGTCTCTCCACTTGCTCAGTTCTGAGAGATAAGTGTGTGTGAAAGCCGTCCTTCACCTAGCTTGTTGGGAACACAAAGTTTCTTTTCAGTTGCAAACTCCATTCCATACATATATATGGGGAGGTACTAGCTCCAACTCGGTTTGACAGAGAAAACTGAAGGAACTTCAAACCGGCACTAGGAAACAGACTGAGAAAGCAGAGAAAAAGTGTCTCCTGCAACCCGTTCCCTTGGTGCTAGATGAACGAACGTCTTTCCACTTGCTCAGTTCTGAGAGATAATTGTGAGTGAAAGCCGTCTTTCACCTAGCTTGTTGGGAACACAAAGTTTCTTTTCAGTTGCAAACTCCATTCCATACATATGTATGGGGAGGTACAAGCTCCAACTCGGTTTTACAGTGAAAACTGCAGGAACTTCTAACCGGCACTAGGAAACAGACTGAGAAAGCAGAGAAAAAGTGTCTCCAGCAACCCGTTCCCTTGGTGCTAGATGAACGAACGTCTCTCCACTTGCTCAGTTCTGAGAGATAATTGTGAGTGAAAGCCGTCCTTCAACTAGCTTGTTCTGAACACAAAGTTTCTTTTCAGTTGCAAACTCCATTCCATACATATGTATGGGGAGGTACAAGCTCCAACTCTGTTTTACAGTGAAAACTGCAGGAAATTCAAACCGGCACTCGGAAACAGACTGAGAAAGAAGAGAAAAAGTGTCTCCTGCAACCCGTTCCCTTGCTGCTAGATGAACGAACGTCTCTCCACTTGCTCAGTTCTGAGAGATAATTGTGAGTGAAAGCCGTCCTTCAACTTGCTTGTTCTGAACACAAAGTTTCTTTTCAGTTGCAAACTCCATTCCATACATATGTATGGGGAGGTACAAGCTCCAACACTGTTTTACAGTGAAAACTGCAGGAACTTCAAACCGGCACTCGGAAACAGACTGAGAAAGAAGAGAAAAAGTGTCTCCTGCAACCCCTTCCCTTGCTGCTAGATGAACGAACGTCTCTCCACTTGCTTAGTTCTGAGAGATACATGTGAGCGAAAGCCGTCCTTCACCTAGCTTGTTGGGAACACAAAGTTTCTTTTCAGTTGCAAACTCCATTCCATACATATATATGGGGAGGTACAAGCTCCAACTCGGTTTTACAGTGAAAACTGCAGGAACTTCAAACCGGCACTAGGAAACAGACTGAGAAAGCAGAGAAAAAGTGTCTCCTGCAACCCGTTCCCTTGGTGCTAGATGAACGAACGTCTCTCCACTTGCTCAGTTCTGAGAGATAATTGTGAGTGAAAGCCGTCCTTCACCTAGCTTGTTGGGAACACAAAGTTTCTTTTCAGTTGCAAACTCCATTCCATACATATGTATGGGGAGGTACAAGCTCCAACTCGGTTTTACAGTGAAAACTGCAGGAACTTAAAACCGGCACTAGGAAACAGACTGAGAAAGCAGAGAAAAAGTGTCTCCTGCAACCCGTTCCCTTGGTGCTAGATGAACGAACGTCTCTCCACTTGCTCAGTTCTGAGAGATAATTGTGAGTGAAAGCCGTCCTTCACCTAGCTTGTTGGGAACACAAAGTTTCTTTTCAGTTGCAAACTCCATTCCATACATATGTATGGGAGGTACAAGCTCCAACTCTGTTTTACAGTGAAAACTGCAGGAACTTCAAACCGGCACTAGGAAACAGACTGAGAAAGCAGAGAAAAAGTGTCTCCTGCAACCCGTTCCCTTGGTGATAGATGAACGAACGTCTCTACACTTGCTCAGTTCTGAGAGATAAGTGTGTGTGAAAGCCGTCCTTCACTAGCTTGTTGGGAACACAAAGTTTCTTTTCAGTTGCAAACTCCATTCCATACATATATATGGAGAGGTAATAGATCCAACTCGGTTTGACAGTGAAAACTGCAGGAACTTCAAACCGGCACTAGGAAACAGACTGAGAAAGCAGAGAAAAAGTGTCTCCTGCAACCCGTTCCCTTGGTGCTAGATGAACGAACGTCTCTCCACTTGCTCAGTTCTGAGAGATAAGTGTGTGTGAAAGCCGTCCTTCACCTAGCTTGTTGGGAACACAAAGTTTCTTTTCAGTTGCAAACTCCATTCCATACATATATATGGGGAGGTACTAGCTCCAACTCGGTTTGACAGAGAAAACTGAAGGAACTTCAAACCGGCACTAGGAAACAGACTGAGAAAGCAGAGAAAAAGTGTCTCCTGCAACCCGTTCCCTTGGTGCTAGATGAACGAACGTCTCTCCACTTGCTCAGTTCTGAGAGATAATTGTGAGTGAAAGCCGTTCTTCACCTAGCTTGTTGGGAACACAAAGTTTCTTTTCAGTTGCAAACTCCATTCCATACATATGTATGGGGAGGTACAAGCTCCAACTCGGTTTTACAGTGAAAACTGCAGGAACTTCAAACCGGCACTAGGAAACAGACTGAGAAAGCAGAGAAAAACTGTCTCCTGCAACCCGATCCCCCGATGTTAGATGAACGAACGTCTCTCCACTTGCTCAGTTCTGAGAGATAATTGTGTGTGAAAGCCGTCCTTCACCTAGCTTGTTGGGAACACAAAGTTTCTTTTCAGTTGCAAACTCCATTCCATACATATATATGGAGAGGTACTAGATCCAACTCGGTTTGACAGTGAAAACTGCAGGATTTTCAAACCGGCACTAGGAAACAGACTGAGAAAGCAGAGAAAAAGTGTCTCCTGCAACCCGTTCCCTTGGTGCTAGATGAACGAATGTCTCTCCACTTGCTCAGTTCTGAGAGATAAGTGTGTGTGAAAGCCGTCCTTCACCTAGCTTGTTGGGAACACAAAGTTTCTTTTCAGTTGCAAACTCCATTCCATACATATATATGGGGAGGTACTAGCTCCAACTCGGTTTGACAGAGAAAACTGAAGGAACTTCAAACCGGCACTAGGAAACAGACTGAGAAAGCAGAGAAAAAGTGTCTCCTGCAACCCGTTCCCTTGGTGCTAGATGAACGAACGTCTCTCCACTTGCTCAGTTCTGAGAGATAATTGTGAGTGAAAGCCGTCCTTCACTTAGCTTGTTGGGAATACAAAGTTTCTTTTCAGTTGCAAACTCCATTCCATACATATGTATGGGGAGGTACAAGCTCCAACTCGGTTTTACAGTGAAAACTGCGGGAACTTCAAACCGGCACTAGGAAACAGACTGAGAAAGCAGAGAAAAAGTGTCTCCTGCAACCCGTTCCCCCGGTGTTAGATGAACGAACGTCTCTCCACTTGCTCAGTTCTGAGAGATAATTGTGTGTGAAAGCCGTCCTTCACCTAGCTTGTTGGGAACACAAAGTTTCTTTTCAGTTGCAAACTCCATTCCATACATATATATGGGGAGGTACAAGCTCCAACTCGATTTTACAGTGAAAACTGCAGGAACTTCAAACCGGCACTCTGAAACAGACTGAGAAAGAAGAGAAAAAGTGTCTCCTGCAACCCGTTCCCTTGGTGCTAGATGAACGAACGTCTCTCCACTTGCTCAGTTCTGAGAGATAAGTGTGTGTGAAAGCCGCCCTTCACTAGCTTGTTGGGAACAAAAAGTTTCTTTTCAGTTGCAAACTCCATTCCATACATATATATGGAGAGGTACTAGATCCAACTCGGTTTGACAGTGAAAACTGAAGGAACTTCAAACCGGCACTAGGAAAAAGACTGAGAAAGCAGAGAAAAAGTGTCTCCTGCAACCCGTTCCCTTGGTGCTAGATGAACGAACGTCTCTCCACTTGCTCAGTTCTGAGAGATAATTGTGAGTGAAAGCCGTCCTTCACCTAGCTTGTTGGGAACACAAAGTTTCTTTTCAGTTGCAAACTCCAATCCATACATATGTATGGGGAGGTACAAGCTCCAACTCTGTTTTACAGTGAAAACTCCAGGAACTTCAAACTGGCACTAGGAAACAGTCTGAGAAAGCAGAGAAAAAGTGTCTCCTGCAACCCGTTCCCCCGGTGTTAGATGAACGAACGTCTCTCCACTTGCTCAGTTCTGAGAGATAATTGTGTGTGAAAGCCGTGCTTCACCTAGCTTGTTGGGAACACAAAGTTTCTTTTCAGTTGCAAACTCCATTCCATACATATATATGGGGAGGTACAAGCTCCAACTCGGTTTTACAGTGAAAACTGCAGGAACTTCCAACCGGCACTCGGAAACAGACTGAGAAAGAAGAGAAAAAGTCTCTCCTGCAACCCGTTCCCTTGCTTCTAGATGAACGAACGTCTCTCCACTTGCTCAGTTCTGAGAGATACATGTGAGCGAAAGCCGTCCTTCACCTAGCTTGTTGGGAACACAAAGTTTCTTTTAAGTTGCAAACTCCATTCCATACATATATATGGGGAGGTACAAGCTCCAACTCGGTTTTACAGTGAAAACTGCAGGAACTTCAAACCGGCACTAGGAAACACACTGAGAAAGCAGAGAAAATGTGTCTCCTGCAACCCGTTCCCTTGGTGCTAGATGAACGAACGTCTCTCCACTTGCTCAGTTCTGAGAGATAATTGTGAGTGAAAGCCGTCCTTCACCTAGCTTGTTGGGAACACAAAGTTTCTTTTCAGTTGCAAACTCCATTCCATACATATGTATGGGGAGGTACAAGCTCCAACTCGGTTTTACAGTGAAAACTGCAGGAACTTCAAACCGGCACTAGGAAACAGACTGAGAAAGCAGAGAAAAAGTGTCTCCTGCAACCCGTTCCCTTGGTGCTAGATGAACGAACGTCTCTCCACTTGCTCAGTTCTGAGAGATAATTGTGAGTGAAAGCCGTCCTTCACCTAGCTTGTTGGGAACACAAAGTTTCTTTTCAGTTGCAAACTCCATTCCATACATATGTATGGGGAGGTACAAGCTCCAACTCGGTTTTACAGTGAAAACTGCAGGAACTTCAAACCGGCACTAGGAAACAGACTGAGAAAGCAGAGAAAAAGTGTCTCCTGCAACCCGTTCCCTTGGTGCTAGATGAACGAACGTCTCTCCACTTGCTCAGTTCTGAGAGATAAGTGTGTGTGAAAGCCGTCCTTCACTAGCTTGTTGGGAACACAAAGTTTCTTTTCAGTTGCAAACTCCATTCCATACATATATATGGGGAGGTACTAGATCCAACTCGGTTTGACAGTGAAAACTGCAGGAACTTCAAACCGGCACTAGGAAACAGACTGAGAAAGCAGAGAAAAAGTGTCTCCTGCAACCCGTTCCCTTGGTGCTAGATGAACGAACGTCTCTCCACTTGCTCAGTTCTGAGAGATAAGTGTGTGTGAAAGCCGCCTTCACCTAGCTTGTTGGGAACACAAAGTTTCTTTTCAGTTGCAAACTCCATTCCATACATATATATGGGGAGGTACTAGCTCCAACTCGGTTTGACAGAGAAAACTGAAGGAACTTCAAACCGGCACTAGGAAACAGACTGAGAAAGCAGAGAAAAAGTGTCTCCTGCAACCCGTTCCCTTGGTGCTAGATGAACGAACGTCTCTCCACTTGCTCAGTTCTGAGAGATAATTGTGAGTGAAAGCCGTCCTTCACCTAGCTTGTTGGGAACACAAAGTTTCTTTTCAGTTGCAAACTCCATTCCATACATATGTATGGGGAGGTACAAGCTCCAACTCTGGTTTACAGTGAAAACTGCAGGAACTTCAAACCGGCACTAGGAAACAGACTGAGAAAGCAGAGAAAAAGTGTCTCCTGCAACCCGTTCCCTTGGTGCTAGATGAACGAACGTCTCTCCACTTGCTCAGTTCTGAGAGATAACTGTGTGTGAAAGCCGTCCTTCACTAGCTTGTTGGGAACACAAAGTTTCTTTTCAGTTGCAAACTCCATTCCATACATATATATGGGGAGGTACTAGATCCAACTCGGTTTGACAGTGAAAACTGCAGGAACTTCAAACCGGCACTAGGAAACAGACTGAGAAAGCAGAGAAAAAGTGTCTCCTGCAACCCGTTCCCTTGGTGCTAGATGAACGAACGTCTCTCCACTTGCTCAGTTCTGAGAGATAAGTGTGTGTGAAAGCCGCCTTCACCTAGCTTGTTGGGAACACAAAGTTTCTTTTCAGTTGCAAACTCCATTCCATACATATATATGGGGAGGTACTAGCTCCAACTTGGTTTGACAGAGAAAACTGAAGGAACTTCAAACCGGCACTAGGAAACAGACTGAGAAAGCAGAGAAAAAGTGTCTCCTGCAACCCGTTCCCTTGGTGCTAGATGAACGAACGTCTCTCCACTTGCTCAGTTCTGAGAGATAATTGTGAGTGAAAGCCGTCCTTCACCTAGCTTGTTGGGAACACAAAGTTTCTTTTCAGTTGCAAACTCCATTCCATACATATGTATGGGGAGGTACAAGCTCCAACTCGGGTTTACAGTGAAAACTGCAGGAACTTCAAACCGGCACTAGGAAACAGACTGAGAAAGCAGAGAAAAAGTGTCTCCTGCAACCCGTTCCCTTGGTGCTAGATGAACGAACGTCTCTCCACTTGCTCAGTTCTGAGAGATAATTGTGAGTGAAAGCCGTCCTTCACCTAGCTTGTTGGGAACACAAAGTTTCTTTTCAGTTGCAAACTCCATTCCATACATATGTATGGGGAGGTACAAGCTCCAACTCGGTTTTACAGTGAAAACTGCAGGAACTTCAAACCGGCACTAGGAAACAGACTGAGAAAGCAGAGAAAAAGTGTCTCCTGCAACCCGTTCCCTTGGTGCTAGATGAACGAACGTCTCTCCACTTGCTCAGTTCTGAGAGATAATTGTGAGTGAAAGCCGTCCTTCACCTTGCTTGTTGGGAACACAAAGTTTCTTTTCAGTTGCAAACTCCATTCCATACATATGTATGGGGAGGTACAACCTCCAACTATGTTTTACAGTGAAAACTGCAGGAACTTCAAACCGGCACTAGGAAACAGACTGAGAAAGCAGAGAAAAAGTGTCTCCTGCAACCCGTTCCCTTGGTGCTAGATGAACGAACGTCTCTCTACTTGCTCAGTTCTGAGAGATAAGTGTTTGTGAAAGCCATCCTTCACTAGCTTGTTGGGAACACAAAGTTTCTTTTCAGTTGCAAACTCCATTCCATACATATATATGGGGAGGTACTAGATCCAACTCGGTTTGACAGTGAAAACTGCAGGAACTTCAAACCGGCACTAGGAAACAGACTGAGAAAGCAGAGAAAAAGTGTCTCCTGCAACCCGTTCCCTTGGTGCTAGATGAACGAACGTCTCTCCACTTGCTCAGTTCTGAGAGATAAGTGTGTGTGAAAGCCGCCTTCACCTAGCTTGTTGGGAACACAAAGTTTCTTTTCAGTTGCAAACTCCATTCCATACATATATATGGGGTGGTACTAGATCCAACTCGGTTTGAAAGTGAAAACTGCAGGAACTTCAAACCGGCACTAGGAAACAGACTGAGAAAGTAGAGAAATAGCGTCTCCTGCAACCCGTTCCCTTGGTGCTATATGAACGAACGTCTCTCCACTTGCTCAGTTCTGAGAGATAAGTGTGTGTGAAAGCCGTCCTTCACCTAGCTTGTTGGGAACACAAAGTTTCTTTTCAGTTGCAAACTCCATTCCATACATATATATGGGGAGGTACTAGCTCCAACTCGGTTTGACAGAGAAAACTGAAGGAACTTCAAACCGGCACTAGGAAACAGACTGAGAAAGCAGAGAAAAAGTGTCTCCTGCAACCCGTTCCCTTGGTGCTAGATGAACGAACGTCTCTCCACTTGCTCAGTTCTGAGAGTTAATTGTGAGTGAAAGCCGTCCTTCACCTAGCTTGTTGGGAACACAAAGTTTCTTTTCAGTTGCAAACTCCATTCCATACATATGTATGGGGAGGTACAAGCTCCAACTCGGTTTTACAGTGAAAACTGCAGGAACTTCAAACCGGCACTAGGAAACAGACTGAGAAAGCAGAGAAAAAGTGTCTCCTGCAACCCGTTCCCTTGGTGCTAGATGAACGAACGTCTCTCCACTTGCTCAGTTCTGAGAGATAAGTGTGAGTGAAAGCCGTCCTTCACCTAGCTTGTTGGGAACACAAAGTTTCTTTTCAGTTGCAAACTCCATTCCATACATATATATGGGGAGGTACAAGCTCCAACTCGGTTTTACAGTGAAAACTGCAGGAACTTCAAACCGGCACTCGGAAACAGACTGAGAAAGAAGAGAAAAAGTGTCTCCTGCAACCCGTTCCCTTGCTGCTAGATGAACGAACGTCTCTCCACTTGCTCAGTTCTGAGAGATACGTGTGAGCGAAAGCCGTCCTTCACCTAGCTTGTTGGGAACACAAAGTTTCTTTTCAGTTGCAAACTCCATTCCATACATATATATGGGGAGGTACAAGCTCCAACTCGGTTTTACAGTGAAAATAGCAGGAACTTCAAACCGGCACTAGGAAACAGACTGAGAAAGCAGAGAAAAAGTGTCTCCTGTAACCCGTTCCCTTGGTGCTAGATGAACGAACGTCTCTCCACTTGCTCAGTTCTGAGAGATACGTGTGAGCGAAAGCCGTCCTTCACCTAGCTTGTTGGGAACACAAAGTTTCTTTTCAGTTGCAAACTCCATTCCATACATATATATGGGGAGGTACAAGCTCCAACTCGGTTTTACAGTGAAAATAGCAGGAACTTCAAACCGGCACTAGGAAACAGACTGAGAAAGCAGAGAAAAAGTGTCTCCTGTAACCCGTTCCCTTGGTGCTAAATGAACGAACGTCTCTCCACTTGCTCAGTTCTGAGAGATAATTGTGAGTGAAAGTCGTCCTTCACCTAGCTTGTTGGGAACACAAAGTTTCTTTTCAGTTGCAAACTCCATTCCATACATATGTATGGGGAGGTACAAGCTCCAACTCGGTTTTACAGTGAAAACTGCAGGAACTTCAAACCGGCACTAGGAAACAGACTGAGAAAGCAGAGAAAAAGTGTCTCCTGCAACCCGTTTCCTTGGTGCTAGATGAACGAACGTCTCTCCACTTGCTCAGTTCTGAGAGATAATTGTGAGTGAAAGCCGTCCTTCACCTAGCTTGTAGGGAACACAAAGTTTCTTTTCAGTTGCAAACTCCATTCCATACATATGTATGGGGAGGTACAAGCTCCAACTCTGTTTTACAGTGAAAACTACAGGAACTTCAAACCGGCACTAGGAAACAGACTGAGAAAGCAGAGAAAAAGTGTCTCCTGCAACCCGTTCCCCCGGTGTTAGATGAACGAACGTCTCTCCACTTGCTCAGTTCTGAGAGATTAGTGTGTGTGAAAGCCGTCCTTCACCTAGCTTGTTGGGAACACAGAGTTTCTTTTCAGTTGCAAACTCCATTCCATACATATATATGGGGAGGTACAAGCTCCAACTCGGGTTTACAGTGAAAACTGCAGGAACTTCAAACCGGCACTAGGAAACAGACTGAGAAAGCAGAGAAAAAGTGTCTCCTGCAACCCGTTCCCTTGGTGCTAGATGAACGAACGTCTCTCCACTTGCTCAGTTCTGAGAGATAATTGTGAGTGAAAGCCGTCCTTCACCTAGCTTGTTGGGAACACAAAGTTTCTTTTCAGTAGCAAACTCCATTCCATACATATGTATGGGGAGGTACAAGCTCCAACTCGGTTTTACAGTGAAAACTGCAGGAACTTCAAACCGGCACTAGGAAACAGACTGAGAAAGCAGAGAAAATGTGTCTCCTGCAACCCGTTCCCTTGGTGCTAGATGAACGAACGTCTCTCCACTTGCTCAGTTCTGAGAGATAATTGTGAGTGAAAGCCGTCCTTCACCTAGCTTGTTGGGAACACAAAGTTTCTTTTCAGTTGCAAACTCCATTCCATACATATGTATGGGGAGGTACAACCTCCAACTATGTTTTACAGTGAAAACTGCAGGAACTTCAAACCGGCACTAGGAAACAGACTGAGAAAGCAGAGAAAAAGTGTCTCCTGCAACCCGTTCCCTTGGTGCTAGATGAACGAACGTCTCTCCACTTGCTCAGTTCTGAGAGATAAGTGTGTGTGAAAGCCGCCTTCACCTAGCTTGTTGGGAACACAAAGTTTCTTTTCAGTTGCAAACTCCATTCCATACATATGTATGGGGAGGTACAAGCTCCAACTCGGTTTTACAGTGAAAACTGCAGGAACTTCAAACCGGCACTAGGAAACAGAATGAGAAAGCAGAGAAAAAGTGTCTCCTGCAACCCGTTCCCTTGGTGCTAGATGAACGAACGTCTCTCCACTTGCTCAGTTCTGAGAGATAATTGTGAGTGAAAGCCGTCCTTCACCTAGCTTGTTGGGAACACAAAGTTTCTTTTCAGTTGCAAACTCCATTCCATACATATGTATGGGGAGGTACAACTCCAACTCGGTTTGACAGTGAAAACTGCAGGAACTTCAAACCGGCACTAGGAAACAGACTGAGAAAGCAGAGAAAAAGTGTCTCCTGCAACCCGTTCCCTTGGTGCTAGATGAACGAACGTCTCTCCACTTGCTCAGTTCTGAGAGATAAGTGTGTGTGAAAGTCGTCCTTCACTAGCTTGTTGGGAACACAAAGTTTCTTTTCAGTTGCAAACTCCATTCCATACATATATATGGGGAGGTACTAGATCCAACTCGGTTTCACAGTGAAAACTGCAGGAACATCAAACCGGCACTAGGAAACAGACTGAGAAAGCAGAGAAAAAGTGTCTCCTGCAACCCGTTCCCTTGGTGCTAGATGAACGAACGTCTCTCCACTTGCTCAGTTCTGAGAGATAAGTGTGTGTGAAAGCCGCCTTCACCTAGCTTGTTGGGAACACAAAGTTTCTTTTCAGTTGCAAACTCCATTCCATACATATATATGGGGAGGTACTAGCTCCAACTCGGTTTGAAAGTGAAAACTGCAGGAACTTCAAACCGGCACTACTAAACAGACTGAGAAAGCAGAGAAATAGCGTCTCCTGCAACCCGTTCCCTTGGTGCTATATGAACGAACGTCTCTCCACTTGCTCAGTTCTGAGAGATAAGTGTGTGTGAAAGCCGTCCTTCACATAGCTTGTTGGGAACACAAAGTTTCTTTTCAGTTGCAAACTCCATTCCATACATATATATGGGGAGGTACTAGCTCCAACTCGGTTTGACAGAGAAAACTGAAGGAACTTCAAACCGGCACTAGGAAACAGACTGAGAAAGCAGAGAAAAAGTGTCTCCTGCAACCCGTTCCCTTGGTGCTAGATGAACGAACGTCTCTCCACTTGCTCAGTTCTGAGAGATAATTGTGAGTGAAAGCCGTCCTTCACCTAGCTTGTTGGGAACACAAAGTTTCTTTTCAGTTGCAAACTCCATTCCATACATATGTATGGGGAGTTAGAAGCTCCAACTCGGTTTTACAGTGAAAACTGCAGGAACTTCAAACCGGCACTAGGAAACAGACTGAGAAAGCAGAGAAAAAGTGTCTCCTGCAACCCGTTCCCTTGGTGCTAGATGAACTAACGTCTCTCCACTTGCTCAGTTCTGAGAGATAATTGTGAGTGAAAGCCGTCCTTCACCTAGCTTGTTGGGAACACAAAGTTTCTTTTCAGTTGCAAACTCCATTCCATACATATGTATGGGGAGGTACAAGCTCCAACTCTGTTTTACAGTGAAAACTGCAGGAACTTCAAACCGGCACTAGGAAAGAGACTGAGAAAGCAGAGAAAAAGTGTCTCCTGCAACCCGTTCCCGTGGTGCTAGATGAACAAACGTCTCTCCACTTGCTCAGTTCTGAGAGATAATTGTGAGTGAAAGCCGTCCTTCAAATAGCTTGTTGGGAACACAAAGTTTCTTTTCATTTGCAAACTCCATTCCATACATATATATGGGGAGGTACAAGCTCCACCTCGGTTTTACAGTGAAAACTGCAGGAACTTCAAACCGGCAGTCGGAAACAGACTGAGAAAGAAGAGAAAAAGTGTCTCCTGCAACCCGTTCCATTGCTGCTAGATGAACGAACGTCTCTCCACTTGCTCAGTTCTGAGAGATACGTGTGAGCGAAAGCCGTCCTTCACCTAGCTTGTTGGGAACACAAAGTTTCTTTTCAGTTGCAAACTCCATTCCATACATATATATGGGGAGGTACAAGCTCCAACTCGGTTTTACAGTGAAAACTGCAGGAACTTCAAACCGGCACTAGGAAACAGACTGAGAAAGCAGAGAAAAAGTGTCTCCTGTAACCCGTTCCCTTGGTGCTAAATGAACGAACGTCTCTCCACTTGCTCAGTTCTGAGAGATAATTGTGAGTGAAAGCCGTCCTTCACCTAGCTTGTTGGGAACACAAAGTTTCTTTTCAGTTGCAAACTCCATTCCATACATATGTATGGGGAGGTACAAGCTCCAACTCGGTTTTACAGTGAAAACTGCAGGAACTTCAAACCGGCACTAGGAAACAGACTGAGAAAGCAGAGAAAAAGTGTCTCCTGCAACCCGTACCCTTGGTGCTAGATGAACAAACGTCTCTCCACTTGCTCAGTTCTGAGAGATAATTGTGAGTGAAAGCCGTCCTTCACCTAGCTTGTTGGGAACACAAAGTTTCTTTTCAGTTGCAAACTCCATTCCATACATATGTATGGGGAGGTACAAGCTCCAACTCTGTTTTACAGTGAAAACTACAGGAACTTCAAACCGGCACTAGGAAACAGACTGAGAAAGCAGAGAAAAAGTGTCTCCTGCAACCCGTTCCCCCGGTGTTAGATGAACGAACGTCTCTCCACTTGCTCAGTTCTGAGAGATTAGTGTGTGTGAAAGCCGTCCTTCACCTAGCTTGTTGGGAACACAGAGTTTCTTTTCAGTTGCAAACTCCATTCCATATATATATATGGGGAGGTACAAGCTCCAACACTGTTTTACAGTGAAAACTGCAGGAACTTCAAACCGGCACTCGGAAACAGACTGAGAAAGCAGAGAAAAAGTGTCTCCTGCAACCCGTTCCCTTGGTGCTAGATGAACGAACGTCTCTCCACTTGCTCAGTTGTGAGAGATTAGTGTGTGTGAAAGCCGTCCTTCAAATAGCTTGTTGGGAACACAAAGTTTCTTTTCAGTTGCAAACTCCATTCCATACATATATATGGGGAGGTACTAGCTCCAACTCGGTTTCACAGAGAAACCTGAAGGAACTTCAAACCGGCACTAGGAAACAGACTGAGAAACAGAGAAAAAGTGTCTCCTGCATCTCGTTCCCCCGGTGCTAGATGAACGAACGTCTCTCCACTTGCTCAGTTCTGAGAGATAAGTGTGTGTGAAAGCCGTCCTTCACCTAACTTGTTGGGAACACAAAGTTTCTTTTCAGTTGCAAACTCCATTCCATACATATATATGGGGAGGTACTAGCTCCAACTCGGTTTTACAGTGAAAACTGCAGGAACTTCAAACCGGCACTAGGAAACAGACTGAGAAAGCAGCGAAAAACTGTCTCCTGCAACCCGTTCCCTTGGTGCTAGATGAACGAACGTCTCTCCACTTGCTCAGTTCTGAGAGATAAGTGTGAGTGAAAGCCGTCCTTCACCTAGCTTGTTGGGAACACAAAGTTTCTTTTCAGTTGCAAACTCCATTCCATAAATATATATGGGGAGGTACAAGCTCCAACTCTGTTTTACAGTGAAAACTGCAGGAACTTCAAACTGGCACTAGGAAACAGACTGAGAAAGCAGAGAAAAAGTGTCTCCTGCAACCCGTTCCCCCGGTGCTAGATGAACGAACGTCTCTCCACTTGCTCAGTTCTGAGAGATAAGTGTGTGTGAAAGCCGTCCTTCACCTAGCTTGTTGGGAACACAAAGTTTCTTTTCAGTTGCAAACTCCATTCCATACATATATATGGGGAGGTACAAGCTCCAACTCGGTTTTACAGTGAAAACTGCAGGAACTTCAAACCGGCACTAGGAAACAGACTGAGAAAGCAGAGAAAAAGTGTCTCCTGCAACCCGTTCCCTTGGTGCTAGATGAACGAACGTCTCTCCACTTGCTCAGTTCTGAGAGATTAGTGTGTGTGAAAGCCGTCCTTCAAATAGCTTGTTGCTAACACAAAGTTTCTTTCCAGTTGCAAACTCCATTCCATAAATATGTATGGGGAGGTACTAGCTCCAACTCGGTTTGACAGAGAAAACTGCAGGAACTTCAAACCGGCACTAGGAAACAGACTGAGAAAGCAGAGAAAAAGTGTCCCCTGCAACCCGTTCCCCCGGTGCTAGATGATCGAACGTCTCTCCACTTGCTCATTTCTGAGAGATAATTGTGTGTGAAAGCCGTACTTCACCTAGCTTGTTGGGAACACAAAGTTTCTTTTCAGTTGCAAACTCCATTCCATACATATATATGGGGAGGTACAAGCTCCAACTCGGTTTTACAGTGAAAACTGCAGGAACTTCAAACCGGCACTCGGAAACAGACTGAGAAAGCAGAGAAAAAGTGTCTCCTGCAACCCGTTCCCTTGGTGCTAGATAAACGAACGTCTCTCCACTTGCTCAGTTCTGAGAGATACGTGTGAGCGAAAGCCGTCCTTCACTTAGCTTGTTGGGAACACAAAGATTCTTTTCAGTTGCAAACTCCATTCCATACATATATATGGGGAGGTACAAGCTCCAACTCGGTTTTACAGTGAAAACTGCAGGAACTTCAAACCGGCACTAGGAAACATACTGAGAAAGCAGAGAAAAAGTGTCTCCTGCAACCCGTTCCCTTTGTGCTAGATGAACGAACGTCTCTCCACTTGCTCAGTTCTGAGAGATAATTGTGAGTGAAAGCCGTCCTTCAAATAGCTTGTTGGGAACACAAAGTTTCTTTTCAGTTGCAAACTCCATTCCATACATATGTATGGGGAGGTACAAGCTCCAACTCGGTTTTACAGTGAAAACTGCAGGAACTTCAAACCGGCACTAGGAAACAGACTGAGAAAGCAGAGAAAAAGTGTCTCCTGCAACCCGTTCCCCCGGTGCTAGATGAACGAACGTCTCTCCACTTGCTCAGTTCTGAGAGATAAGTGTGTGTGAAAGCCGTCCTTCACCTAACTTGATGGGAACACAAAGATTCTTTTCAGTTGCAAACTCCATTCCATACATATATATGGGGTGGTACAAGCTCCAACTCTGTTTTACAGTGAAAACTGCAGGAAGTTCAAACCGGCACTAGGAAACAGACTGAGAAAGCAGAGAAAAAGTGTCTCCTGCAACCCGTTCCCTTGGTGCTAGATGAACGAACGTCTCTCCACTTGCTCAGTTCTGAGAGATAAGTGTGTGTGAAAGCCGTCCTTCAAATAGCTTGTTGGGAACACAAAGTTTCTTTCCAGTTGCAAACTCCATTGCATAAATATGTATGGGGAGGTACTAGCTCCAACTCGGTTTGACAGAGAAAACTGCAGGAACTTCAAACCGGCACTAGGAAACAGACTGAGAAAGCAGAGAAAAAGTGTCTCCTGCAACCCGTTCCCCCTTTGTTAGATGAACGAACGTCTCTCCACTTGCTCAGTTCTGAGAGATAATTGTGTGTGAAAGCCGTCCTTCACCTAGCTTGTTGGGAACACAAAGTTTCTTTTCAGTTGCAAACTCCATTCCATACATATGTATGGGGAGGTACAAGCTCCAACTCGGTTTTACAGTGAAAACTGCAGGAACTTCAAACCGGCACTCGGAAACAGACTGAGAAAGCAGAGAAAAAGTGTCTCCTGCAACCCGTTCCCTTGGTGCTAGATGAACGAACGTCTCTCCACTTGCTCAGTTCTGAGAGATACGTGTGAGCGAAAGCCGTCCTTCACCTAGTTTGTTGGGAACACAAAGTTTCTTTTCAGTTGCAAACTCCATTCCATACATATATATGGGGAGGTACAAGCTCCAACTCGGTTTTACAGTGAAAACTGCAGGAAGTTCAAACCGGCACTAGGAAACAGACTGAGAAAGCAGAGAAAAAGTGTCTCCTGCAACCCGTTCCCTTGGTGCTAGATGAACGAACGTCTCTCCACTTGCTCAGTTCTGAGAGATAATTGAGAGTGAAAGCCGTCCTTCAAATAGCTTGTTGGGAACACAAAGTTTCTTTTCAGTTGCAAACTCCATTCCATACATATGTATGGGAAGGTACAAGCTCCAACTCGGTTTCACAGAGCAAACTGAAGGAACTTCAAACCGGCACTAGGAAACAGACTGAGAAACAGAGAAAAAGTGTCTCCTGCAACTCGTTCCCCCGGTGCTAGATGAACGAACGTCTCTCCACTTGCTCAGTTCTGAGAGATAAGTGTGTGTGAAAGCCGTCCTTCACCTAGCTTGTTGGGAACACAAAGTTTCTTTTCAGTTGCAAACTCCATTCCATACATATATATGGGGGGATACCAGCTCCAACTCGGTTTTACAGTGAAAACTGCAGGAACTTCAAACCGGCACTCGGAAACAGACTGAGAAAGCAGAGAAAAAGTGTCTCCTGCAACCCGTTCCCTTGGTGTTGATGAACGAACGTCTCTCCACTTGCTCAGTTCTGAGAGATAAGTGTGAGTGAAAGCCGTCCTTCACCTAGCTTGTTGGGAACACAAAGTTTCTTTTCAGTTGCAAACTCCATTCCATAAATATATATGGGGAGGTACAAGCTCCAACTCTTTTTTACAGTGAAAACTGCAGGAACTTCAAACCGGCACTCGGAAACAGACTGAGAAAGCAGAGAAAAAGTGTCTCCTGCAACCCGTTCCCTTGGTGCTAGATGAACGAACGTCTCTCCACTTGCTCAGTTCTGAGAGATTAGTGTGTGTGAAAGCCGTCCTTCAAATAGCTTGTTGGGAACACAAAGTTTCTTTTCAGTTGCAAACTCCATTCCATACATATATATGGGGAGGTACTAGCTCCAACTCGGTTTGACAGAGAAAACTGCAGGAACTTCAAACCGGCACTAGGAAACAGACTGAGAAAGCAGAGAAAAAGTGTCTCCTGCAACCCGTTCCCTTGGTGCTAGATGAACGAACGTCTCTCCACTTGCTCAGTTCTGAGAGATTAGTGTGTGTGAAAGCCGTCCTTCAAATAGCTTGTTGGGAACACAAAGTTTCTTTTCAGTTGCAAACTCCATTCCATACATATATATGGGGAGGTACTAGCTCCAACTCGGTTTCACAGAGAAACCTGAAGGAACTTCAAACCGGCACTAGGAAACAGACTGAGAAACAGAGAAAAAGTGTCTCCTGCAACTCGTTCCCCCGGTGCTAGATGAACGAACGTCTCTCCACTTGCTCAGTTCTGAGAGATAAGTGTGTGTGAAAGCCGTCCTTCACCTAACTTGTTGGGAACACAAAGTTTCTTTTCAGTTGCAAACTCCATTCCATACATATATATGGGGAGGTACTAGCTCCAACTCGGTTTTACAGTGAAAACTGCAGGAACTTCAAACCGGCACTAGGAAACAGACTGAGAAAGCAGAGAAAAAGTGTCTCCTGCAACCCGTTCCCTTGGTGCTAGATGAACGAACGTCTCTCCACTTGCTCAGTTCTGAGAGATTAGTGTGTGTGAAAGCCGTCCTTCAAATAGCTTGTTGGTAACACAAAGTTTCTTTCCAGTTGCAAACTCCATTCCATAAATATGTATGGGGAGGTACTAGCTCCAACTCGGTTTGACAGAGAAAACTGCAGGAACTTCAAACCGGCACTAGGAAACAGACTGAGAAAGCAGAGAAAAAGTGTCCCCTGCAACCCGTTCCCCCGGTGCTAGATGAACGAACGTCTCTCCACTTGCTCATTTCTGAGAGATAATTGTGTG
This sequence comes from Camelus bactrianus, assembly GCF_048773025.1. Taxonomy (NCBI): domain Eukaryota; kingdom Metazoa; phylum Chordata; class Mammalia; order Artiodactyla; family Camelidae; genus Camelus; species Camelus bactrianus. The sequence goes on along the minus strand of NC_133545.1, from coordinate 89,295,873 downwards.
TGAAAGCCGTACTTCACCTAGCTTGTTGGGAACACAAAGTTTCTTTTCAGTTGCAAACTCCATTCCATACATATATATGGGGAGGTACAATCTCCAACTCGGTTTTACAGTGAAAACTGCAGGAACTTCAAACCGGCACTCGGAAACAGACTGAGAAAGCAGAGAAAAAGTGTCTCCTGCAACCCGTTCCCTTGGTGCTAGATAAACGAACGTCTCTCCACTTGCTCAGTTCTGAGAGATACGTGTGAGCGAAAGCCGTCCTTCACCTAGCTTGTTGGGAACACAAAGATTCTTTTCAGTTGCAAACTCCATTCCATACATATATATGGGGAGGTACAAGCTCCAACTCTGTTTTACAGTGAAAACTGCAGGAACTTCAAACCGGCACTAGGAAACATACTGAGAAAGCAGAGAAAAAGTGTCTCCTGCAACCCGTTCCCTTTGTGCTAGATGAACGAACGTCTCTCCACTTGCTCAGTTCTGAGAGATAATTGTGAGTGAAAGCCGTCCTTCAAATAGCTTGTTGGGAACACAAAGTTTCTTTTCAGTTGCAAACTCCATTCCATACATATGTATGTTGAGGTACAAGCTCCAACTCGGTTTTACAGTGAAAACTGCAGGAACTTCAAACCGGCACTAGGAAACAGAGTGAGAAACAGAGAAAAAGTGTCTCCTGCAACCCGTTCCCCCGGTGCTAGATGAACGAACGTCTCTCCACTTGCTCAGTTCTGAGAGATAAGTGTGTGTGAAAGCCGTCCTTCACCTAACTTGTTGGGAACACAAAGTTTCTTTTCAGTTGCAAACTCCATTCCATACATATATATGGGGTGGTACAAGCTCCAACTCTGTTTTACAGTGAAAACTGCAGGAAGTTCAAACCGGCACTAGGAAACAGACTGAGAAAGCAGAGAAAAAGTGTCTCCTGCAACCCGTTCCCTTGGTGCTAGATGAACGAACGTCTCTCCACTTGCTCAGTTCTGAGAGATAAGTGTGTGTGAAAGCCGTCCTTCAAATAGCTTGTTGGGAACACAAAGTTTCTTTCCAGTTGCAAACTCCATTGCATAAATATGTATGGGGAGGTACTAGCTCCAACGCGGTTTGACAGAGAAAACTGCAGGAACTTCAAACCGGCACTAGGAAACAGACTGAGAAAGCAGAGAAAAAGTGTCTCCTGCAACCCGTTCCCCCTTTGTTAGATGAACGAACGTCTCTCCACATGCTCAGTTCTGAGAGATAATTGTGTGTGAAAGCCGTCCTTCACCTAGCTTGTTGGGAACACAAAGTTTCTTTTCAGTTGCAAACTCCATTCCATACATATATATGGGGAGGTACAAGCTCCAACTCGGTTTTACAGTGAAAACTGCAGGAACTTCAAACCGGCACTCGGAAACAGACTGAGAAAGCAGAGAAAAAGTGTCTCCTGCAACCCTTTCCCTTGGTGCTAGATGAACGAACGTCTCTCCACTTGCTCATTTCTGAGAGATACGTGTGAGCGAAAGCCGTCCTTCACCTAGTTTGTTGGGAACACAAAGTTTCTTTTCAGTTGCAAACTCCATTCCATACATATATATGGGGAGGTACAAGCTCCAACTCGGTTTTACAGTGAAAACTGCAGGAAGTTCAAACCGGCACCAGGAAACAGACTGAGAAAGCAGAGAAAAAGTGTCTCCTGCAACCCGTTCCCTTGGTGCTAGATGAACGAACGTCTCTCCACTTGCTCAGTTCTGAGAGATAATTGAGAGTGAAAGCCGTCCTTCAAATAGCTTGTTGGGAACACAAAGTTTCTTTTCAGTTGCAAACTCCATTCCATACATATGTATGGGGAGGTACAAGCTCCAACTCGGTTTCACAGAGCAAACTGAAGGAACTTCAAACCGGCACTAGGAAACAGACTGAGAAACAGAGAAAAAGTGTCTCCTGCAACTCGTTCCCCCGGTGCTAGATGAACGAACGTCTCTCCACTTGCTCAGTTCTGAGAGATAAGTGTGTGTGAAAGCCGTCCTTCACCTAGCTTGTTGGGAACACAAAGTTTCTTTTCAGTTGCAAACTCCATTCCATACATATATATGGGGAGGTACAATCTCCAACTCGGTTTTACAGTGAAAACTGCAGGAACTTCAAACCGGCACTCGGAAACAGACTGAGAAAGCAGAGAAAAAGTGTCTCCTGCAACCCGTTCCCTTGGTGCTAGATAAACGAACGTCTCTCCACTTGCTCAGTTCTGAGAGATACGTGTGAGCGAAAGCCGTCCTTCACCTAGCTTGTTGGGAACACAAAGATTCTTTTCAGTTGCAAACTCCATTCCATACATATATATGGGGAGGTACAAGCTCCAACTCTGTTTTACAGTGAAAACTGCAGGAACTTCAAACCGGCACTAGGAAACATACTGAGAAAGCAGAGAAAAAGTGTCTCCTGCAACCCGTTCCCTTTGTGCTAGATGAACGAACGTCTCTCCACTTGCTCAGTTCTGAGAGATAATTGTGAGTGAAAGCCGTCCTTCAAATAGCTTGTTGGGAACACAAAGTTTCTTTTCAGTTGCAAACTCCATTCCATACATATGTATGTTGAGGTACAAGCTCCAACTCGGTTTTACAGTGAAAACTGCAGGAACTTCAAACCGGCACTAGGAAACAGAGTGAGAAACAGAGAAAAAGTGTCTCCTGCAACCCGTTCCCCCGGTGCTAGATGAACGAACGTCTCTCCACTTGCTCAGTTCTGAGAGATAAGTGTGTGTGAAAGCCGTCCTTCACCTAACTTGTTGGGAACACAAAGTTTCTTTTCAGTTGCAAACTCCATTCCATACATATATATGGGGTGGTACAAGCTCCAACTCTGTTTTACAGTGAAAACTGCAGGAAGTTCAAACCGGCACTAGGAAACAGACTGAGAAAGCAGAGAAAAAGTGTCTCCTGCAACCCGTTCCCTTGGTGCTAGATGAACGAACGTCTCTCCACTTGCTCAGTTCTGAGAGATAAGTGTGTGTGAAAGCCGTCCTTCAAATAGCTTGTTGGGAACACAAAGTTTCTTTCCAGTTGCAAACTCCATTGCATAAATATGTATGGGGAGGTACTAGCTCCAACGCGGTTTGACAGAGAAAACTGCAGGAACTTCAAACCGGCACTAGGAAACAGACTGAGAAAGCAGAGAAAAAGTGTCTCCTGCAACCCGTTCCCCCTTTGTTAGATGAACGAACGTCTCTCCACATGCTCAGTTCTGAGAGATAATTGTGTGTGAAAGCCGTCCTTCACCTAGCTTGTTGGGAACACAAAGTTTCTTTTCAGTTGCAAACTCCATTCCATACATATATATGGGGAGGTACAAGCTCCAACTCGGTTTTACAGTGAAAACTGCAGGAACTTCAAACCGGCACTCGGAAACAGACTGAGAAAGCAGAGAAAAAGTGTCTCCTGCAACCCTTTCCCTTGGTGCTAGATGAACGAACGTCTCTCCACTTGCTCATTTCTGAGAGATACGTGTGAGCGAAAGCCGTCCTTCACCTAGTTTGTTGGGAACACAAAGTTTCTTTTCAGTTGCAAACTCCATTCCATACATATATATGGGGAGGTACAAGCTCCAACTCGGTTTTACAGTGAAAACTGCAGGAAGTTCAAACCGGCACCAGGAAACAGACTGAGAAAGCAGAGAAAAAGTGTCTCCTGCAACCCGTTCCCTTGGTGCTAGATGAACGAACGTCTCTCCACTTGCTCAGTTCTGAGAGATAATTGAGAGTGAAAGCCGTCCTTCAAATAGCTTGTTGGGAACACAAAGTTTCTTTTCAGTTGCAAACTCCATTCCATACATATGTATGGGGAGGTACAAGCTCCAACTCGGTTTCACAGAGCAAACTGAAGGAACTTCAAACCGGCACTAGGAAACAGACTGAGAAACAGAGAAAAAGTGTCTCCTGCAACTCGTTCCCCCGGTGCTAGATGAACGAACGTCTCTCCACTTGCTCAGTTCTGAGAGATAAGTGTGTGTGAAAGCCGTCCTTCACCTAGCTTGTTGGGAACACAAAGTTTCTTTTCAGTTGCAAACTCCATTCCATACATATATATGGGGGGATACCAGCTCCAACTCGGTTTCACAGTGAAAACTGCAGGAACTTCAAACCGGCACTCGGAAACAGACTGAGAAAGCAGAGAAAAAGTGTCTCCTGCAACCCGTTCCCTTGGTGCTAGATGAACGAACGTCTCTCCACTTGCTCAGTTCTGAGAGATAAGTGTGAGTGAAAGCCGTCCTTCACCTAGCTTGTTGGGAACACAAAGTTTCTTTTCAGTTGCAAACTCCATTCCATAAATATATATGGGGAGGTACAAGCTCCAACTCTGTTTTACAGTGAAAACTGCAGGAACTTCAAACCGGCACTCGGAAACAGACTGAGAAAGCAGAGAAAAAGTGTCTCCTGCAACCCGTTCCCTTGGTGCTAGATGAACGAACGTCTCTCCACTTGCTCAGTTCTGAGAGATTAGTGTGTGTGAAAGCCGTCCTTCAAATAGCTTGTTGGGAACACAAAGTTTCTTTTCAGTTGCACACTCCATTCCATACATATATATGGGGAGGTACTAGCTCCAACTCGGTTTGACAGAGAAAACTGCAGGAACTTCAAACCGGCACTAGGAAACAGACTGAGAAAGCAGAGAAAAAGTGTCCCCTGCAACCCGTTCCCCCGGTGCTAGATGAACGAACGTCTCTCCACTTGCTCATTTCTGAGAGATAATTGTGTGTGAAAGCCGTACTTCACCTAGCTTGTTGGGAACACAAAGTTTCTTTTCAGTTGCAAACTCCATTCCATACATATATATGGGGAGGTACAAGCTCCAACTCGGTTTTACAGTGAAAACTGCAGGAACTTCAAACCGGCACTCGGAAACAGACTGAGAAAGCAGAGAAAAAGTGTCTCCTGCAACCCGTTCCCTTGGTGCTAGATAAACGAACGTCTCTCCACTTGCTCAGTTCTGAGAGATACGTGGGAGCGAAAGCCGTCCTTCACCTAGTTTGTTGGGAACACAAAGTTTCTTTTCAGTTGCAAACTCCATTCCATACATATATATGGGGAGGTACAAGCTCCAACTCGGTTTTACAGTGAAAACTGCAGGAACTTCAAACCGGCACTAGGAAACATACTGAGAAAGCAGAGAAAAAGTGTCTCCTGCAACCCGTTCCCTTTGTGCTAGATGAACGAACGTCTCTCCACTTGCTCAGTTCTGAGAGATAATTGTGAGTGAAAGCCGTCCTTCAAATAGCTTGTTGGGAACACAAAGTTTTTTTTCAGTTGCAAACTCCATTCCATTCATATGTATGGGGAGGTACAAGCTCCAACTCGGTTTTACAGTGAAAACTGCAGGAACTTCAAACCGGCACTAGGAAACAGACTGAGAAAGCAGAGAAAAAGTGTCTCCTGCAACCCGTTCCCCCGGTACTAGATGAACGAACGTCTCTCCACTTGCTCAGTTCTGAGAGATAAGTGTGTGTGAAAGCCGTCCTTCACCTAACTTGATGGGAACACAAAGT